>NC_090931.1:159279412-159605357 GCF_040938575.1 Ambystoma mexicanum
TGAAATGCACTGCAGACAAGTCTGTCCCTTGCTGTCTGTCCCTGTGAGCTGCTTCTTTCCATGTCTTGGAATGCTAAATGGCTAATACAAGTGCCTCAATGGACTATGGTGGACCGGAGGGTATGTGCCACTGGCCCTGTAGGTACCCCAGACAACTTTCCTATCAACTAGCCATTAGTCCACCAACTCATCTCAACTGTATTGTGCGCTTCAACACCAATATTTTTCCAAGCTCACCATCAGTGCTGCTACTAAGCATGCACGTGCAACTGCCAGGTGGAAGGTCTGCTGCGTTGTGGCCCCCCTGCCCTGCTCACCTTGCCTGGAGTCCCTTGAAATACGTCAGCTGTTTTCGGATGTATGAGAGCAATCCCTGTGCCTCTGCTTGCGCACACATGCACATGCCAGCACCACCAAACGTGTCCAGCTTCCAGACGTCCAATGGCCCATGTCTGCTGGCAAAGGTGGTCTGGAGGCTCATCCCCCTGCAGAAAGGCCATGAAGCACATGATTAATGCTTTAAAATCATCTGTGTGTGTCTCTTTAGGCATTACATGACTGGACCATGTCAGAGACGTACAACACAATGAATAGCAATGAATGTACACATCAATCATGAACCCCCCCCCCATCTAGCGAATGAAGAACAGTGGTCAATAATACCCCTATCATCCCCACTAGGGGTGTTAGCACAAGTTTCACAGCAGCAGACATGCCACAGTTATGACAGTCCAGAGCCCTTGTGTAATAGGCTGTTGCACCGAACCATCCTTGCGAGCCCATGGATAAGGGAAGCAGGAGTGGCATAAGTGAGTCAAGGACCCCAAGCTGCAAACACATACACAAGACAAGCTTGAAGGGCCCAGCTGGAACAGACAGTGGATGCTCTCAAAAGCCACAAAGCACCACACCGTCACATGAAAGCACAATAGACAAACAATTTTAAACTATATTGACTAATTACACTAACTATGAAAAACCTACATTACCTATTTAAACTAACTATCAAAATGAAACTAAATTAACTAAACTAAATAAAAATCAAAAATGGCCACATACGACCCGGGGGGGGAGGCACCCAGGAGTGGGGAGGTATAGGGTGCTGCTCAACACCCACATACGATGATGTTGAGGAAAAAAAAAACCTCCATGGGCTCACCGCCTGCACAGCCCGACCTATGTGGGAGATAGATTGTCGTCCGAGTCTGGCTCTTCCTGGAAAGGAGGACGTGGCACAGGAGCCTGACTACACCTAGCCGCAGCTTGCCCCTCGTTGGCAGCAAGTCTGCCGGATGGGTGAGCCTGGTTCTGTGCGGCGATCACACGTAGGTCTGCATGCAGACCTCCCGTGATACACGTGCTTCTTCCTGCAAGGTAGCACGTGTAACACTGAGTTCATCCTGCAAGGCCTGGCTGGACAACTGCTGCACCTCCCGGGAAGCATGTAGCTCAGCCGAGATGGTACGCCCAAGCTGCGCAAACCTCTCCTCTGCCCGCTCCCTCTGGGACATCAGAAGGACACCCAGAGTGGATCTGAGGGAAGCATACTCTTGCCTCAGGGCCTCCATGTGTGCCTCTGCGTGAGCAGCAATTGCTTTATGCAGAGACGAAATTTTAGCCTGGCGTGCCCTGTCTGAGGCCGCCATGCCCAGCCTGAGTGAGCGGGCCGTGGACCGTGCCGCCTGCTGCTGGAGAAGCACCTGCCTAGCAGGGGGGAGCACGTATTGGGCCACACGCTCCATGCTCTCAGCGATGTTCTCCATTGCTGCCCCCTGCCGTTCAGAATTGGCAGTCATGTCTTTCTCCCACTCAGTATACTGCAGTTGCGCGCGGCGACCGCGTTGCTGGGCTTGACCCCTGCGGGACCCAAGGACTGGGTGTCCTCGTTGTGTTGGCACCGCCCGCGGCTGCACGACTACATGCCCCCGTCCACGTGATGGCCCAGGCACATCAGTGACTGGTTTGGAGGGTGACCCAGGTGGAGGTTCCAAGACTGTATGACCCCTCAGTGCAGGTGTCGTGGACAGAGGAGTGTCCACATCAGAATCACTCACCTCTGACATAGGGACCTGATGCTCATCCAACTCAACAGGACGTCAGAGTGGTCATCAGGACTGGACTCATTGCCAGCCAGAGACAAGATGGACTGTACCACATGTGGGTTTTCGTGGCCTACCACCCCATGACCCCCACTTGTGCCGGGTTTCTGTAGTGATGACAACCCTGTGCCTGGCATGACAACACCATCCTCTGGCTCCATTGTGTCATCATCTGAAAAGTAGAGAGAAAAAAGGTCACTACACATGTTAGAAGCACACAACACATACACACACAGACACCAAACACATCAAGCAGACATGTCACACACAAAATATAACCTGCCATGCATGCTGGGTCAACTTGAAATTGCTTCTGTGATTAGGCATGTCAAAAGGTGTCAGTTTGCACTGAAGTGGGTCGATGCAGTGCAGCAAATATGTACGTTACTCACTATCTACATGTACAAGAACTTCATGATGTGTGTCAGAAAATGTGAAGGCAGTGCAAGGTCAACTTCAGGCATCACGTGCAATGTGCATTCAATGGGTAGCATGTCTACAAGCAAACCACCCCTCCCCCGAAGTGCAAATGCAGGGATGCCTAGCATGGTATCAAAAGGATGAACATAGACCTGTGTATTGACAGACAGTGTTGACTAGCATTAACTGCATCATGTGAGTCAAGTGACAACACAGCAAATGATGATGGGACAGTAAGCAGGACACATGATGAATCCTCTGGAGTACACCCACGTGTGAAGAAGACACTACACCAGTTGGACAGAGTCATTGGCCATTAAACAGGCTGAGGCCTGTGACCCACACAGACTGTCACACCCTAAACGTGTGTGACGCAGGACTGAGCCACAGTGGAAATGGGAAGGCTGATGAAATGCCATGCAATGTAGGTCCCCTGGACTCCTACTACAATGATCATCCAGTCAAGGACACATAGGGGCATGAGTGGAATACACATGGATCATGAATGGACACTCATGTCCCTGCGGGGCATCTGACCTCTGCACAGTCCAAGTGAGACACCCTTCATCAAGTACAAAGGATGTACCACACAGCATATGTCTGGCAGATTGGCTGCTGGAAGTCAGCATTTACACAGGACGCATGAACAGGGAAGTACTCAACAGCAAAATTGAAGCATACCAGTGTTAAAGTGGAATTGGGGTGCAAAGGGGGGTTGGAGGGGCAAGGCAGCATGCCTACATGGAGTACCCGCATGCAGGCACAGGACACATGCACGTCAGTCATGCTATGACATAGTCCCTGGGCTGAGAGGAAGGTCACCCCATGCTACATGCAGAAGGGCCAGTGAGCTCGAACATGGACTTGAGGGGCATCCTGGTGACCAGCATGTGAGTATGGTGCAATAGTGGTGATGCGGACAGTCCCAGTCCGCTTCACATGTCCGCCATCCAGCAGAGCAGACATGCATCAGGGAAGCATTGCATTACTTGCACATAAGAACCATATACATGTGACATGTAGTGGCAGTCATGCGCAACACATCACACAAGTGAAACACACATGTCCACAACAAACACGCAGCAACACTCACTGGACTGGGCATCAAAGTCCGGCATCTCGCCCACTCCTTCGACCGATACAGATGGTATGAACTCCGCAACAAGTGACTCATGCAGAGTGAGGTCTTCCTCCTCAGGTGCAGGCCCACTGCCAGTCACCAGAGTCAAGTTGTAACTTGAGGCACGCTTAGCCTTAGCTCTGCGTTTGAGGTCATTCCAACGCTTTTTGCACTCTTGCGCCGTGCGCACCTCATGGCCGAATAAACTGACATGTTCCGCAACTTGCTTCCAGTGGGTATCATGGTGGGCAGCCGTAGTCTGACAATTGGGAACCTCTAGAATGTCACGGCTGTGGCCCAGCACGTAGTCCACAAGGCAGTCCAGTTCCTGGTTGCAGAAAGGCTTCTTCCTCGACGTGCTGGAGGTCCTGGCTGTGTGTGGGGTCCCAGCCAGTGCTGCAGGTGCAACCTTCCTCCTCTTGGATTGTGGCGCAGTCCCTGGCTGGCAAATGCCACCCTGATCACTATGGCCAGTAGCACCGGTGGATTGAGCCAAGGGAGTGGCAGGTGGAGGGTTGACCAAAGGCCTGACTTGCGTCAGTGGCAGCTGGGTGCCCTCTAATGGACCCTGTGCAGCAACATTCGCTGTGGCAGGTTCATTGACTGCGACTGTCCTGGTTGACAGACTCACAACCGGGGTGTTGTTGGCTGCATCTGCACCTGCACTTGCCAACACCCGGCTGGTCGGGGCAGCAGATGACATTACTGCCCCAGGGACACATGTCTTGGTCAGAGCAGCCCTGTGTGCACCTACGGTTTCCCTCCTGGCCTGTTGGAAATCTTCCAAGGGCTCTTCAAGTGCCAACGTAGCCTGTGCTGGCAGACCCTGAGCCTGGGTGGTGGTGTCCACAGCTGCACCTGCAGCTACCACTACCCTTGAGCCCATGGCAGTCGATGAAACAGACTGCCAGGTCACACAGGTGCCAGTGCCAGATGCAGAAGCTGCATCTCCCGGAAACACAGGGGGTGGTGGCAAGACTGCACCGACACATGGCACAACATCGTGCTCAAGTGGCGCACCCCTGCCTCTTCCCCCTCTGCGGCCACCCTGGACACCCTGGAGTCCGCCTACTCCCTGGTCACCCTGGCCACGTCCCTGACCATGCCTGCCACAAGGAGGATGCCCAGCTGAGGTGCCCCTCACCTTTGGTGGCCTCCCAACCATGGCACAGATGGAGTAGTGCCGACACAGATAGAGGAGTGCCAATGGGAGGTGTACACCACAATTGTCCTGGGCAATTGGGGTGAAGGGGGTGGGATGCAAGATGGTAACAGCCCCCCTGCACCTGCAAGGCTGTATGTGACCCCGATGATGTAGTGAAGGGTCACGCAAAGCTCAGGCACCCAAAATTGCAGTAAAACCGTGCATGCAACCGTGCAGCCTACGTGCATGGAATCAACCTCCCACAGTACGCGGTGGCACCCAGTAACACGAAAAACATGTACGTGCGAGACACGCAGGCTACTATGACCTTGAAAATGGGTGCGATACTCAGGGGCACCCACAGTGGGAAAAATAGCTTGCGCGACTCACCGTCTGACTAGCTTGATAATGAAAAACACGCGTAGCCAATACCCCGCCAAAAGAAGAGATACGTCCTCGATCCGCTGTGAAGTTGTGACGGCGCGCGAAACAACACAAAACAGCAACACAAGTCGGTCTCCACGAAAGGCACGTACAGCGAACTTTCCTCGGATTACACGCATTCACACTTGGACGTGTAGTTTTTTCACGCACGCTGAACCACTATGCACACGTCACGAGGGAAACGCCGTGTGCGTAACGTCACAGACGCGCTTACGTGCTAAGGGCCTTTCCTCGAATTACACGCAGACATGCAATTTGTTCACGTGCCAAATCACTCCATATCAAGCTGGCCATGCAACAACACACGGAAGATCAAGCTCCTGCCCAGATTGCCAAATTACTGTCCCCCAGAGCCCCGAACACGCTCCCACCTTCCATCTGCTGCTGCCTGACTGCCTGTTGCCCACGTGCCCTGCTATTTGCTGCCTGCACATCAGCCATCTGCAGGGGTGCAGTTGTTGTGACCACCCCTGCTGGAACTGAAGACTCCCGACTGGGATACCATCGCTCCACAGCCTAGCCCCAGGACCCAGTTGCCCACCCACACCTGCCTCTGGGGTTGCCATGTCGGGCACACCACCATCTGGCACCACTGGCAACCCCCAGCCAGAGAGGCAGAGGGCCACCAGCTTCAGTGCCAGGGAAGTTGGTGTCCTGGTGGAGCAAGTCCTGGGGCAGTATGATGCCCTCTTTGGAAGTTCTTGCGCCGACTATGAAGGACGGACCAGGATCTGGATGGACATCGTGACTGCCATCAACAAGGAAGGGGTGGCAGTCCGCAACATCAAACATGTCAAGAAGCGCTGGGAGGACTTCAGGTCCAGGACCCTCGACAAGGCCCGGCGCCTCTTGAAGGCAGCGGATGCCAAGGAGCACCGGGGCCACCTGTCCAACCACCAAATGAGGGTCCTGGAATACATATGCCCAGCGCTCCACGTCCAGGTCCTTGAGAGGCAGACCCGTCTGGAATTGAGCGGTAAGTGTACATGAATACTGATGGGACGCTGTGCGTGTTGTGGTGTGCCAGTAGTGTGCAGGTTGCACATGTGTTTTTGTAGGGCCATGTATGGATGTGTATGTATAGGGGCGTGAGGCTGACACATACGATTCCTCTCATGTGTGAAACACATGGATGGTGTATGTGTGGGTAAGCATGCAGGCCAAATGCAGATGTGGGAGCACACATGTTTGAATTACTGTATATGTACGTTGGCATGGTTGTGGTGTCACACATGGATGTTGGTTCCAGCTGCATGTATCTGCACTGTGTACATGTGCATGTGTGTGTATTTGACAAGTGTGCAACTGTGATGCAACATGGATGCATGTGACACTGATATGTAGAAGGCTGAATGCCAGATGTGACATGGATGGAGATCTCATCACTGCGACAGTTGGTGGAGATGTACACATGCATGTAAGTGTGGTGGCATGTGTGCATGTCTTGTGCACTCCCCGTGTTTCATGTGATGTCAAGCTCACCTTCGGCTGCTCATGCTGTTGTATGTGTATGGATGGTGCTGCCTGGTGCAATATTGCTGTGGAATTGCTCATGTGTGTGAGTTGAAATGACATGTGTGTTGGGGATTGTTATGCCATGTCTGAAGTTTGACACTGCCACTCATGTGCAACTGTCATGTGTGTATCAGTCCATTGTACAGTGCCATGATGCCTGTGTCCTATCTCTCCCTGTCTGCAGCGTCAACTGATGAAGAGGGCGGAGAGGGTCCTGTGGAGAAAGGCGGCAGGGATCGCACCGCCAGCCGGAGACGCAAAGCCTGGCTCCCCTCCCAGGTTGTCATCTCGTTGGGGAGTGAGGAGTCCGGTGCCACGTCCCAGGCTGCAGCTGCCGAGGGAAGGTCCAAGAGGCGGAGGTCGGAGTTGGACTCCTCGGCAGCAGAAGGGGCAGCTGAGACCCCACAGGGTCCGATGGAGGAGGATGGCATGGAGTCATTCAGGTTGGTGGGGGGTTTGGTGGAGGAGGAGGCCATGGAAGACACAGACATGGGGTCTGGAGGTGGGGATTCCACTGGTGCTAGTGTTGCAGTGCAGGGCCAGGGACAGGAGGCAGCACAGGCCTCCGCGGAGGTGCCTGTGTGTAATCCTGTCCCCGATCCTGTGACTGCATCATCCTGCACCAACAGGGATGCCTACGTCCAGACCCGTTTTCAGGGAGGGGATCCGCTTACAAAAACTGGCCTTCCTCTCCCTGTGGACGTGGCTATCCGGGACCGGTTTGAGCCTGTCCTGAGTGGGATGGCGTTGCATCAACAGGGCATGCGAGGTGACCTGCAGTGTTTTCGTGAGGACACTGCACGCCATCTCGAATGCCTCGTTGACCGCATTGACCTACTGGGACGGGTCACCAGGGCCGGATTCCTCCGTTTACTGGACCTTGTTCCGACCCCCTCCTCACCTGAACCCCCTATGCGCCAGTCGTCCTCCATGCCATCTTCCCACCCATGTATCACCTGGGTACCCTTTGGAGCTGCCTCTGACCCTGCGGCCAGGCTGGTGGAGGACACATCCCTGCCTCAGTCATGAGTCGGATGTCCAGCAGGGGTGGCCACCTCAACAACTGCACCCCAGCCAGAGGAGGACATGCAGGCAGCAATAGCCAGGACACAGGCACAGGCACAGCAGCAGCAGCAGCAACAAGGTCTGAGCCATGATGGTTCGGGGCCTTCAACATCGCAGGGGCAGGCATCGGCCAGAGGGCAGGAGGACCCAGGATTGGAAGTGTCTTCCGTGTGGCAGCGGTTGGGCCAGGCCATAGATGCGGAGCTGCAGCGGGTGGAAGAAGCACAGCTCACAACGGTCAGGGCGGAGAACTCCATGCGGAGGGCACTGAGGCGGGCCGAGTGCCTCGAGGCAATTCGCAGGGAGTTGGAGGTCCACATGTCATCGTCCCTGCGAACCCTCGGGCCATGGAAGTGGACCACCTCCGGGACATCGAGCAGGAGTTCGATGATGCCCTGGCCCGGGAAATCAGGAAGTGAGCCGTTGGACTAGCCCGCTGCAATTGTAAATTGTTTTTAGAGTTATGTTTCCTTTTCCTTTTCCTTTGATTTATGGTGAATGAACTATGCCACACACATTTGTATATAGTTTTTTTATTAGGTAGTTTCTTAGGTAGGTTTCATTTCTTTCGTTGGGCTCATGGACCCTTGACAATGGATTTTTATTTGATTTTGAACATGGATTAATGGATTTTTCTTTTGGACAATGGATTGTACATAGTTGGACAATGGATTATTTTAAACTTTTTCTTTTGATTTCACCATGGATCAATGGATTTTTCTTTTTACGTTTCCTTTGGGTTGCGTTGGTGGGGAGAGTTTGAACTATTTTTCTTTTGGATTTCTTTGGATTGGTTATACTTTACATTTACTCATCTTTTGCACATGCTTTTCATTTCATGTTTGCTATTTTGTTATACTTTCATTTCATTGCTTTATTTTTGTACATAATACATTTTGATATTTTAGTTCCATGTGTGGGATTTGCTCATTGGGTTAATGCATGTGAAAATATGGGTTTACACAATCAATGCCAACGTGTGTGTGTGTGTGACGGACATGTGTTGATGTACATAGTTGATTTTTGGTTTGTGTCTTAAGATAGGCATGTCAGGCATGTCAGTGTGGGGTGTAATCATTGCGTCTCAAGAATGGGGTGGCGTGCTGTGGTATTTTGGTGTAGAAGTGGGCCATGATTGTGCATCTTTATTTCATGTAGGGGGGACATGAGTGGGGGCCTGCTGGCAGGTGCCCCTCACTGCTGGGGGATGGGGATGCAGGCGGACATGAGTGGGGGCCTTGCTGGCAGGTGCTCCTCACTGCTGGGGGGTGGGGTTGCTGGGGGACATGAGTGGGTGTCTGCTGGCAGGTGCCCCTCACTGCTGGGGTGTTGGGGTGCAGGGGGACATGAGTGGGACATGAGTGGGGGCCTGCTGGCAGGTGCCCCTCACTGCTGGGGGGTGGGGGTGCTGGGGGACATGAGTGGGACATGAGTGGGGGCCTGCTGGCAGGTGCCCCTCACTGCTGGGGGATGGGGTTGCAGGGGGACATGAGTGGGGGCCTGCTGGCAGGTGCCCCTCACTGCTGGGGAGTGGGGGTGCAGGGGGACATGAGTGGGGGCCTGCTGGCAGGTGCCCCTCACTGCTGGGGGGTGGGGGTGCAGGGGGACATGAGTGGGACATGAGTGGGGGCCTGCTGGCAGGTGCCCCTCACTTCTGGGGGGTGGGGATGCAGGGGGTCATGAGTGGGGACCTGCTGGGATGCGCCCCTCACTGCTGGGGGGTGGGGGTGCAGGGGGACATGAGCTGGGGCCTGCTGGCAGGAGCCCCTCACTGCTGGGGGTGGGGGTGCTGGGGGACATGAGTTGGTGATCATACTGCAAGGTGACATGTGGCTTGGCTGGGGGGCATGCCCATGGTGGATGGGCTGCCTGCGGGACATGACCAGGGGTGCAGGGTAGTCCCCTGTGGTGTGGGCTGCCTACAGGGGCCGTGGAGGGAGTAGAGGGGACACCTGCTAAGACCCACACTGCCAATTCACGTGCGGGACTCCCCGCACACCCCACTGGATACACATACCCCGCTCTCACAGTGAAATTGCATGTGAAACTTCACGCGCATCCCCAAAATACACGTACCCCGCTCTGACAGCGAAATCGCGTGTGAAACTTCTGACAGCGAAATCGCGTGTGAAACTTCACATGCACCCCCAAAATACACATACTCCACTCGCATAGGGCCAATCGCGTGTGAAACTCCCAGCGAACCCCCGAAATACACGTACCCCGCTCGCACAGGGCCAATCGCGTGTGAATCTTCCCGCGAACCCCAGTAATACACGTACCCCGCTCTCACAGGGCCAATCGCATGTGAAACTCCCCGCACCGGGGTCTACATGCATTCGGAGGGGTGCGCAGGGAGTTTTACAGGCGCTTTCGTGGTTGGGGGCCTGTGCGCCATGTACGGGATTTGTGCGCTGTGCATGGCGCACGGGGAGGGGTTGGGTCGTAACTGGCGCTGCTGCAGGGTCGCTGCGCCACTCTGCGCCACGGCTGGTTTTGGATGTTAAAATCCATGAATATGCTGTGCGCGGAAATGGATTTTAGTGCACGCGGCTGGTGCAGACTGTCGCACGCGCACACTGTGCGCCAGCCGCTTGCGCCACTTGTGCCCTGGATTCTATGAATTACCCCCTATAGGACTACTGTGAGGATGAGCTGTAACCTCTATACACTTCCAATCCCCCCACCGACATGTATGTTCTAACACCTCTTTACGATTTCAATTGCCTTAAACTGAATGCATACGAACGCAGGTGCTAACAATGAACTGCTTTACATTAGTAATGCCCATATAATGGCATGTTCTAATTTGTATTTTTTGTTCGAATTATCGGTGTGTTCTGTTTTGGGCTGCAGCTCCTGGCATTCAGAGAGTTAATTTCTTTGTTTCTTCCGTCTTGCAGTAACATCACTTTAGTGGGCTTTTCCAATGGACAGCTGTGTCACCTGCAGTGGGGAAGCAGTTGACACAGAGCCAAACCTACTTTACAGATAAGAAAAACACTTTGGTTGTGGTTCTTCCTGTGACATAACGCCATGTTTGTGATTGCTTGTGGCATTTTACAAAGTAAGACATTTTGTTTGTTTGTGAAAATTGTGTGAATTGTACCAGAACCTGGCGTATTGAATACTTCATTCTTCTTAAGAACTGCTTGTAAACCCAATATATTTATAGTTTTTTCGTTTGAAAACGGTATTGTAAAATTCATACTTTTAATATTTTTTTTCAAAATGTTCTTGGGGGGGGGAGATGTCCTCCAAGCCCCCATTGATTGGCTGAGGCTCCCTCACTGCGTTCGTTCGCTATGGCACATCTGGGAGAAATATTTACTCCCCTCCAGTTAAAAGATTCACAAGCCGTCACTGGAAGGGAGTGTTGGATATAAAGAGGACCACGGCTCCAGAAAGCCTTGTGGAAGATGCAGAGGGTCTTGAACTTGATCCCTGTGGCCAACAGGGGCCAGTGGAGAGATTTCAGAGCTGGAGAGATGTGGTCCCTGGGCTTGAGGCCAAGGATAGGTCTTGCAGTCCTGTTCTGGATTAGTTGAAGAGGGTGAAGGGTAGAGCTAGGAAGATTGAGAAAGAGGATGTTGCAGTCGTCCAGCCTAGAGAGAACCAGGGCTTTGGAGACGTTGAGCTTCTGGGAGATGTTGTTGATGTGGTGAGTGGGTTGGAAAAGGCTCAATTGGTACAGGATGACTTTGAACAAGGTCACTCAACATGTGGCCAGGGCAGCTAGACAATGAAAAACAAGGGTTCGGTGTATAGAAGTCTAGAAGCTGTGTGACGCATTAGTGAGCATATGGCCCTTTGGATATCGTGCATGCAATGGATGGGGATGAAGAACAACTCTACAGCAAATAATCGAACCAATTCAGGAAGATGGCAAAGGTGTTGTTTTATTAACAATTATCTAAAACAGAGAGTTACAACGGACATCAATGGATGTTTGCTCATGCTCTCAATGCATTTCTCATAAAAACATTCTTATATGCAAAAATACAGAAAATACGAGAAACCTATGAGGGATTGTGATACGTTCAAGAGGAACATCTAAGTCTGCTTTCTATAATGGCTGGGATTGTGATTGGCTATCTACTGTCAGGTGGATGTCTTATGCCTGCTTCTAAAACCTGTGATCTTCAACACTATTAAGTACACAGTTTATCATTGGTCTTCAAACTATAAGCCCCTCTGTTATACAGCACTCTATAATAGGTTGGCATTTTCTTGCCATGCTTGGAACATTCGGTTCACTTAGCAGCACGGACGCTCAGACCGAGGTGCCAGGAGGTGGACTTGACTTTACCTCTCCATCCAATTAGCCCAACATCTCTCGTCACCCATGCCATCTGCCATGAAGATTGTCTTTGAACGTTGCCATGCAACATATTCTTGTCTCTGTGAACATATGGGAGTGTGAGCACTCACTAACGTTGTTCTAGGACTCCAAGCTCAACTCTATTTCCATTCTTGGCTCACATGACAGGAGACCACAATTTGGTTCATTTTGCAGCATTTAAATGTCTTAAATGAATAAAACTTGGCATGCTTGGTCTTCTTTCTTTGCACCCTAACAAGGGATGATTCAGCTTTGCATGTTCACTGCCTTCAAGAATAGATAATCGACCATGGCTGCTTCAGCTTTCATACCAGGTCAGACAGCCTCGCCATCAGTTTCGATGATTTCTCAGTTTATTCTTGCTGCGACACAGTTCTCGCCTTTTCTCTCGATGTGTCCTGGCTTACAAAATTCATGACACTGTTGTCCAGTTTCAATACAATGGCCGCTTCATCCGCACCCTATTCACTACAGCTTCTAAAATTACTCAATCTACTTGTGTTACAGCATCTGTACAGTTATTGAATGGTTTGCATTTTCTGCAGTGCTTTGCAAATGTGCAGTCATCTTTTTTCATATGAAAGTTGACTTGATTCTTAACTTCGTCAACTGTTTCTGTAAGATCCATGCATTCTCCTCAGCCAGTATCCTCAGGACTTCATGCTCGTCTTTTGTGATGTCACCAGCTCCTCCTTCTGCTACTTTTCATATTCCTTCAGGGAGTTCCTCCCTCCGATTATCATCTTTTCGGGGATACATTCAATAGGGCTGTCTCAGTGGGTACCTTCTTGTGAATACTCGCCGTGGTATGGTCACAAAAGCTGGTGTTAAACATGCCACAATCTCGGGCTTCCAACATATAGGCGGCAGTGGGGGGTATTTCCTGCAGAGGCATGTAATTGCTCCTCTAAGTTAGCATCTTTATATCAGCTGACCGATGGCTCATCAGGCTTAGAAATGTCTTGAGTGGAAATTGATGAAGGGTTTAGTTAGAGCAATTCCAATTATAATGCTGCTAGACTTTAAAGGTTTCTTGGCATCCATTCTAGGAGCTCTCCAAGAGTTGGAGCCATTGGGAGTCATTATGAGTACGGTGGTAAGGGGTTAACGGTGCCGGTAAGGATGCCGGTGCCGTTAACCCCTTAACGCCACATTATGAGGTTCCCTTGCTGGACCCGCTCAGAATGTCTGGTCAGACCAAACGTCCTTTGCGAGTCCCGCAAGGTAACCAGGGAGCTAATAACGGCCCCGTTATTAGCTCCCTGCCCATTCCCATTGAGCCCTATGTGAGCTGGAAGGGGAATGGGGTTGGTATTTTGAATGAGGACTTACCGGGTCCTCCAAGGTTGGAATGACCCGGTAAGTCCCCATTTAAAGAACCCAGACACGAGTTTGGAGGCAGCCATGGCGCTAATAGCACCATGGCTACCTCCAAACTCGTAATGACCCCCAGTGTGTCGGCTGATATTTCACTTCTGAGGGCAGGCACTGCAATAGAGATTTTCATGAAATAGCAATAATAGTTTTCCTTGCATCAAGGCTACACAATGAGTGTGTCACATCCTCCATCCTCATCCCCCCATCCCTTCAGGGGTGCTCCAGGAGCAGCGTGAGTTCTCGGGTGCAGAATGTTCCATGATACAATGCATCAAGGTGTTTGAAGAATCAGCAAAAACAAAGAGGCGATGGCTGGAAGGTTTAGAATGAATCTTAACCTCTGGCATTGCTCTGGGTAACCCTCCAGACCATTGTTCTTTTTCCTGCCTAGCCATTACAAAAGGGAAAAGACTATTTGCAAATCAGGCTTGGTCCCACCCCAAAAGGGGACAGTCTTGCCAAACCTGTTAGTTAACATACATTCTGCAGGAGACCACAAGCATCCCCATCCCCAGACATGTTTTGGCTTTGTTGGGCCTCATCAGTGAAGAGTTGTTTTGGTCTCTTGGCCCAGCAGGCACAGGCCCCACATCTGGGCACACACATCCCTCTCCGGGGGACAAAGCAAAAACAAAGAGGCGATTCTTGGAAGGTTTAGAATGAATCTCCAGACCATTGTTCTGCACCTGCCAAGCCATTACAGAAGGGGAAACACCATATGCGAATCAAGCCTCGGCCCACCCAAAAGGGGCAGTACAGCCCAAACTGCTAAGTCACATCCCTTCTGCACGAGGACTGCCCCTTTTAGGGTTGGAACAAACCTGATTTGCATATGGTCTTTCCCCTTCTGTAATGGCTTGGCAGGTGAAGAACAATGGTCTGAAGAGCTGCCAAGAGCAATTGCAGAGGTTAAGATTCATTCTAAACCTTCCAGCCTCTTAGTTTTAGCACAGCAATTACACCTGAGTGCTTGGAACAATGGCCAGGAGGAGCACCATTGACTGGTGACAAGTTCCCCTCGCAGCTAGAACAATCGGTTTGATTTAAAATCCCATGTACAGTGCACTGCTATAGTCTATTCCGCTGACAAAGGCCTGCATGTCACTGTCGTGCTTCTTTGACAAATGGTCCCAAACCATGAGCCTAGAGTGCGCGAGCCCGCCTTGAACAATGCTGTCATCTGGTTTTCACACCCAGGTTTTACATTTTGACAAATGCAGGGACGTGCTAAAAACTGAAAAGGCCAGTTCAAGACTAATTGCTTCTGAGCTGAATGCTTGTAGGTCGTGCTGAATTTTAAACATCGCAAGTTTCATAATGAGGACTCATCGTGCCACGCGCATCGAGCCAGCGCGGAGTGCCCCCTTTCCCGCATCCAAAATGTCAGAAGGCAAAAAGGCCACCTTGATTCGGTGGGATTTAACTTGCTAAAAGAGCAATTAAAGGGTTCTGTCGGTCCCTGTACAATTCACCAATAGAATATTGCTAATTTTGGATCAGGTTGTTCGCGATAACAGAAACTATGAACGTGGTTGTCAAGAGAACAGCCTATGCATTGAGCTGATAACGGATAATATGGACGATGCTAGGAATAATATAGTTCCGATCGTTCTATGTGCTATTTTCTGCTTTAAAGGCCGAACACACAAAACACTGATTTTTTTAGTCCGTTTTTGTGTGGCCTTCAATACGCCAAAATATGACATTGTGTACCCCAACGCCTCCTGGTAAGGCAATGGCACCCCGTCCTCTCCCAAGCTGGGTGGATTTCTATGAAATCGGGGGGATTTACCCCCCATCCGCCGCTGCTCCCTTCCCAGCCCACCACATTCACCCTCATCCTCCTCCACTCACACAGACACACACAAATACACTGGGCCTCATTACGAGTTTGGAGGTAGTCATGCTGCTTTTAGCGGCATGGCTACCCCCAAACTCGGGTCTGGGTCCCGCAAAAGGGGACTTATCGGGCCATTACGACCTCCGTAGTCCCGGTAATTCCCTTTCGCAGAACCCGGACCCGGTACATCCCCATTCCCATTAAGCCCCTATAGGGCTCAATGGGAATGGGGAGGATGCTAACAACGGGCCCGTTAATGACAGGCCCGTTGTTAGCATCCTGGTCTGATAGCGGGTGCCGCTCTGCACGTCTGGTCTGGCCAGGCGTCCAGAGAGGGACTCGCTGCAGACCTTGTAATGTGGTGGCCCGGAATGAACGGTGCCCGTCCCTTACCGGCACCGTTCATTCCGCGGCCGCCAGCCTCGTAATGAGGCCCACTGACATTTACCTGCTCCTCCGCCCCTTCCCATAGTCTGTCCTGCTTTGCTCTTGTTATAACTTTCTCCTAATGGGGCACCTTTTGAAATTGATGAAAATGTATTTCTAACCACTGATGCCTCTGTTGATTTCTGTAAAGAATTTTCCATTCAAGAGATGATGTTATGTAGGTACTTGTTATAAGTCTATCACCATAATTCAATCCATTTTTTTCATTTTGGTATCTTTGTTCCTTTGATTGCAGAACAGACTTGAGACTTATGCTATACTACTGTCTGCAGCTTTTATCCTTGCTCTTCCATTTTATCAGGACACTCCATTTTGTGTTTTGCTGTTTTGATAAGGGAAGCTGTGTGTAATAAAATTGCACCATTAATAATAAAATTGTTTCTCTTAATAACATAGAGCATACCTATACAATATCATCTATTTGTCTTGTTCACCCTCTGGGGGTTTCTAGATTACATCACTAATATGAACCACTGGTGAATCTTTGTAAACACCACCAATTTAAATACAATCAAGTACATACTAAACTTATAGTATGTTTCAACTTTGTCTGGTGGCTACCCCTCGTGTGACATACTGTTTACCTCAGCCTTAGGTTCCGCCTTCATGGGCTGCCCCTCCAGTTTACATTGCTTCCTATTACCAACATTCCTCATACTGTCCCACACAGACACCCACTCATTCACTCGCACACACATACAAAACACTTTACTCCAACGACTTCCCTCACCGGCTGCACCTGTCAACCCCTCTATGCACTCGTTTTTGGCAGTGGTTTGATGTTTTGATTTAGAAAGACCACTTTGAGCGGTCTCAGAGTGGTCTTTCTAAATCGATCTTTATAAAATAAAATTAAAAAGACCTTTTTACTTAATAGCAATAATATAGCCTTGTAGACCGAGGCAGGGAATAATTTTGCAGAGGACAATAAGTTGGTAAAGGGTTATTATACCCAGCGATAACAAAAACCTCCCTGGGCCAATAAGGGCATACGCACATGGTGGCAATAGCAACAAAGAGTTGGGCGTTTTGGTGGTGAAGTAAAACATGTTGCTTTCAAAGTGAGCAAAGCACACAAAACGGGTTATTAAGTTAAATGTAATTTTAATTGTGTTCATAAGGTAGGCATTTTAAATACAAACTTAGTTGAACTGAAATAGTATTAGAAGGAGCTTGCATTAGGTGCAATGTTAAAGTGAACACGTCTCCTTTTAAAAAATGAAAGCATTGTATCTTGTTTTACTTCTCACTTTGGTGTCTGACTGTCCTATTGAAATACATCTTGCTCGGAATTTGTATTGCAGGTTTTTTTAAAGCATAAACATGTTTCCTGTTGATCCCCTGGCTGCTTCTGAAGTCAGAATGTCAGCAATGTAGTCAATACCAGTAGTTATTGACTGCATTCCAAGCATTCTGATTGGCTGAGTGGAGGTCAATAGTGATGTCCATGTTCTTATACAATAGAAGGAATGTGTGGTAAGGAAGGAGCAATGGAGCATATGGGCAAGAAATGCAAAGGGCAACTCTGCAGAACATAGGACAGAACGGAAGGACAGAAACCCCAGGGCTGGCTATTTGCTTGAATGGTAAACCCACAAGTTAACGGGTGATAATGTAAGGGATTTCAATCAGGCACACACCCAGGTCTCGCCTAGCATGTAGCGCGCAATGAATCCCTTATTTGTTTTGTCTATAAGTTCAATATTTTGTATGTTATATCACTTATATCACTCCTATCTCAAAATACCCCCTAGGTCACACTGGATCAGGAATCAGGCTAGTTTGTAAAGGTAAATATGTATTTAATATTCAAATCACACATCAATGTTAATATATATATATTTTCAAAAAAAGAAAAAATGCCCTAAAACAGGGCAAGATTCGATGGATTGCACTCCCAAGAGCAGCTGAGAAACGAAATCCAGTCTCAGCAAGGAAAAGGCATGACAGCAAGTCCAGGCAGCACAAATGTTTCTTTATTGATAAAAAGGTGCAGCAAAAAGGGAAAGCCTGGATACAAAACGACGCGTTTCGCGGTACACTGACCGCTTGTTCACGTAGGTAGGGTGTTTCATGGAAGAAGGACTTCTTATATATGCTTTAAAAACCTCTATGATACAAGTGCATAGAATGTCCCCATTCACGAGGTGGTACAAATTGATGAACACATGGCAGCCATCTTAGAACATTTAAAGCACTGCAACATGCAGTGTATTAAATAAAATAAAATAAAATAAAATAAAAACACATCGTTGGTGTCAATACATCACCAAATATTATATGATGAAGAATATAGCAACAATTGCACAGATGTGCTGGCTGCGAGGACTGTGGAGGAAAATGGCAAAAAGAAAAATGGCAAAAAGAAAACCTCAGGTACATAACGAGTGTCTAAGGAAAAAATATATATAAAAAAGGATATATAAATATATATAAATACACATCGTTCAAAATAAACGTGTGTTTTTCAATGATATGTCTGTCAACAAAGGCTGGTACCCAAGATAAAAATAAAGTAAAAAAATAATGCCATTCTAGGGCAACCGCCAAATATGACGAGCCCTGCCTTGTAGGTCTGTCCACGTTATAACGTCTGAAACAGCCATTACCTCAACGGTGTCCAAGCAGCCACACAACATGATGTGTTTACTAGACAAACTGTAGCCATTCTAAGTGTCCAACGTTAGTCTCGAATAAACAAAGATATATATTCATGTAGGTCTAAGTTTACGCATGCATATGCAAGGTGTAATACAAATCGAACATAATAATGCAGTCTTGAGACAATATAAAGTGCTTAGTGCATATATATATATATATATATATATATATATATATATATATATATATATATATATATATATATATATATATATATATATATGGGGCAGCAATCACCAAGGGGTTACAATACAATTCAGAAAATAAGTAAAGCAATTGAATTCACTTATAATAAGGCAGAGTAGAAAAGACAGGAAAAAGAAGACTTTAGGTTTGTGAACAGATAGCATTTAGGTTCATATTCCCCCTGCAAAGTTTTGTTTAAATACAAATGAGCAATCCTACACAGATGTGAGTAATCAGCAGGTATTCAGGAATGAAAGACACCGTCTAGAGCTTAAATGCAATCTTCCCTCCCCAAATAAGAGAAAAAAAACGTTCGGGAAAGTGACACTTTTTAAAACTGTCAGGATGACAATTGATTTGTTAAATTAATGCAAAAGGGTGCAAAAATTCTTAAATGGAGAATAATTCTAAGGAAAGTAACACTAAACAGGTCCTAACACACATGAGCTATAATATAAAGAACAGTACACACTTTAGATCAGGATGGGATGGAAGAAGCACTTTGAAATGGGAAAAAGACACGTGTAAACTTTTAAAAACTGCAAATTCGCGGCAAACTTTTACTATGCAATATTGGAGAAAACGGGTCAAATACACTCTTAGGTATGGGTGAGAGTTGAAATTTAATTTCTATCTTTAAAATTGAAGAAGTAATAGAGGTTTTATTGAGAGGCATTTTTGCACAATAGGCACAAAAATGGAACAGGAATTTGGTTTTAAAAATGGCAGATAAGTTTTATTACACTATGTTAATGACTATGAAAAAGAGGAACCATTCACGTGGTGGATACTCGATTTCATTCTGGGATTTACTTTAGTTACTCAAAATTACTAGAAGGATTCTAACAATACTAGGGTTCTGAATTTAAAGATGGGACATGTTGAGATTGGGATAATACAATGCAGATATACCAAGGGTCACTGTCCTTCCTATTAATACTTACAGTCCTTTGTAATTAAATTGGACTGTCCGTTTCTGGTCATTGGATCGGTTCAGGTCTACTGGCAGCAGGGCACCTCTGGAGGGAAATGGATCAGCGGCGAGGTTCTGGTCAATTTTGGACTGCGCCTCAGACTGGGTTTGGATGGGCCCTTCTGGTCACCGGCCACAGCAGATTACAGAATGCAAGGTTCAGCAGGCAAGCCTTAATGCTAGCAAGCCAAGCTGGATCAGAATTATTCTTTTAAGTTTTGGATGTTTCTAAATTGGGTCTAGCTAGCAAGAGTTCAGCAATGCTAAAGTCTAGATTCTGCAAGGAAATCTGGATCTTCAAAGAAGTCTGGAGTCAGCTACAATATGAAGAGTTCTGGAAAAAGTTGCTGCGCAGAAATCTGGATGGGTTTTCGAAGCAGTGTGTCCTATGTGTTGTGAAGTTCCTATATTTATACTATCAAATGCCATCACCTAAGTTTATGGTGTGGGCAGAATTTCGAAACACGCCCCCATGGCTGTGAGTGACTGAAGGCACATGCTTTGTCCTGGTTGGCGGTCACAACAGAGCTGTCATCTTTAAAATGTGACTTAGGAACTCCCATATTGATTTGACCACAATTTAGCTTTCCCATAATTCCATATTTACAATTATGCCCTCTACTAAAATCAGACACATGCATTACATTTTTATGGTTTATCCTGGCGTCTAATTCCCATCTCATGAGAGCTGTCTTTCTCATTCTATAGGATTTCATTAATTTTAATCATAACATTTTGGATTCATTATTTCTAATTTGGTATACCTCTGCGCGCTTATCAGTGGATGTCACACTCACCTGCGTTTCTGCAGGAGCGATGGATGAGCCTCCCTTGACCCCGAGTCTTCACTTCCCCTTTTTAACCCGTAGGAATACCTTGATCTTAAGTAGGGTGTGCACTCCATCCGGCATTTGCAGGGGCACGATTCACTCATGTGATTGGTGCCAATCTCTGTAGGCTGAGTCCAGATGCCAAACGCTGTTTCATGCCTTCACAGCAAGGCCGAGAGTTCAAGGCACCAGTTTCTTCACTGGCTAGAAAGTCCTTCCCACAAGTGAACGTTGCGTGGAGAATGTTGAGTGTCTAATATTGTCTGTATTGTCTTTGTTTGCCGGTATTTTTGTGGGTGAGTAGCGCTGCGTGTAGAAGCTAGCTGCTGGTAAGTTTTCGCAGCGCCTTCAATTCGAGCGCGCCTGGTAATGTCTCTCCCTTTCACTTGCAGGACCAATTATGTGGTATTAGCACCTCGAGTCCGGGTTCAGCGCTACTGGAGAGTTGGTGGTTAGGTAAGTTTGCACTGAGGCTTTTGGTAAGTATGCACCGCGTAGAGAGAGAGAGCGCAGTGAAATAAGTGTCCGCGTTATTGGAACGAGCACAATGAATAATGTCTCTTCTTTCTTACAGGGGTTTGTGCACTTGTGCAACTAACCTGTATTCCAGTGCCACGGGAAGATTCAGTGAGTATGCGCAGCGTTACTGATGTGCGCATGTTAACACTGTTCTTCTTTGTTCTTACAGGTGCCGGTGTAGATGTCCCCTCTTGACTGGAGATAGCTGTAGCGTGGAGTAAGAACCAGGTTAGCTGAAGCTCAATGATCCAGAGTGGGTAAGCAGAAGTAGGATGATGCGGAGCAGGTAAGCAGATGCAGGATGATCGGGAGCAGGTAAGCAGAAGCAAGATGATCCGGAGCAGGTAAGCAGAAACAGGATGATCCGGAGCAGGTAAGCAGATGCTGGCTGATCCAGAGCACGGCATGTGTGTTGCTTATACATCTCACAGTAAGCAACACGAAGCGCTGGAAGACTCTTGGGTGTGGCTTATATAGCCATCCACACCCAAACACTAGAGCGCTCATGAGTTATCATGCACTTCCTGCTTGCCAACAGGAAGTGGTAACCAGGAAGTTACTACAAGCACTAGGAAGGAATGAAAGGAGGGATTTGTTATGGGTTATTTGTGTGCCTATGCCAGGGCTGCCAAGCCTCCACCCAGCTTGCCCCAACTACCTGCCTGATACCCATGACAGTGGATCATGTACATACAATGTTAGGCTTGCAACATTAATAGTTCTGCTACCATAAGGATTTTTTCGTAACTTTGGTTCCTTAAGTGGTACAAATTTCATCAATGTCTTACAAGCATTGCCTAAAATTAGGTTAACATCTACCAATTTTTAGATTCATACTCCTTCATGTTGCACAGTTACACAGTTTCAAACTTAATCACAAATACAAAGTTTTTTTTTGTTCTCCTTTCAACAAACAACAGCTGTCAGGTCCCTTTGATCAGGGAGGTGTGTCCCCTTCCTGGAGAGGTCAATGCTCAGCCTGTCCTTGCTAAGCCAAAGACGAATGTCTGATGCAGTCTCTTTGTGCTCCTTGTTGTCATTATGCGGGAACCATTAGGCTTCCTGTTTACAAGGGACTATCAAGCTTAGATGTCAACTTTCCCAGGCCAGGTACTGTCAGGCCACTGTCCAATCAGAATTAAATAGTTGATTAGCTCCAGACTGGGTTGCTTTAAACTAAAGTCTTTTCATTTCACACATATAAAATATAAGCACATTGTATAAGAGATTTGGACATTTAAAAGAATTAGCCCTTCAAAAACATGCTTCAAATAGGTGAATTTTGCCATTTTAATCAGTAAACAGAAACACATTTAAACGTGATGCAGCTGTCAGTCAGTGAGGCCTGGATTCCTCTGAACCACCTGTATAATCTGTGATTTCAGCAACTTTTCATTTCAATAGCTCACTGGGGAAATGACAGAATTTAGTGCCAAAACAGCACTTTGAAGGTTGCCATTGATTAGGAAGCCATATTTAAGGGTATTTTTGGATTTTAGCCCATTTTTGTGGCCTTGATTCATGTGACAGGTAAAAACACCCCACTGGCATTCTCTCACAGGGAGTTCTTGCTTTGACATCAACTTTGCCTGTGTGTGGCTGCTCGTTTGTGGTTTGTGAACCATGCACAGTTTTGCAGATTTGGTGTGCACAGTGATTATCACCTCCATTGTTGGCAGATTCTTTCCCCCATTGGCAAAGGGATGTAATGTGTCGCATTGGCATGGGTTGAAATATCCCACAATAAAGAGAACATTATTTTAACTATATTTTGTGAACAAGCGCTATGTGAAGCACGAAACGCGTCAACAGAACATGTCTCATAGGTGTCTGGCCTCTGCTGTATGCTGTTGTTTTTAATAGTTTAATACACTTGTAGGCACTTGACCTCAAGTTTCCTTTTTTCCTTTTTCTGGGTGAAGTAAATGTCTGTTTACTATGGGGTGAACATGATGTATGCAATGATTGAGGACATTCCATATGAGGATGCAGATATGGTTTTTTCCAATGTTATGAACAAAACAAGAACAGGTTTAAGCCATATCCTACTATTGAAGGGTTCAGAAACATTTGGCTCTCCTGTTTTGTTACACTACAACTCCCACCATAAACCCTAGCCCTCATAGTCAATGGTGAAGGGCATAAGAGTTGCAGTCTAAATCAATTGGAAAGTCACAGTTTGCAGACTGCTGTGCTATCCCCTAAAGATAAGATAATGGATGTTTCCAGAGCTGATGGAATGTGATGCCTGACTCAAGAATATGAGAGTGTTGGGGATATGTTGGTTTCTCCTCCAAATTGGAGTTAAAGAGGTTGGAATGGGATCTTGTCTGTCTCTTAGCCAGGAATTTTGGGGATTCTTAATCAACGGCCCGTTGCTTGGGACAGGAACCCCTACAGGAACAAGGCTCAAGCCGTGATCATGTTTTCTACCACCCTATATGTAGCAGATCTAAAAGGTAGACATTTACCACTTCTAGCTTCCTATTTCATTTTCTGGGTGTTAAAAGAAGAGACATTTCCAACACAGCTGCCTATTGTCATAAGTGGGTGGTGGTCTGCATGCAGCAATCCAAACCCCCCGCCGACATGCAGGAGTGCAGCATACGTGTGGCATATCAGACATTTATGAAGATTTTTCATTTATGAATATTCTTCTGACAGTGGAATAGTCATGACTGTGGGATGGGTATGAGGTAATGGGTAACATTCCATGCCTTGCACAACTACATCAACTATTTGTGAGTCTCTATTTTCTTCAAAAAGGGTTATTCCATGGAGCTGGTGGTGTGTGGTGTGATGCAGGTGTGTGTGGTAAAAGGGTAGCGAGCAACCGTCTGATTTCGGCTGTTGATCTGCCAGCCATCTGCTTTCTCCAGGCAGAATAAGTGGGTTATCCGCATCCATGTGGTGACTCTGAGTAATTTGCCCCGATCTCCATCCATGTGTTGTTGATGTCGAGGAACATCTTGAGGGAGTAGACTGACACATGTCACTGGTCAGGCTATTCTTCTCGCGGTGGAGAATGAATACCCTGGTAGTGATTGAGCCTTTGAAGCAGCGGTATTACTTAAACTCTGGCAGTCCACCTATGACTTCTATTGAACTACAATCCCATTGAAATCGCTCATCCACTTTGGCACAGCACCAGCAGTGCTGAGGGCTGCCACAGTGGCTCCTCGAAGACACCTCAGCAGATCTATCTAGTAGGTATGATAGGTTATCAAGTATGTATACGGTCCCCCATCGCCACCATAGGAGTCTTTTTCCGGCATATAGCCATACCTGATTATTTAGCATAGTGTAACCCCATAAGGGTGTTGCCAGACCTTCGTCTGTGGATAACGGAGGGTAAGATTGGGAGAAGGTGAAGATGGCAACCTTCCTCCCATAGCTAATATCCCTTTCCTTTTCAGACTGTCATTTGGAGGTGTTTGCCTTGACCCTAATGAAAAACCTGTGTTTCGTGTTGTGAGAAACTTTGACTTTCTACGGAGCAACACATTCACTTCAAAGGCTCAGTCCTTGTATTCAAATGCTTCATGTGGGATGAACTTGAATATCTTGTACCGAGAATTAAAAGAAGTTATGTGAAATCTGACGCTGCGCTCAAAGGACCAGATGCTATGCACACAACCACGCACGGCCCTAAAGAAAGTGGGAGGGGTGAGCTTTAATGCATGAGCTCCACACATTTAGAACTCAATTCCCCTGCAAATATAACAATGTGCCACAATTTTGCAGTTTAGCAAACCTCTCAAAACACGTCTATTTGACGCCTAACTGAATAATTAACTACTGACACTCTGGAATGACTGCTTTACTTAGTGCATACAGCTGTCTGTATAATTTGTCTTTCTTTCTCTGTTGTTCTCGTTATGTGAGCGCCCTGATACCCTTGGGTTAGTGTTGCGCTATATAAGAATTTATTTTGTTAATTAGTTAGAAAATTGTGCAAGCTGCATTGGAAACGGTTCGACAAGGCCTAGTGAACTGTTGACGGTGGTCTTGGATTTTCTGAGAGCATTGAGCACCTTGTGACATAACATTCACTGTTACTGTTCATGATATATGGACGATGAACCTGCAAAGTCTGTGAAGCCTTCAGCCATACAAATGGAAGGCACTGGAGCAAGTGCACCACGCTCCAAGAAACAAGCACTGGCAAAGCCAAAGGTTATGGTCATTGACATGGGATAAACATTAACCAGGGACATTTTCCTGGCATTGCCATAATGGTGCAACTTGGCCATAGGAAGGCAGCAAATGGTAAATTATATTAGTGCCCAGGCATAGTACGACAGTGGATGGCAAACACCTCTAATGCCTGTGAAAAAGCCAACATTGTTGGCTTTGCTAGTGCTTGTTCTTAACCTGATATCAGTGCAAGAAACAGATGAAAAGACACACATATTGCCTAGTGGCTAAAGATCCATTTGATTACTACATTTTTATTACACAAACAACTGGTTTAAAGCATGAACTAAGCCATTAACCTTTAGAACAGTGCTGAGAAATAACATTGGCATCCCCGTAAAAGCACAAAAATATCTCAATGCTATGCCAGGCAGGGCAGGGGGTGGCGGCTGTTTGGGAAGCAGCAGGTAGTGGGTTGGGATGTCCTTTGGGACTAGCATTACCATTGATTGTCAAAGGGTGGTTAAAAAGCCAAACACCCCCAGACTGTGCCTCCCTCCTCACACCATATCTCCTTCCTTTCTTTACTTCCTATGCCAATTGTTTTTACGTATATGCAGTAGCTGAAGCAGCCAACACTAAAAATGAGATTGGGCATAAGAGGCTACGCCAACAGCCAGGTACCTGCCCTACATCAACTACCCAGCCTCCTTCATGCCAGCCACCTTTCATTTGCCTGTGTGGGAAAGTATACACTCTAAATGGACTCAAAGGCTCGGGCTGGAGGGGAAAGGAGAACTACTGGCGTTAGAATAGCTTCTGCTTTCCTTAGGAATGCCGCATGCAGTAATTACCGCTGCCGCTTTCTCTGTTATAAAGGAAAGCAACCCATTGGGTGTTTACCAACGCATGAGTGGTAAAACCTGCCTGGTCAAGCAGTTCTTTTAAAATACAGCATGGGCAAACACATACTACCGCATCCAAAGCTATGTTGCACCCTGTATGCAGGTTTGCAAACATTCAAAAATTGAACTTTCAATTTTTAATGGAAAAACATGGAAAATGACCGGCTGCTCCCTGAACCCTCAGAGCTCTGGCGACAACACTCTTCCACATCGCTTATGTTTCCAAGAACTGCTCGAAAAATCAAGATACTGCCCTGCAAGACGAAGGTAAATAATCCAAGAATGACCGGACTCCATTATTTGCAAAGGGTTTAATAGCAGCGCACAAGTGATTTGTCCAGACCACAAGGAATAATTATGTTTGAGAAATGGCTTGGGCTCATCTTAAAAGCTGGTGTTCACTAGTTCCTCCCACCCCCGGATTCTGGCTACATCGCAGCTGATTTGTAAAGAGTGTAACATGGTGATATTGACCTAGGGAGGGGTGTGGCCTTCAGCCTTGGTGGGTTCTGTACATGTCTGCATAAGGCGACCCTTCATGAAGATTGCTAAAAAAGGGTCCGCGCGTATGTATGATTGCAATAGATTTGGTAGACTGGGTGGTCAACAGCCATGTCCCAGCACCACCGCCACCCCCCCCCCCCCAGAGACACATGCCTGATGCACAGACTTGTATTTATCTTTTCTGATGACCCATAGCACCACCTCACCTGTAGTGTAGGGCCTGATACAGCTATCTTGGAAAACACTCGCCTGACTGTGCTCACTCCAAGGACAGCTGCCACAGCCTTTGCTGTTGTGTGGACCATCAGGTGACTCCACCACCACCACACCCATAGAGTTGTGCTTGCTGCAGCTATCTTTAGTGCCCCTACTCTACACTCTTGGACCCTGCAGAGAGATGCCACTCCATTGCCAGCAATATTGACCTAGTAGCACCTCCATCACCACCCCGCCCATAAATTGGGTCTGGTGTAGCTGTCTTTGATGACTCCACCCCCTTGGTGTCTGTGGAGCGATACCAATCATTTGCCTGCAGTGTTGGCATACTAGCCCCTCTATCATCAGGGCACACATAGAGTTGGGTCTGCTGTAGCTATCGCAGATGCCAGTATTCTGTTATTGTGTATCATGTGGAGAGATGTCAGAACATTTGCTTCTGGGATGACCATCTGATGTCCCAAGCACACCTAATGAGTTGGGCACCCTGTAGATATCTTTGTTCTCCATGTTCTGCTCTGATGTACCCCAAGTAGAGGTTGGGATACATTGCTTGCTTACTTTGAGGATTTTCAGATGTTGTACCATGACCAGGAGAGCACCACTAAGAACCCAAGTATGTTACTGTGGCTAAGAGCTGAAAATAAGGAGTCCCCGCTTTCTTTTAAGGCGCTGTGCTTGATTCTGAGTGCTCCCGTATATTGATAGTTTAGGTGACCACCTTGCTTGGTGCACGTCATGGTTATTTGCCTCCATCCTTACTAAGCTCAGTGTTGGTTACAGAGGTCATGTGGCCCTGTCTACCTGCATGTGCAGTGGATATCTGGAGCCAGGGACCCCTCTGCCATTAAATCTGCGGCAATACTTTGCGGGCCAAGGTCTGGCAAGTATCCAAAGTCACCTTTTCAGAACCAAGTAACCTTGATAGGCATTTGATTTTGGCCTCATGCTCCTCCCTGACAACGTTTGGGTAGCCATGTTGAGTCCAGGCAGAGGCTCTACAAATACATGATGAAAGAGGCAGGACAAGGGATGTGCTTGTGCTTTCATAAAGTCATCAAACGTCATCTGGCAGCCATTTTGTGAACAGGCCCCTATATAATGCACTGAACAGCTATGTTGGTGTAAATCAAAATGGTTTCAGTGTGTCCTCTAAAATTGACTTTTATATGATGGCCATGGTAAATACATGCCCCTCTATCATCACGGCACACATAGAGTGACGATCTCCAAAGTATGTGATTCATTCACTAATTGTGCATGTGCTACCTCCCATGTTTAACATCAGATTCAAGCTTCCTGGGCCAATAGGATGATATCCTTACTTAGTACTGCCAGCCATCTTTAAGTCAGGCAAGGTTGTGTGACCCTGCTCTGCATTATGCAGATGTATGAGAATGACATTATTAGGAATAGCAGTGTTGGAAAAGTAAAACAAATCCAAAAGAAATCGCTGGAAAAAGAAAAGCCGAATGTCAATCATGTAAAAGACAAGTCAGGTTTTCTGTTTCTTTGCTGAAAAAGAAGAAACGTACAGAAAGGATGACAAAAGAAGTGTGTATATTTTTGGACATGTATCCATTTGCTGCGCATATTATTCTGTGATTCCAACACAGGGTCCAGAAATCAAAACGTTTGACTGCAGTTTCTTACAAAAAGTTTGAGAGCCTGCCACAGGGACCAGAAGCCAGATCCCCTAACATTTGCACAAGTGCTAAAAATTGAGCAAATGCTTACATAAGACAAAATGGACAAAATAAGGTTTTCTCACAATCTGTGTCATCTAACACCATTTTCCGTTCGACAAAAATGAATCAGACCGTTTTTGGTAGTATGTTTGAAGCATAACAAAAAAGAAATGTGGTTACTAATTTAGTAAATACAACAGTCTGCATCAATTTGCGGCCCATAAAACCATATTTAGGCAATATGGATTAGGGCTAAACCTGTTTGTTCCGGTATTCCCCGAAAATAAAGAAAAGGGAAAATGCTGAATGCGCGTTTAGTGCGCAATTGGCACGGACGAACATCCTGAATCCCGCAATGCCGAACAAGGGGAGAGTGGGTTGCAGAGGTGTCCCACGCTCTCTGTGTTGGGCATAATGGGTTCGGGAGTTGGAGGGGTGGCCCTCGCTACCATTACATGGAAAGCCAGGGACATTTTTCAAAGGAAGGTATTCGACATTATCGAAATGCGCAGCTGTGAGCTTCGGCAAACAAGGCTGCGTTGCACGCGTCTTCAGTATTTTAACGTAGAACCGTTTTTTCCATTCCATATTAGCTAAGCAGCAAAATTGGTGCTCGATTCATTTGCTGCATTTTTTTTCACAAGACCAAAGTTTGGATATCTGGCCCACAACTATTGACTCAATCGTATTGTACCCCTGTATGTAGGATGAGGTGGCTAACTGGATAACAAAAAAAATGGACAAGAAAGAGATCCCCAAAATGTGCTAGTCCTTGTAAAACGGCCGCTCCCTGCTTTCAATCAATCTAATGAGCGATGGATTAGATTAGAACCACTGCTAAAAAAAACAGAACAAATACTCTGATCATATAGAATGCAGCCTCCATTTTATCCCAAAAACATTTGCACCAGGGCAAACAAAAAGATTGTTTTGTACTATGTTTACTGTATAACATAAACATGCATGTGTTTATTACAGTTCTATTACACAGCAAACCTTGTATATAAAACAGTTTGCTTCATTTTTACCAGAGTGAAAACACTTTTAAATAATGCAAATTAGGGCTAAACCTGTTTGCTTTTTTTCACATTATGGAAGTAACAAAACTGGGGCTAAACTAATTTGCTGCATTGTTTTGCATTGGTGGATGGTTAGCATATAATGGCGCCTTGTGAAACTCCTGCCGGTGATCTGCCGGATCTCCCTGGAGCAGAGCAGGCAACTGAAGTCTCACCGCTAGGAGAGAGGACCCTAATCACCCCTTTCTACTATGGAACGGCGGGGGACCTACGGTCCATTCTCAGGGGTCCTCCAAAGGGATGAATAACAAGTAAACTCACTAACAAAACGTTGCTCCCAGATATACAGTGTGGGTCTGATTCATGGAATTTTTTGCATGGTTCAAAGTGACTTTGCACTGCTGAAAAGTGATTTTGCGCTGCCGACACAAACCCTGATTCATGGAACTGTGCAGAGTGTATTTCTGCAGTGCAAAGTCTGTGCAAAGTCATTTTGTACTGCAAAAATGACTATGCACTGACTTTGCACGGCAAAAAACTACACTTTGCACAGTTTCATGAATCAGGGTTTGTGTCGGCCGTGCGAAGTCACTTTGAACCATGCAAAAAATTCCATGAATCTCACCCTGAATCATTAAATTCTTCCAGGAAGGGACCTCCTGGCCGAATAACAAAACGTTGCATGCACAGAAGATTATTCCTCCTGTATCCCCTGCACGGATTGATTCTCCTCAAAGTCAAGCGCCTTGGCAGTGAGCAACGGGTCTGAAGAGGGCGCCACCTCCAACAAAAGGGACAGGCAGACCTTACTTGAAGAATGAGGCTGATTCTGATGATTAAAACCAGAGTTAACACTATAGAGAAGAAAGCAAAACTATTGTAGGGCAAGTTGGCCCACCTTTAGTGCCACATAGATTCTGCAACAGATGTGGAGGCTAAGACGAAACATTCACTTACAAATGCTGAAGAAAGGGTAGCAATGGAAATTAAAATGGACGACCTTCAATGGAGAGAACAAAATAAAATGATCATAGTGTCTGTAGCAGAGGGAGCAGATTGTGACATGTCGGAGGAGCCTGCTATCAAACATCTGGAAAAGGTCCATTACAGAAGAAGGCTTGAATGTAAACTTCTTGGAGAATGTGAGGTTGAGCTCCGTTTTGTTGTGCTTGGGAATAGGAATATTCAACGATGTGCCACTAGAGTACAAGACGGCTGACCTTTACTTCCCCATGACCCTCTCGTCCAAGTTAATACGGTATTAGCATAATTGACCTAAAAACATTTGACCTAAAATATTTGATAGAATATTTATGACCTTTTTTTCAGTCAAATTTAATTAAATATATACTTGGGGTGGGTGAGGGTATTGATTAGGTTGAGGTGAATTGAGGGGAATGTGGGGGGTCTCCCCCGACATTTTAGACCAAAAACAAGGGCAAATAAATTAGATCAAATGTGACTAGGTCAAATGTTTTAGGTCAAGTAGACCTAGACCGTTAACACATCCTCTGCATTTTGTTTGTTAATTCCATGCATCTAGAGTTTCCAGTATGTCCAATAGGGGGCTTTCTCTTTGTAGAAGAGTGGTCCTGCCTGAGGTCATCTGCAAGAGGGTCATAATGAGGCTCAGCAACAGGGGATTCCACTGCTACTCATATTATTGCCTTGAGAAAGACCTAGGAAAGGTCGAAATGCCATGGCTTAAGGGCAACTGGGACACAAGATGAACATTCATTAGCATTAAAACCCCACATTTAGTAATAAAACTCATGAACCCTAAAAGCCTCCTTTATTTTTCAAGATTTTAGAATTCAAAAGATTGCCATTCTTGACGACTCATGAATCAATGACAACCAATTTATAACCAATGAGTATGCACATGTGAAATGGGGAAATAACTATTTCACACCTTGAATGTAAAATTCAGCTGAGTCTGGAGAGGAGCCACGAGGAATGGATCCCCACGTATTCCCCTTGGGGCGCTAGATAATGGCTTTGTCTCTCCGTTACCACCTTACAAATTAACAATAAATACATGCATTATCATCTAAATGTGAGTCACAAGAGGCCAAGATGATCCTGATCGGACATCTTCAAGAGGTTGCTGGGGTCTATGAAGGCATTGTACTGGGACATCTATTATAACTGTCTATATGAATTGTATGAAAATGCAGGTCCTTAATACTTAGCTACACACGCAATCAACAATTGCTTCATAGGGTAAACGTTATTATGCTATATATTTACATATCCTGTATTAGCCCAGTGTCCCCTAAAAAAAGGTTGAGAATGTACAGTGGCTTGCCTTTCTTACGGTGGTGACTCTTGACGGTGGATCTTCCATCTATTTACTGCCTATTTTTGGGGTATTGTGACACAGGTTTTACGCTGTCACAGAGCACTTTACCAAGGGGAAGTGCTAGGTCTGTTTGCCCAGGTCAAAGCAAACATCGGAGGTCCTGTTGAGTAACACAGAAATTCTCAGAAGAACGACTTGGGATCTTTGTTAAGCATACATAGTCAGTAGCAACCTTACATTTATTTTCCCACGTCCTTTCACTGTGGAAATCTGAAATACTAAATAGGGCATCCTATGTTTACCCTGACCCAGACCTCACACTGTACTTTGATAAAGCACTCTGCGATAGGGCAAAACATGTGTCGACATTACTCTCTGAAACACGCGCCAATCTAATGCAATAGATGGATGGTCACCTATCAGCAAAGGTCACCACTATAAAAAAAGAGAAAGCATTGTACATTCTCAATTTCTGTCAGGCGTGACTGTGCTAATGCATGCTATGAGAATCCTAAGGATGTTAAAGATAGGCTCCAAAACTTCTCATACAAACAAAAACAGTCTGTTCACATTGGGAGGCTTTAAACGGCCACAATTCCAAGATCAACAAATAAAGGTTTGGCCTAAGAAGAGAACAAACACCAAATCGCCCGACAGGAACCAATGGTTAGTAAACAGAAACTGCGCGAAACACCCTCTCCAGCATAGGTGTGAACAGCCTTTGATCCAGAGAGAATGTGACAATGCCAAGTGCACAGACCCGGGTCTTCTCGAAACAAAAGAAAAAGCAACACACTGTCCAAGAAAAACAAAAGATGGTAATCAGGGCGTGATGGTCCCGTGACCACAAATGATAGCATGTTCTTCCCTCAGATCTTATTTTTCTAAAAAGCTCTGCTGTCATTATCTAATCTTGCTGGTTGACTCTTGGTGTTTTGGGCGCCTTTGGCCCAGTTGGACCTTTCCCGCCGCTTCCTTGTGCGTCCCCGGGGAGTGTTCTGAAACTCAAACTTATTTGGGGATTGAGTAAAACAAAATGCAATTATCCTGGAGAAAGATTATTTGTTACACAAAGTACGAGTAGTAAGTAAAGCTTACTCCTAACCTTCTCTTAAATGTTCAGGAGTAAATCAGGAGTTCTGTTAACTACTTTGTGAATAGTTTATTCTTTTTCCTGGAGTAATTTAAGAGTAAGTCACTGTTACTACGAGCAATTTGTTTGTAAATCCGCCTAGCTCCAGATTTAATCTAATATGGAAGTCCTCTTATTTTTAAAAGGTGTTGCTTATTTTCTTTCACGTCAGCAAGAATTGATAACATTGGCTGACAACAAAGTTAATATGTCCTTTCATACAGTTAGCTGAGAAAGCTGGACCCAGCCCTCTTTGGCCGAGTCTTCTTACTAACTCTTTCTGTGTTCTGTAACATATCTGATTTTTTCGTTTATCAGAGCACCGAGAGAATGATAGCCAGCAGAGACTAAACCATACTGATTTCACATGCCAGGCCTAGTGGAAATATGAAAGACCGCTTATCATGAGCCAACCTTTATCAATGTCTGCTATCCTGTTTTATTATATATATATATATATATATATATATATATATATATATATATATATATATATATATATATATATATATATATATATATGGGGCAGCAATCACCAAGGGGTTACAATACAATTCAGAAAATAAGTAAAGCAATTGAATTCACTTATAATAAGGCAGAGTAGAAAAGACAGGAAAAAGAAGACTTTAGGTTTGTGAACAGATAGCATTTAGGTTCATATTGCCCCTGCAAAGTTTTGTTTAAATACAAATGAGCAATCCTACACAGATGTGAGTAATCAGCAGGTATTCAGGAATGAAAGACACCGTCTAGAGCTTAAATGCAATCTTACCTCCCCAAATAAGAGAAAAAAAACTTTTGGGAAAGTGACACATTTTAAAACTGTCAGGATGACAATTGATTTGTTAAATTAATGCAAAAGGGTGCAAAAATTCTTAAATGGAGAATAATTCTAAGGAAAGTAACACTAACAGGTCCTAACACACATGAGCTATAATATAAAGAACAGTACACACTTTAGATCAGGATGGGATGGAAGAAGCACTTTGAAATGGGAAAAAGACACGTGTAAACTTTTAAAAACTGCAAATTCGCGGCAAACTTTTACTATGCAATATTGGAGAAAACGGGTCAAATACAGTCTTAGGTATGGGTGAGAGTTGAAATTTAATTTCTATCTTTAAAATTGAAGAAGTAATAGAGGTTTTATTGAGAGGCATTTTTGCACAATAGGCACAAAAATGGAACAGGAATTTGGTTTTAAAAATGGCAGATAAGTTTTATTACACTATGTTAATGACTATGAAAAAGAGGAACCATTCACGTGGTGGATACTCGATTTCATTCTGGGATTTACTTTAGTTACTCAAAATTACTAGAAGGATTCTAACAATACTAGGGTTCTGAATTTAAAGATGGGACATGTTGAGATTGGGATAATACAATGCAGATAAACCAAGGGTCACTGTCCTTCCTATTAATACTTACAGTCCTTTGTAATTAAATTGGACTGTCCGTTTCTGGTCATTGGATCGGTTCAGGTCTACTGGCAGCAGGACACCTCTGGAGGGAAATGGATCAGCGGCGAGGTTCTGGTCAATTTTGGACTGCGCCTCAGACTGGGTTTGGATGGGCCCTTCTGGTCACCGGCCACAGCAGATTACAGAATGCAAGGTTCAGCAGGCAAGCCTTAATGCTAGCAAGCCAAGCTGGATCAGAATTATTCTTTTAAGTTTTGGATGTTTCTAAATTGGGTCTAGCTAGCAAGAGTTCAGCAATGCTAAAGTCTAGATTCTGCAAGAAAATCTGGATCTTCAAAGAAGTCTGGAATCAGCTACAATGTGAAGAGTTCTGGAAAAAGTTGCTGCGCAGAAATCTGGATGGGTTTTGGAAGCAGTGTGTCCTATCTGTTGTGAAGTTCCTATATTTATACTATCAAATGCCATCACCTAAGTTTATGGTGTGGGCAGAATTTCGAAACACGCCCCCATGGCTGTGAGTGACTGCAGGCACATACTTTGTCCTGGTTGGCGGTCTCAACAGAGCTGTCATCTTTAAAATGTGACTTAGGAACTCCTATATTGATTTGACCACAATTTAGCTTTCCCATAATTCCATATTTACAATTATGCCCTCTACTAAAATCAGACACATGCATTACATTTTTATGGTTTATCCTGGCGTCTAATTCCCATCTCATGAGAGCTGTCTTTCTCATTCTATAGGATTTCATTAATTTTAATCATAACATTTTGGATTCATTATTTCTAATTTGGTATACCTCTGCGCGCTTATCAGTGGATGTCACACTCACCTGCGTTTCTGCAGGAGCGATGGATGGGCCTCCCTTGACCCCGAGTCTTCACTTCCCCTTTTTAACCCGTAGGAATACCTTGATCTTTAGTAGGGTGTGCACTCCATCCGGCATTTGCAGGGGCACGATTCACTCATGTGATTGGTGCCAATGTATGTAGGTTGAGTCCAGATGCCAAACGCTGTTTCATGCCTTCACAGCAAGGCCGAGAGTTCAAGGCACCAGTTTCTTCACTGGCTAGAAAGTCCTTCCCACAAGTGAACGTTGCGTGGTGAATGTTGAGTGTCTAAAATTGTCTGTATTGTCTTTGTTTGCCGGTATTTTTGTGGGTTAGTAGCGCTGCGTGTAGAAGCTAGCTGCTGGTAAGTTTTCGCAGCGCCTTCAATTCGAGCGCGCCTGGTAATGTCTCTCCCTTTCACTTGCAGGACCAATTATGTGGTATTAGCACCTCGAGTCCGGGTTCAGCGCTACTGGAGAGTTGGTGGTTAGGTAAGTTTGCAATGAGGCTTTTGGTAAGTATGCACCGCGTAGAGAGAGAGAGCGCAGTGAAATAAGTGTCCGCGTTATTGGAACGAGCGCAATGAATAATGTCTCTTCTTTCTTACAGGGGTTTGTGCGCTTGTGCAACTAACCTGTATTCCAGTGCCACGGGAAGATTCAGTGAGTATGCGCAGCGTTACTGATGTGCGCATGTTAACACTGTTCTTCTTTGTTCTTACAGGTGCCGGTGTAGATGTCCCCTCTTGACTGGAGATAGCTGCAGCGTGGAGTAAGAACCAGGTTAGCTGAAGCTCAATGATCCAGAGTGGGTAAGCAGAAGTAGGATGATGCGGAGCAGGTAAGCAGATGCAGGATGATCGGGAGCAGGTAAGCAGAAGCAGGATGATCCGGAGCAGGTAAGCAGAAACAGGATGATCCGGAGCAGGTAAGCAGATGCTGGCTGATCCAGAGCACGGCATGTGTGTTGCTTATACATCTCACAGTAAGCAACACGAAGCGCTGGAAGACTCTTGGGTGTGGCTGATATAGCCATCCACACCCAAACACTAGAGCGCTCATGAGTTATCATGCACTTCCTGCTTGCCAACAGGAAGTGGTAACCAGGAAGTTACTACAAGCACTAGGAAGGAATGAAAGGAGGGATTTGTTATGGGTTATTTGTGTGCCTATGCCAGGGCTGCCAAGCCTCCACCCAGCTTGCCCCTACTACCTGCCTGATACCCATGACAGTGGATCATGTACATACAATCTTAGGCTTGCAACATTAATAGTTCTGCTACCATAAGGATTTTTTCGTAACTTTGGTTCCTTAATTGGTACAAATTTCATCAATGTCTTACAAGCATTGCCTAAAATTAGGTTAACATCTACCAATTTTTAGATTCATAATCCTTCAGGTTGCACAGTTACACAGTTTCAAACTTAATCACAAATACAAAGTTTGTTTTGTTCTCCTTTCAACAAACAACAGCTGTCAGGTCCCTTTGATCAGGGAGGTGTGTCCCCTTCCTGGAGAGGTCAATGCTCAGCCTGTCCTTGCTAAGCCAAAGACGAATGTCTGATGCAGTCTCTTTGTGCTCCTTGTTGTCATTATGCGGGAACCTATAGGCTTCCTGTTTTCAAGGGACTATCAAGCTTAGATGTCAACTTTCCCAGGCCAGGTACTGTCAGGCCACTGTCCAATCAGAATTAAATAGTTGATTAGCTCCAGACTGGGTTGCTTTAAATTAAAGTCTTTTCATTTCACACATATAAAATATAAGCACATTGTATAAGAGATTTGGACATTTAAAAGAATTAGCCCTTCAAAAACATGCTTCAAATAGGTGAATTTTGCCATTTTAATCAGTAAACAGAAACACATTTAAACGTGATGCAGCTGTCAGTCAGTGAGGCCTGGATTCCTCTGAACCACCTGTATAATCTGTGATTTCAGCAACTTTTCATTTCAATAGCTCACTGGGGAAATGACAGAATTTAGTGCCAAAACAGCACTTTGAAAGTTGCCATTGATTAGGAAGCCATATTTAAGGGTATTTTTGGATTTTAGCCCATTTTTGTGGCCTTGATTCATGTGACAGGTAAAAACACCCCACTGGCATTCTCTCACAGGGAGTTCTTGCTTTGACATCAACTTTGCCTGTGTGTGGCTGCTCGTTTGTGGTTTGTGAACCATGCACAGTTTTGCAGATTTGGTGTGCACAGTGATTATCACCTCCATTGTTGGCAGACTCTTTCCCCCATTGGCAAAGGGATGTAATGTGTCGCATTGGCATGGGTTGAAATATCCCACAATAAAGAGAACATTATTTTAACTATATTTTGTGAACAAGCGCTATGTGAAGCACGAAACGCGTCAACAGAACATGTCTCATAGGTGTCTGGCCTCTGCTGTATGCTGTTGTTTTTAATAGTTTAATACACTTGTAGGCACTTGACCTCAAGTTTCCTTTTTTCCTTTTTCTGGGTGAAGTAAATGTCTGTTTACTATGGGGTGAACATGATGTATGCAATGATTGAGTACATTCCATATGAGGATGCAGATATGGTTTTTTCCAATGTTATGAACAAAACAAGAACAGGTTTAAGCCATATCCTACTATTGAAGGGTTCAGAAACATTTGGCTCTCCTGTTTTGTTACACTACAACTCCCACCATAAACCCTAGCCCTCATAGTCAATGGTGAAGGGCATAAGAGTTGCAGTCTAAATCAATTGGAAAGTCACAGTTTGCAGACTGCTGTGCTATCCCCTAAAGATAAGATAATGGATGTTTCCAGAGCTGATGGAATGTGATGCCTGACTCAAGAATATGAGAGTGTTGGGGATATGTTGGTTTCTCCTCCAAATTGGAGTTAAAGAGGTTGGAATGGGATCTTGTCTGTCTCTTAGCCAGGAATTTTGGGGATTCTTAATCAACGGCCCGTTGCTTGGGACAGGAACCCCTACAGGAACAAGGCTCAAGCCGTGATCATGTTTTCTACCACCCTATATGTAGCAGATCTAAAAGGTAGACATTTACCACTTCTAGCTTCCTATTTCATTTTCTGGGTGTTAAAAGAAGAGACATTTCCAACACAGCTGCCTATTGTCATAAGTGGGTGGTGGTCTGCATGCAGCAATCCAAACCCCCCGCCGACATGCAGGAGTGCAGCATACGTGTGGCATATCAGACATTTATGAAGATTTTTCATTTATGAATATTCTTCTGACAGTGGAATAGTCATGACTGTGGGATGGGTATGAGGTAATGGGTAACATTCCATGCCTTGCACAACTACATCAACTATTTGTGAGTCTCTATTTTCTTCAAAAAGGGTTATTCCATGGAGCTGGTGGTGTGTGGTGTGATGCAGGTGTGTGTGGTAAAAGGGTAGCGAGCAACCGTCTGATTTCGGCTGTTGATCTGCCAGCCATCTGCTTTCTCCAGGCAGAATAAGTGGGTTATCCGCATCCATGTGGTGACTCTGAGTAATTTGCCCCGATCTCCATCCATGTGTTGTTGATGTCGAGGAACATCTTGAGGGAGTAGACTGACACATGTCACTGGTCAGGCTATTCTTCTCGCGGTGGAGAATGAATACCCTGGTAGTGATTGAGCCTTTGAAGCAGCGGTATTACTTAAACTCTGGCAGTCCACCTATGACTTCTATTGAACTACAATCCCATTGAAATCGCTCATCCACTTTGGCACAGCACCAGCAGTGCTGAGGGCTGCCACAGTGGCTCCTCGAAGACACCTCAGCAGATCTATCTAGTAGGTATGATAGGTTATCAAGTATGTATACGGTCCCCCATCGCCACCATAGGAGTCTTTTTCCGGCATATAGCCATACCTGATTATTTAGCATAGTGTAACCCCATAAGGGTGTTGCCAGACCTTTGTCTGTGGATAACGGAGGGTAAGATTGGGAGAAGGTGAAGATGGCAACCTTCCTCCCATAGCTAATATCCCTTTCCTTTTCAGACTGTCATTTGGAGGTGTTTGCCTTGACCCTAATGAAAAACCTGTGTTTCGTGTTGTGAGAAACTTTGACTTTCTACGGAGCAACACATTCACTTCAAAGGCTCAGTCCTTGTATTCAAATGCTTCATGTGGGATGAACTTGAATATCTTGTACCGAGAATTAAAAGAAGTTATGTGAAATCTGACGCTGCGCTCAAAGGACCAGATGCTATGCACACAACCACGCACGGCCCTAAAGAAAGTGGGAGGGGCGAGCTTTAATGCATGACCTCCACACATTTAGAACTCAATTCCCCTGCAAATATAACAATGTGCCACAATTTTGCAGTTTAGCAAACATCTCAAAACATCTCAAAACATCTCAAAACACGTCTATTTGACGCCTAACTGAATAATTAACTACTGACACTCTGGAATGACTGCTTTACTTAGTCCATACAGCTGTCTGTATAATTTGTCTTTCTTTCTCTGTTGTTCTCGTTATGTGAGCGCCCTGAGACCCTTGGGTTAGTGTTGCGCTATATAAGAATTTATTTAGTTAATTAGTTAGAAAATTGTGCAAGCTGCATTGTAAACGGTTCGACAAGGCTTAGTGAACTGTTGACGGTGGTCTTGGATTTTCTGAGAGCATTGAGCACCTTGTGACATAACATTCACTGTTACTGTTCATGATATATGGACGATGAACCTGCAAAGTCTGTGAAGCCTTCAGCCATACAAATGGAAGGCACTGGAGCAAGTGCACCACGCTCCAAGAAACAAGCACTGGCAAAGCCAAAGGTTATGGGCATTGCCATAATGGTGCAACTTGGCCATAGGAAGGCAGCAAATGGTAAATTATATTAGTGCCCAGGCATAGTACGACAGTGGATGGCAAACACCTCTAATGCCTGTGAAAAAGCCAACATTGTTGGCTTTGCTAGTGCTTGTTCTTAACCTGATATCAGTGCAAGAAACAGATGAAAAGACACACATATTGCCTAGTGGCTAAAGATCCGTTTGATTACTACATTTTTATTACACAAACAACTGGTTTAAAGCATGAACTAAGCCATTAACCTTTAGAACAGTGCTGAGAAATAACATTGGCATCCCCGTAAAAGCACAAAAATATCTCAATGCTATGCCAGGCAGGGCAGGGGGTGGCGGCTGTTTGGGAAGCAGCAGGTAGTGGGTTGTGATGTCCTTTGGGACTAGCATTACCATTGATTGTCAAAGGGTGGTTAAAAAGCCAAACACCCCCAGACTGTGCCTCCCTCCTCACACCATATCTCCTTCCTTTCTTTACTTCCTATGCCAATTGTTTTTACGTATATGCAGTAGCTGAAGCAGCCAACACTAAAAATGAGATTGGGCATAAGAGGCTATGCCAACAGCCAGGTACCTGCCCTACAACAACTACCCAGCCTCCTTCATGCCAGCCACCTTTCATTTGCCTGTGTGGGAAAGTATACACTCTAAATGGACTCAAAGGCTCGGGATGGAGGGGAAAGGAGAACTACTGGCGTTAGAATAGCTTCTGCTTTCCTTAGGAATGCCGCATGCAGTAATTACCGCTGCCGCTTTCTCTGTTATAAAGGAAAGCAACCCATTGGGTGTTTACCAACGCATGAGTGGTAAAACCTGCCTGGTCAAGCAGTTCTTTTAAAATACAGCATGGGCAAACACATACTACCGCATCCAAAGCTATGTTGCACCCTGTATGCAGGTTTGCAAACATTCAAACATTGAACTTTCAATTTTTAATGGAAAAACATGGAAAATGACCGGCTGCTCCCTGAACCCTCAGAGCTCTGGCGACAACGCTCTTCCACATCGCTTATGTTTCCAAGAACTGCTCGAAAAATCAAGATACTGCCCTGCAAGACGAAGGTAAATAATCCAAGAATGACCGGACTCCATTATTTGCAAAGGGTTTAATAGCAGCGCACAAGTGATTTGTCCAGACCACAAGGAATAATTATGTTTGAGAAATGGCTTGGGCTCATCTTAAAAACTGGTGTTCACTAGTTCCTCCCACCCCCGGATTCTGGCTACATCGCAGCTGATTTGTAAAGAGTGTAACATGGTGATATTGACCTAGGGAGGGGTGTGGCCTTCAGCCTTGGAAAATGTGTGGGTTCTGTACATGTCTGCATAAGGCGACCCTTCATGAAGATTGCTAAAAAAGGGTCCGCGCGTATGTATGATTGCAATAGATTTGGTAGACTGGGTGGTCAACAGCCATGTCCCAGCACCACCGCCACCCCCCCCCCCCCCGCAGAGACACATGCCTGATGCACAGACTTGTATTTATCTTTTCTGATGACCCATAGCACCACCTCACCTGTCGTGTGGGGCCTGATACAGCTATCTTGGAAAACACTCGCCTGACTGTGCTCACTCCAAGGACAGCTGCCACAGCCTTTGCTGTTGTGTGGACCATCAGGTGACTCCACCACCACCACACCCATAGAGTTGTGCTTGCTGCAGCTATCTTTAGTGTCCCTACTCTACAATCTTGGACCCTGCAGAGAGATGCCACTCCATTGCCAGCAATATTGACCTAGTAGCACCTCCATCACCACCGCGCCCATAAATTGGGTCTGGTGTAGCTGTCTTTGATGACTCCACCCCCTTGGAGTCTGTGGAGCGATACCAATCATTTGCCTGCAGTGTTGGCATACTAGCCCCTCTATCATCAGGGCACACATAGAGTTGGGTCTGCTGTAGCTATCGCAGATGCCAGTATTCTGTTATTGTGTATCATGTGGAGAGATGTCAGAACATTTGCTTCTGGGATGACCATCTGATGTCCCAAGCACACCTAATGAGTTGGGCACCCTGTAGATATCTTTGTTCTCCATGTTCTGCTCTGATGTACCCCAAGTAGAGGTTGGGATACATTGCTTGCTTACTTTGAGGATTTTCAGATGTTGTACCATGACCAGGAGAGCACCACTAAGAACCCAAGTATGTTACTGTGGCTAAGAGCTGAAAATAAGGAGTCCCCGCTTTCTTTTAAGGCGCTGTGCTTGATTCTGAGTGCTCCCGTATATTGATAGTTTAGGTGACCACCTTGCTTGGTGCACGTCATGGTTATTTGCCTCCATCCTTACTAAGCTCAGTGTTGGTTACAGAGGTCATGTGGCCCTGTCTACCTGCATGTGCAGTGGATATCTGGAGCCAGGGACCCCCCTGCCATTAAATCTGCGGCAATACTTTGCGGGCCAAGGTCTGGCAAGTATCCAAAGTCACCTTTTCAGAAACAAGTAACCTTGATAGGCATTTGATTTTGGCCTCATGCGCCTCCCTGACAAGGTTTGGGTAGCCATGTTGAGTCCAGGCAGAGGCTCTACAAATACATGATGAAAGAGGCAGGACAAGGGATGTGCTTGTGCTTTCATAAAGTCATCAAACGTCATCTGGCAGCCATTTTGTGAACAGGCCCCTATATAATGCACTGAACAGCTATGTTGGTGTAAATCAAAATGGTTTCAGTGTGTCCTCTAAAATTGACTTTTATATGATGGCCATGGTAAATACATGCCCCTCTATCATCACGGCACACATAGAGTGACGATCTCCAAAGTATGTGATTCATTCACTAATTGTGCATGTGCTACCTCCCATGTTTAACATCAGATTCAAGCTTCCTGGGCCAATAGGATGATATCCTTACTTAGTACTGCCAGCCATCTTTAAGTCAGGCAAGGTTGTGTGACCCTGCTCTGTATTATGCAGATGTATGAGAATGACATTATTAGGAATAGCAGTGTTGGAAAAGTAAAACAAATCCAAAAGAAATCGCTGGAAAAAGAAAAGCCCAATGTCAATCATGTAAAAGACAAGTCAGGTTTTCTGTTTCTTTGCTGAAAAAGAAGAAACGTACAGAAAGGATGACAAAAGAAGTGTGTATATTTTTGGACATGTATCCATTTGCTGCGCATATTATTCTGTGATTCCAACACAGGGTCCAGAAATCAAAACGTTTGACTGCAGTTTCTTACAAAAAGTTTGAGAGCCTGCCACAGGGACCAGAAGCCAGATCCCCTAACATTTGCACAAGTGCTAAAAATTGAGCAAATGCTTACATAAGACAAAATGGACAAAATAAGGTTTTCTCACAATCTGTGTCATCTAACACCATTTTCCGTTCGACAAAAATGAATCAGACCGTTTTTGGTAGTATGTTTGAAGCATAACAAAAAAGAAATGTGGTTACTAATTTAGTAAATACAACAGTCTGCATCAATTTGCGGCCCATAAAACCATATTTAGGCAATATGGATTAGGGCTAAACCTGTTTGTTCCGGTATTCCCCGAAAATAAAGAAAAGGGAAAATGCTGAATGCGCGTTTAGTGCGCAATTGGCACGGACGAACATCCTGAATCCCGCAATGCCGAACAAGGGGAGAGTGGGTTGCAGAGGTGTCCCACGCTCTCTGTGTTGGGCATAATGGGTTCGGGAGTTGGAGGGGTGGCCCTCGCTACCATTACATGGAAAGCCAGGGACATTTTTCAAAGGAAGGTATTCGACATTATCGAAATGCGCAGCTGTGAGCTTCGGCAAACAAGGCTGCGTTGCACGCGTCTTCAGTATTTTAACGTAGAACCGTTTTTTCCATTCCATATTAGCTAAGCAGCAAAATTGGTGCTCGATTCATTTGCTGCATTTTTTTTCACAAGACCAAAGTTTGGATATCTGGCCCACAACTATTGACTCAATCGTATTGTACCCCTGTATGTAGGATGAGGTGGCTAACTGGATAACAAAAAAAATGGACAAGAAAGAGATCCCCAAAATGTGCTAGTCCTTGTAAAACGGCCGCTCCCTGCTTTCAATCAATCTAATGAGCGATGGATTAGATTAGAACCACTGCTAAAAAAAACAGAACAAATACTCTGATCATATAGAATGCAGCCTCCATTTTATCCCAAAAACATTTGCACCAGGGCAAACAAAAAGATTGTTTTGTACTATGTTTACTGTATAACATAAACATGCATGTGTTTATTACAGTTCTATTACACAGCAAACCTTGTATATAAAACAGTTTGCTTCATTTTTACCAGAGTGAAAACACTTTTAAATAATGCAAATTAGGGCTAAACCTGTTTGCTTTTTTTCACATTATGGAAGTAACAAAACTGGGGCTAAACTAATTTGCTGCATTGTTTTGCATTGGTGGATGGTTAGCATATAATGGCGCCTTGTGAAACTCCTGCCGGTGATCTGCCGGATCTCCCTGGAGCAGAGCAGGCAACTGAAGTCTCACCGCTAGGAGAGAGGACCCTAATCACCCCTTTCTACTATGGAACGGCGGGGGACCTACGGTCCATTCTCAGGGGTCCTCCAAAGGGATGAATAACAAGTAAACTCACTAACAAAACGTTGCTCCCAGATATACAGTGTGGGTCTGATTCATGGAATTTTTTGCATGGTTCAAAGTGACTTTGCACTGCTGAAAAGTGATTTTGCGCTGCCGACACAAACCCTGATTCATGGAACTGTGCAGAGTGTATTTCTGCAGTGCAAAGTCTGTGCAAAGTCATTTTGTACTGCAAAAATGACTATGCACTGACTTTGCACGGCAAAAAACTACACTTTGCACAGTTTCATGAATCAGGGTTTGTGTCGGCCGTGCGAAGTCACTTTGAACCATGCAAAAAATTCCATGAATCTCACCCTGAATCATTAAATTCTTCCAGGAAGGGACCTCCTGGCCGAATAACAAAACGTTGCATGCACAGAAGATTATTCCTCCTGTATCCCCTGCACGGATTGATTCTCCTCAAAGTCAAGCGCCTTGGCAGTGAGCAACGGGTCTGAAGAGGGCGCCACCTCCAACAAAAGGGACAGGCAGACCTTACTTGAAGAATGAGGCTGATTCTGATGATTAAAACCAGAGTTAACACTATAGAGAAGAAAGCAAAACTATTGTAGGGCAAGTTGGCCCACCTTTAGTGCCACATAGATTCTGCAACAGATGTGGAGGCTAAGACGAAACATTCACTTACAAATGCTGAAGAAAGGGTAGCAATGGAAATTAAAATGGATGACCTTCAATGGAGAGAACAAAATAAAATGATCATAGTGTCTGTAGCAGAGGGAGCAGATTGTGACATGTCGGAGGAGCCTGCTATCAAACATCTGGAAAAGGTCCATTACAGAAGAAGGCTTGAATGTAAACTTCTTGGAGAATGTGAGGTTGAGCTCCGTTTTGTTGTGCTTGGGAATAGGAATATTCAACGATGTGCCACTAGAGTACAAGACGGCTGACCTTTACTTCCCCATGACCCTCTCGTCCAAGTTAATACGGTATTAGCATAATTGACCTAAAAACATTTGACCTAAAATATTTGATAGAATATTTATGACCTTTTTTTCAGTCAAATTTAATTAAATATATACATGGGGTGGGTGAGGGTATTGATTAGGTTGAGGTGAATTGAGGGGAATGTGGGGGGTCTCCCCCGACATTTTAGACCAAAAACAAGGGCAAATAAATTAGATCAAATGTGACTAGGTCAAATGTTTTAGGTCAAGTAGACCTAGACCGTTAACACATCCTCTGCATTTTGTTTGTTAATTCCATGCATCTAGAGTTTCCAGTATGTCCAATAGGGGGCTTTCTCTTTGTAGAAGAGTGGTCCTGCCTGAGGTCATCTGCAAGAGGGTCATAATGAGGCTCAGCAACAGGGGATTCCACTGCTACTCATATTATTGCCTTGAGAAAGACCTAGGAAAGGTCGAAATGCCATGGCTTAAGGGCAACTGGGACACAAGATGAACATTCATTAGCATTAAAACCCCACATTTAGTAATAAAACTCATGAACCCTAAAAGCCTCCTTTATTTTTCAAGATTTTAGAATTCAAAAGATTGCCATTCTTGACGACTCATGAATCAATGACAACCAATTTATAACCAATGAGTATGCACATGTGAAATGGGGAAATAACTATTTCACACCTTGAATGTAAAATTCAGCTGAGTCTGGAGAGGAGCCACGAGGAATGGATCCCCACGTATTCCCCTTGGGGCGCTAGATAATGGCTTTGTCTCTCCGTTACCACCTTACAAATTAACAATAAATACATGCATTATCATCTAAATGTGAGTCACAAGAGGCCAAGATGATCCTGATCGGACATCTTCAAGAGGTTGCTGGGGTCTATGAAGGCATTGTACTGGGACATCTATTATAACTGTCTATATGAATTGTATGAAAATGCAGGTCCTTAATACTTAGCTACACACGCAATCAACAATTGCTTCATAGGGTAAACGTTATTATGCTATATATTTACATATCCTGTATTAGCCCAGTGTCCCCTAAAAAAAGGTTGAGAATGTACAGTGGCTTGCCTTTCTTACGGTGGTGACTCTTGACGGTGGATCTTCCATCTATTTACTGCCTATTTTTGGGGTATTGTGACACAGGTTTTACGCTGTCACAGAGCACTTTACCAAGGGGAAGTGCTAGGTCTGTTTGCCCAGGTCAAAGCAAACATCGGAGGTCCTGTTGAGTAACACAGAAATTCTCAGAAGAACGACTTGGGATCTTTGTTAAGCATACATAGTCAGTAGCAACCTTACATTTATTTTCCCACGTCCTTTCACTGTGGAAATCTGAAATACTAAATAGGGCATCCTATGTTTACCCTGACCCAGACCTCACACTGTACTTTGATAAAGCACTCTGCGATAGGGCAAAACATGTGTCGACATTACTCTCTGAAACACGCGCCAATCTAATGCAATAGATGGATGGTCACCTATCAGCAAAGGTCACCACTATAAAAAAAGAGAAAGCATTGTACATTCTCAATTTCTGTCAGGCGTGACTGTGCTAATGCATGCTATGAGAATCCTAAGGATGTTAAAGATAGGCTCCAAAACTTCTCATACAAACAAAAACAGTCTGTTCACATTGGGAGGCTTTAAACGGCCACAATTCCAAGATCAACAAATAAAGGTTTGGCCTAAGAAGAGAACAAACACCAAATCGCCCGACAGGAACCAATGGTTAGTAAACAGAAACTGCGCGAAACACCCTCTCCAGCATAGGTGTGAACAGCCTTTGATCCAGAGAGAATGTGACAATGCCAAGTGCACAGACCCGGGTCTTCTCGAAACAAAAGAAAAAGCAACACACTGTCCAAGAAAAACAAAAGATGGTAATCAGGGCGTGATGGTCCCGTGACCACAAATGATAGCATGTTCTTCCCTCAGATCTTATTTTTCTAAAAAGCTCTGCTGTCATTATCTAATCTTGCTGGTTGACTCTTGGTGTTTTGGGCGCCTTTGGCCCAGTTGGACCTTTCCCGCCGCTTCCTTGTGCGTCCCCGGGGAGTGTTCTGAAACTCAAACTTATTTGGGGATTGAGTAAAACAAAATGCAATTATCCTGGAGAAAGATTATTTGTTACACAAAGTACGAGTAGTAAGTAAAGCTTACTCCTAACCTTCTCTTAAATGTTCAGGAGTAAATCAGGAGTTCTGTTAACTACTTTGTGAATAGTTTATTCTTTTTCCTGGAGTAATTTAAGAGTAAGTCACTGTTACTACGAGCAATTTGTTTGTAAATCCGCCTAGCTCCAGATTTAATCTAATATGGAAGTCCTCTTATTTTTAAAAGGTGTTGCTTATTTTCTTTCACGTCAGCAAGAATTGATAACATTGGCTGACAACAAAGTTAATATGTCCTTTCATACAGTTAGCTGAGAAAGCTGGACCCAGCCCTCTTTGGCCGAGTCTTCTTACTAACTCTTTCTGTGTTCTGTAACATATCTGATTTTTTCGTTTATCAGAGCACCGAGAGAATGATAGCCAGCAGAGACTAAACCATACTGATTTCACATGCCAGGCCTAGTGGAAATATGAAAGACCGCTTATCATGAGCCAACCTTTATCAATGTCTGCTATCCTGTTTTATTATATATATATATATATATATATATATATATATATAAATATATATATATATATATATATATATATATATATATATGGGGCAGCAATCACCAAGGGGTTACAATACAATTCAGAAAATAAGTAAAGCAATTGAATTCACTTATAATAAGGCAGAGTAGAAAAGACAGGAAAAAGAAGACTTTAGGTTTGTGAACAGATAGCATTTAGGTTCATATTGCCCCTGCAAAGTTTTGTTTAAATACAAATGAGCAATCCTACACAGATGTGAGTAATCAGCAGGTATTCAGGAATGAAAGACACCGTCTAGAGCTTAAATGCAATCTTACCTCCCCAAATAAGAGAAAAAAAACTTTTGGGAAAGTGACACATTTTAAAACTGTCAGGATGACAATTGATTTGTTAAATTAATGCAAAAGGGTGCAAAAATTCTTAAATGGAGAATAATTCTAAGGAAAGTAACACTAACAGGTCCTAACACACATGAGCTATAATATAAAGAACAGTACACACTTTAGATCAGGATGGGATGGAAGAAGCACTTTGAAATGGGAAAAAGACACGTGTAAACTTTTAAAAACTGCAAATTCGCGGCAAACTTTTACTATGCAATATTGGAGAAAACGGGTCAAATACAGTCTTAGGTATGGGTGAGAGTTGAAATTTAATTTCTATCTTTAAAATTGAAGAAGTAATAGAGGTTTTATTGAGAGGCATTTTTGCACAATAGGCACAAAAATGGAACAGGAATTTGGTTTTAAAAATGGCAGATAAGTTTTATTACACTATGTTAATGACTATGAAAAAGAGGAACCATTCACGTGGTGGATACTCGATTTCATTCTGGGATTTACTTTAGTTACTCAAAATTACTAGAAGGATTCTAACAATACTAGGGTTCTGAATTTAAAGATGGGACATGTTGAGATTGGGATAATACAATGCAGATAAACCAAGGGTCACTGTCCTTCCTATTAATACTTACAGTCCTTTGTAATTAAATTGGACTGTCCGTTTCTGGTCATTGGATCGGTTCAGGTCTACTGGCAGCAGGGCACCTCTGGAGGGAAATGGATCAGCGGCGAGGTTCTGGTCAATTTTGGACTGCGCCTCAGACTGGGTTTGGATGGGCCCTTCTGGTCACCGGCCACAGCAGATTACAGAATGCAAGGTTCAGCAGGCAAGCCTTAATGCTAGCAAGCCAAGCTGGATCAGAATTATTCTTTTAAGTTTTGGATGTTTCTAAATTGGGTCTAGCTAGCAAGAGTTCAGCAATGCTAAAGTCTAGATTCTGCAAGAAAATCTGGATCTTCAAAGAAGTCTGGAATCAGCTACAATGTGAAGAGTTCTGGAAAAAGTTGCTGCGCAGAAATCTGGATGGGTTTTGGAAGCAGTGTGTCCTATCTGTTGTGAAGTTCCTATATTTATACTATCAAATGCCATCACCTAAGTTTATGGTGTGGGCAGAATTTCGAAACACGCCCCCATGGCTGTGAGTGACTGCAGGCACATACTTTGTCCTGGTTGGCGGTCTCAACAGAGCTGTCATCTTTAAAATGTGACTTAGGAACTCCTATATTGATTTGACCACAATTTAGCTTTCCCATAATTCCATATTTACAATTATGCCCTCTACTAAAATCAGACACATGCATTACATTTTTATGGTTTATCCTGGCGTCTAATTCCCATCTCATGAGAGCTGTCTTTCTCATTCTATAGGATTTCATTAATTTTAATCATAACATTTTGGATTCATTATTTCTAATTTGGTATACCTCTGCGCGCTTATCAGTGGATGTCACACTCACCTGCGTTTCTGCAGGAGCGATGGATGAGCCTCCCTTGACCCCGAGTCTTCACTTCCCCTTTTTAACCCGTAGGAATACCTTGATCTTTAGTAGGGTGTGCACTCCATCCGGCATTTGCAGGGGCACGATTCACTCATGTGATTGGTGCCAATGTATGTAGGTTGAGTCCAGATGCCAAACGCTGTTTCATGCCTTCACAGCAAGGCCGAGAGTTCAAGGCACCAGTTTCTTCACTGGCTAGAAAGTCCTTCCCACAAGTGAACGTTGCGTGGTGAATGTTGAGTGTCTAAAATTGTCTGTATTGTCTTTGTTTGCCGGTATTTTTGTGGGTTAGTAGCGCTGCGTGTAGAAGCTAGCTGCTGGTAAGTTTTCGCAGCGCCTTCAATTCGAGCGCGCCTGGTAATGTCTCTCCCTTTCACTTGCAGGACCAATTATGTGGTATTAGCACCTCGAGTCCGGGTTCAGCGCTACTGGAGAGTTGGTGGTTAGGTAAGTTTGCAATGAGGCTTTTGGTAAGTATGCACCGCGTAGAGAGAGAGAGCGCAGTGAAATAAGTGTCCGCGTTATTGGAACGAGCGCAATGAATAATGTCTCTTCTTTCTTACAGGGGTTTGTGCGCTTGTGCAACTAACCTGTATTCCAGTGCCACGGGAAGATTCAGTGAGTATGCGCAGCGTTACTGATGTGCGCATGTTAACACTGTTCTTCTTTGTTCTTACAGGTGCCGGTGTAGATGTCCCCTCTTGACTGGAGATAGCTGCAGCGTGGAGTAAGAACCAGGTTAGCTGAAGCTCAATGATCCAGAGTGGGTAAGCAGAAGTAGGATGATGCGGAGCAGGTAAGCAGATGCAGGATGATCGGGAGCAGGTAAGCAGAAGCAGGATGATCCGGAGCAGGTAAGCAGAAACAGGATGATCCGGAGCAGGTAAGCAGATGCTGGCTGATCCAGAGCACGGCATGTGTGTTGCTTATACATCTCACAGTAAGCAACACGAAGCACTGGAAGACTCTTGGGTGTGGCTGATATAGCCATCCACACCCAAACACTAGAGCGCTCATGAGTTATCATGCACTTCCTGCTTGCCAACAGGAAGTGGTAACCAGGAAGTTACTACAAGCACTAGGAAGGAATGAAAGGAGGGATTTGTTATGGGTTATTTGTGTGCCTATGCCAGGGCTGCCAAGCCTCCACCCAGCTTGCCCCTACTACCTGCCTGATACCCATGACAGTGGATCATGTACATACAATCTTAGGCTTGCAACATTAATAGTTCTGCTACCATAAGGATTTTTTCGTAACTTTGGTTCCTTAATTGGTACAAATTTCATCAATGTCTTACAAGCATTGCCTAAAATTAGGTTAACATCTACCAATTTTTAGATTCATAATCCTTCAGGTTGCACAGTTACACAGTTTCAAACTTAATCACAAATACAAAGTTTGTTTTGTTCTCCTTTCAACAAACAACAGCTGTCAGGTCCCTTTGATCAGGGAGGTGTGTCCCCTTCCTGGAGAGGTCAATGCTCAGCCTGTCCTTGCTAAGCCAAAGACGAATGTCTGATGCAGTCTCTTTGTGCTCCTTGTTGTCATTATGCGGGAACCTATAGGCTTCCTGTTTTCAAGGGACTATCAAGCTTAGATGTCAACTTTCCCAGGCCAGGTACTGTCAGGCCACTGTCCAATCAGAATTAAATAGTTGATTAGCTCCAGACTGGGTTGCTTTAAATTAAAGTCTTTTCATTTCACACATATAAAATATAAGCACATTGTATAAGAGATTTGGACATTTAAAAGAATTAGCCCTTCAAAAACATGCTTCAAATAGGTGAATTTTGCCATTTTAATCAGTAAACAGAAACACATTTAAACGTGATGCAGCTGTCAGTCAGTGAGGCCTGGATTCCTCTGAACCACCTGTATAATCTGTGATTTCAGCAACTTTTCATTTCAATAGCTCACTGGGGAAATGACAGAATTTAGTGCCAAAACAGCACTTTGAAAGTTGCCATTGATTAGGAAGCCATATTTAAGGGTATTTTTGGATTTTAGCCCATTTTTGTGGCCTTGATTCATGTGACAGGTAAAAACACCCCACTGGCATTCTCTCACAGGGAGTTCTTGCTTTGACATCAACTTTGCCTGTGTGTGGCTGCTCGTTTGTGGTTTGTGAACCATGCACAGTTTTGCAGATTTGGTGTGCACAGTGATTATCACCTCCATTGTTGGCAGACTCTTTCCCCCATTGGCAAAGGGATGTAATGTGTCGCATTGGCATGGGTTGAAATATCCCACAATAAAGAGAACATTATTTTAACTATATTTTGTGAACAAGCGCTATGTGAAGCACGAAACGCGTCAACAGAACATGTCTCATAGGTGTCTGGCCTCTGCTGTATGCTGTTGTTTTTAATAGTTTAATACACTTGTAGGCACTTGACCTCAAGTTTCCTTTTTTCCTTTTTCTGGGTGAAGTAAATGTCTGTTTACTATGGGGTGAACATGATGTATGCAATGATTGAGTACATTCCATATGAGGATGCAGATATGGTTTTTTCCAATGTTATGAACAAAACAAGAACAGGTTTAAGCCATATCCTACTATTGAAGGGTTCAGAAACATTTGGCTCTCCTGTTTTGTTACACTACAACTCCCACCATAAACCCTAGCCCTCATAGTCAATGGTGAAGGGCATAAGAGTTGCAGTCTAAATCAATTGGAAAGTCACAGTTTGCAGACTGCTGTGCTATCCCCTAAAGATAAGATAATGGATGTTTCCAGAGCTGATGGAATGTGATGCCTGACTCAAGAATATGAGAGTGTTGGGGATATGTTGGTTTCTCCTCCAAATTGGAGTTAAAGAGGTTGGAATGGGATCTTGTCTGTCTCTTAGCCAGGAATTTTGGGGATTCTTAATCAACGGCCCGTTGCTTGGGACAGGAACCCCTACAGGAACAAGGCTCAAGCCGTGATCATGTTTTCTACCACCCTATATGTAGCAGATCTAAAAGGTAGACATTTACCACTTCTAGCTTCCTATTTCATTTTCTGGGTGTTAAAAGAAGAGACATTTCCAACACAGCTGCCTATTGTCATAAGTGGGTGGTGGTCTGCATGCAGCAATCCAAACCCCCCGCCGACATGCAGGAGTGCAGCATACGTGTGGCATATCAGACATTTATGAAGATTTTTCATTTATGAATATTCTTCTGACAGTGGAATAGTCATGACTGTGGGATGGGTATGAGGTAATGGGTAACATTCCATGCCTTGCACAACTACATCAACTATTTGTGAGTCTCTATTTTCTTCAAAAAGGGTTATTCCATGGAGCTGGTGGTGTGTGGTGTGATGCAGGTGTGTGTGGTAAAAGGGTAGCGAGCAACCGTCTGATTTCGGCTGTTGATCTGCCAGCCATCTGCTTTCTCCAGGCAGAATAAGTGGGTTATCCGCATCCATGTGGTGACTCTGAGTAATTTGCCCCGATCTCCATCCATGTGTTGTTGATGTCGAGGAACATCTTGAGGGAGTAGACTGACACATGTCACTGGTCAGGCTATTCTTCTCGCGGTGGAGAATGAATACCCTGGTAGTGATTGAGCCTTTGAAGCAGCGGTATTACTTAAACTCTGGCAGTCCACCTATGACTTCTATTGAACTACAATCCCATTGAAATCGCTCATCCACTTTGGCACAGCACCAGCAGTGCTGAGGGCTGCCACAGTGGCTCCTCGAAGACACCTCAGCAGATCTATCTAGTAGGTATGATAGGTTATCAAGTATGTATACGGTCCCCCATCGCCACCATAGGAGTCTTTTTCCGGCATATAGCCATACCTGATTATTTAGCATAGTGTAACCCCATAAGGGTGTTGCCAGACCTTTGTCTGTGGATAACGGAGGGTAAGATTGGGAGAAGGTGAAGATGGCAACCTTCCTCCCATAGCTAATATCCCTTTCCTTTTCAGACTGTCATTTGGAGGTGTTTGCCTTGACCCTAATGAAAAACCTGTGTTTCGTGTTGTGAGAAACTTTGACTTTCTACGGAGCAACACATTCACTTCAAAGGCTCAGTCCTTGTATTCAAATGCTTCATGTGGGATGAACTTGAATATCTTGTACCGAGAATTAAAAGAAGTTATGTGAAATCTGACGCTGCGCTCAAAGGACCAGATGCTATGCACACAACCACGCACGGCCCTAAAGAAAGTGGGAGGGGCGAGCTTTAATGCATGACCTCCACACATTTAGAACTCAATTCCCCTGCAAATATAACAATGTGCCACAATTTTGCAGTTTAGCAAACATCTCAAAACATCTCAAAACATCTCAAAACACGTCTATTTGACGCCTAACTGAATAATTAACTACTGACACTCTGGAATGACTGCTTTACTTAGTCCATACAGCTGTCTGTATAATTTGTCTTTCTTTCTCTGTTGTTCTCGTTATGTGAGCGCCCTGAGACCCTTGGGTTAGTGTTGCGCTATATAAGAATTTATTTAGTTAATTAGTTAGAAAATTGTGCAAGCTGCATTGGAAACGGTTCGACAAGGCCTAGTGAACTGTTGACGGTGGTCTTGGATTTTCTGAGAGCATTGAGCACCTTGTGACATAACATTCACTGTTACTGTTCATGATATATGGACGATGAACCTGCAAAGTCTGTGAAGCCTTCAGCCATACAAATGGAAGGCACTGGAGCAAGTGCACCACGCTCCAAGAAACAAGCACTGGCAAAGCCAAAGGTTATGGGCATTGCCATAATGGTGCAACTTGGCCATAGGAAGGCAGCAAATGGTAAATTATATTAGTGCCCAGGCATAGTACGACAGTGGATGGCAAACACCTCTAATGCCTGTGAAAAAGCCAACATTGTTGGCTTTGCTAGTGCTTGTTCTTAACCTGATATCAGTGCAAGAAACAGATGAAAAGACACACATATTGCCTAGTGGCTAAAGATCCGTTTGATTACTACATTTTTATTACACAAACAACTGGTTTAAAGCATGAACTAAGCCATTAACCTTTAGAACAGTGCTGAGAAATAACATTGGCATCCCCGTAAAAGCACAAAAATATCTCAATGCTATGCCAGGCAGGGCAGGGGGTGGCGGCTGTTTGGGAAGCAGCAGGTAGTGGGTTGTGATGTCCTTTGGGAATAGCATTACCATTGATTGTCAAAGGGTGGTTAAAAAGCCAAACACCCCCAGACTGTGCCTCCCTCCTCACACCGTATCTCCTTCCTTTCTTTACTTCCTATGCCAATTGTTTTTACGTATATGCAGTAGCTAAAGCAGCCAACACTAAAATGAGATTGGGCATAAGAGGCTATGCCAACAGCCAGGTACCTGCCCTACATCAACTACCCAGCCTCCTTCATGCCAGCCACCTTTCATTTGCCTGTGTGGGAAAGTATACACTCTAAATGGACTCAAAGGCTCGGGCTGGAGGGGAAAGGAGAACTACTGGCGTTAGAATAGCTTCTGCTTTCCTTAGGAATGCCGCATGCAGTAATTACCGCTGCCGCTTTCTCTGTTATAAAGGAAAGCAACCCATTGGGTGTTTACCAACGCATGAGTGGTAAAACCTGCCTGGTCAAGCAGTTCTTTTAAAATACAGCATGGGCAAACACATACTACCGCATCCAAAGCTATTTTGCACCCTGTATGCAGGTTTGCAAACATTCAAAAATTGAACTTTCAATTTTTAATGGAAAAACATGGAAAATGACCGGCTGCTCCCTGAACCCTCAGAGCTCTGGCGACAACGCTCTTCCACATCGCTTATGTTTCCAAGAACTGCTCGAAAAATCAAGATACTGCCCTGCAAGACGAAGGTAAATAATCCAAGAATGACCGGACTCCATTATTTGCAAAGGGTTTAATAGCAGCGCACAAGTGATTTGTCCAGACCACAAGGAATAATTATGTTTGAGAAATGGCTTGGGCTCATCTTAAAAGCTGGTGTTCACTAGTTCCTCCCACCCCCGGATTCTGGCTACATCGCACCTGATTTGTAAAGAGTGTAACATGGTGATATTGACCTAGGGAGGGGTGTGGCCTTCAGCCTTGGAAAATGTGTGGGTTCTGTACATGTCTGCATAAGGCGACCCTTCATGAAGATTGCTAAAAAAGGGTCCGCGCGTATGTATGATTGCAATAGATTTGGTAGACTGGGTGGTCAACAGCCATGTCCCAGCACCACCGCCACCCCCCTCCCCCAGAGACACATGCCTGATGCACAGACTTGTATTTATCTTTTCTGATGACCCATAGCACCACCTCACCTGTCGTGTAGGGCCTGATACAGCTATCTTGGAAAACACTCGCCTGACTGTGCTCACTCCAAGGACAGCTGCCACAGCCTTTGCTGTTGTGTGGACCATCAGGTGACTCCACCGCCACCACACCCATAGAGTTGTGCTTGCTGCAGCTATCTTTAGTGTCCCTACTCTACACTCTTGGACCCTGCAGAGAGATGCCACTCCATTGCCAGCAATATTGACCTAGTAGCACCTCCATCACCACCGCGCCCATAAATTGGGTCTGGTGTAGCTGTCTTTGATGACTCCACCCCCTTGGAGTCTGTGGAGCGATACCAATCATTTGCCTGCAGTGTTGGCATACTAGCCCCTCTATCATCACGGCACACATAGAGTTGGGTCTGCTGTAGCTATCGCAGATGCCAGTATTCTGTTATTGTGTATCATGTGGAGAGATGTCAGAACATTTGCTTCTGGGATGACCATCTGATGTCCCAAGCACACCTAATGAGTTGGGCACCCTGTAGATATCTTTGTTCTCCATGTTCTGCTCTGATGTACCCCAAGTAGAGGTTGGGATACATTGCTTGCTTACTTTGAGGATTTTCAGATGTTGTACCATGACCAGGAGAGCACCACTAAGAACCCAAGTATGTTACTGTGGCTAAGAGCTGAAAATAAGGAGTCCCCGCTTTCTTTTAAGGCGCTGTGCTTGATTCTGAGTGCTCCCGTATATTGATAGTTTAGGTGACCACCTTGCTTGGTGCGCGTCATTGTTATTTGCCTCCATCCTTACTAAGCTCAGTGTTGGTTACAGAGGTCATGTGGCCCTGTCTACCTGCATGTGCAGTGGATATCTGGAGCCAGGGACCCCTCTGCCATTAAATCTGCGGCAATACTTTGCGGGCCAAGGTCTGGCAAGTATCCAAAGTCACCTTTTCAGAACCAAGTAACCTTGATAGGCATTTGATTTTGGCCTCATGCTCCTCCCTGACAACGTTTGGGTAGCCATGTTGAGTCCAGGCAGAGGCTCTACAAATACATGATGAAAGAGGCAGGACAAGGGATGTGCTTGTGCTTTCATAAAGTCATCAAACGTCAACTGGCAGCCATTTTGTGAAAAGGCCCCTATATAATGCACTGAACAGCTATGTTGGTGTAAATCAAAATGGTTTCAGTGTGTCCTCGCAAATTGATTTTTATATGATGGCCATGGTAAATACATATGACGATCTCCAAAGTATGTGATTCATTCACTAATTTTGCATGTGCTACCTCCCATGTTTAACATCAGATTCAAGCTTCCTGGGCCATATCCTTACTCAGTACTGCCAGCCATCTTTAAGTCAGGCAAGGTTGTGTGACCCTGCTCTGCATTATGCAGATGTATGAGAATGACATTATTAGGAATAGCAGTGTTGGAAAAGTAAAACAAATCCAAAAGAAATCGCTGGAAAAAGAAAAGCCCAATGTCAATCATGTAAAAGACAAGTCAGGTTTTCTGTTTCTTTGCTGAAAAAGAAGAAACGTACAGAAAGGATGACAAAAGAAGTGTGTATATTTTTGGACATGTATCCATTTGCTGCGCATATTATTCTGTGATTCCAACACAGGGTCCAGAAATCAAAAGGTTTGACTGCAGTTTCTTACAAAAAGTTTGAGAGCCTGCCACAGGGACCAGAAGCCAGATCCCCTAACATTTGCACAAGTGCTAAAAATTGAGCAAATGCTTACATAAGACAAAATGGACAAAATAAGGTTTTCTCACAATCTGTGTCATCTAACAGCATTTTCCGTTCGACAAAAATGAATCAGACCGTTTTTGGTACTATGTTTGAAGCATAACAAAAAAGAAATGTGGTTACTAATTTAGTAAATACAACAGTCTGCATCAATTTGCGGCCCATAAAACCATATTTAGGCAATATGGATTAGGGCTAAACCTGTTTGTTCCGGTATCCCCCGAAAATAAAGAAAAGGGAAAATGCTGAATGCGCGTTTAGTGCGCAATTGGCACGGACGAACATCCTGAATCCCGCAATGCCGAACAAGGGGAGTGGGGGTTGGAGAGGTGTCCCACGCTCTCTTTGTTGGGCATAATGGGTTCGGGAGTTGGAGGGGTGGCCCTCGCTACCATTACATGGAAAGCCAGGGACATTTTTCAAAGGAAGGTATTCGACATTATCGAAATGCGCAGCTGTGAGCTTCGGCAAACAAGGCTGCGTTGCACGCGTCTTCAGTATTTTAACGTAGAACCGTTTTTTCCATTCCATATTAGCTAAGCAGCAAAATTGGTGCTCGATTCATTTGCTGCATTTTTTTTCACAAGACCAAAGTTTGGATATCTGGCCCACAACTATTGACTCAATCGTATTGTACCCCTGTATGTAGGATGAGGTGGCTAACTGGATAACAAAAAAAATGGACAAGAAAGAGATCCCCAAAATGTGCTAGTCCTTGTAAAACGGCCGCTCCCTGCTTTCAATCAATCTAATGAGCGATGGATTAGATTAGAACCACTGCTAAAAAAAACAGAACAAATACTCTGATCATATAGAATGCAGCCTCCATTTTATCCCAAAAACATTTGCACCAGGGCAAACAAAAAGATTGTTTTGTACTATGTTTACTGTATAACATAAACATGCATGTGTTTATTACAGTTCTATTACACAGCAAACCTTGTATATAAAACAGTTTGCTTCATTTTTACCAGAGTGAAAACACTTTTAAATAATGCAAATTAGGGCTAAACCTGTTTGCTTTTTTTCACATTATGGAAGTAACAAAACTGGGGCTAAACTAATTTGCTGCATTGTTTTGCATTGGTGGATGGTTAGCATATAATGGCGCCTTGTGAAACTCCTGCCGGTGATCTGCCGGATCTCCCTGGAGCAGAGCAGGCAGCTGAAGTCTCACCGCTAGGAGAGAGGACCCTTATCACCCCTTTCTACTATGGAACGGCGGGGGACCTACGGTCCATTCTCAGGGGTCCTCCAAAGGGATGAATAACAAGTAAACTCACTAACAAAACGTTGCTCCCAGATATACAGTGTGGGTCTGATTCATGGAATTTTTTGCATGGTTCAAAGTGACTTTGCACTGCTGAAAAGTGATTTTGCGCTGCCGACACAAACCCTGATTCATGGAACTGTGCAAAGTGTATTTTTGCAGTGCAAAGTCTGTGCAAAGTCATTTTGTACTGCAAAAATGACTATGCACTGACTTTGCACGGCAAAAAACTACACTTTGCACAGTTTCATGAATCAGGGTTTGTGTCGGCCGTGCGAAGTCACTTTGAACCATGCAAAAAATTCCATGAATCTCACCCTGAATCATTAAATTCTTCCAGGAAGGGACCTCCTGGCCGAATAACAAAACGTTGCATGCACAGAAGATTATTCCTCCTGTATCCCCTGCACGGATTGATTCTCCTCAAAGTCAAGCGCCTTGGCAGTGAGCAACGGGTCTGAAGAGGGCACCACCTCCAACAAAAGGGACAGGCAGACCTTACTTGAAGAATGAGGCTGATTCTGATGATTAAAACCAGAGTTAACACTATAGAGAAGAAAGCAAAACTATTGTAGGGCAAGTTGGCCCACCTTTAGTGCCACATAGATTCTGCAACAGATGTGGAGGCTAAGACGAAACTTTCACTTACAAATGCTGAAGAAAGGGTAGCAATGGAAATTAAAATGGACGACCTTCAATGGAGAGAACAAAATAAAATGCTCATAGTGTCTGTAGCAGAGGGAGCAGATTGTGACATGTCGGAGGAGCCTGCTATCAAACATCTGGAAAAGGTCCATTACAGAAGAAGGCTTGAATGTAAACTTCTTGGAGAATGTGAGGTTGAGCTCCGTTTTGTTGTGCTTGGGAATAGGAATATTCAACGATATGCCACTAGAGTACAAGACGGCTGCCCTTTACTTCCCCATGACCCTCTCGTCCAAGTTAATACGGTATTAGCATAATTGACCTAAAAACATTTGACCTAAAATATTTGATAGAATATTTGTGACCTTTTTTCAGTCAAATTTAATTAAATATATACATGGGGTGGGTGAGGGTATTGATTAGGTTGAGGTGAATTGAGGGGAATGTGGGGGGTCTCCCCCGACATTTTAGACCAAAAACAAGGGCAAATAAATTAGATCAAATGTGACTAGGTCAAATGTTTTAGGTCAAGTAGACCTAGACCGTTAACACATCCTCTGCATTTTGTTTGTTAATTCCATGCATCTAGAGTTTCCAGTATGTCCAATAGGGGGCTTTCTCTTTGTAGAAGAGTGGTCCTGCCTGAGGTCATCTGCAAGAGGGTCATAATGAGGCTCAGCAACAGGGGATTCCACTGCTACTCATATTATTGCCTTGAGAAAGACCTAGGAAAGGTCGAAATGCCATGGCTTAAGGGCAACTGGGACACAAGATGAACATTCATTAGCATTAAAACCCCACATTTAGTAATAAAACTCATGAACCCTAAAAGCCTCCTTTATTTTTCAAGATTTTAGAATTCAAAAGATTGCCATTCTTGACGACTCATGAATCAATGACAACCAATTTATAACCAATGAGTATGCACATGTGAAATGGGGCAATAACTATTTCACACCTTGAATGTAAAATTCAGTTGAGTCTGGAGAGGAGCCACGAGGAATGGATCCCCACGTATTCCCCTTGGGGCGCTAGATAATGGCTTTGTCTCTCCGTTACCACCTTACAAATTAACAATAAATACATGCATTATCATCTAAATGTGAGTCACAAGAGGCCAAGATGATCCTGATCGGACATCTTCAAGAGGTTGCTGGGGTCTATGAAGGCATTGTACTGGGACATCTATTATAACTGTCTATATGAATTGTATGAAAATGCAGGTCCTTAATACTTAGCTACACACGCAATCAACAATTGCTTCATAGGGTAAACGTTATTATGCGATATATTTACATATCCTGTATTAGCCCAGTGTCCCCTAAAAAAAGGTTGAGAATGTACAGTGGCTTGCCTTTCTTACGGTGGTGACTCTTGACGGTGGATCTTTCATCTATTTACTGCCTATTTTTGGGGTATTGTGACACAGGTTTTACGCTGTCGCAGAGCACTTTACCAAGGGGAAGTGCTAGGTCTGTTTGCCCAGGTCAAAGCAAACATCGGAGGTCCTGTTGAGTAACACAGAAATTCTCAGAAAAACGACTTGGGATCTTTGTTAAGCATACATAGTCAGTAGCAACCTTACACTTATTTTCCCACGTCCTTTCACTGTGGAAATCTGAAATACTAAATAGGGCATCCTATGTTTACCCTGACCCAGACCTCACACTGTACTTTGATAAGGCACTCTGCGATAGGGCAAAACATGTGTCGACATTACTCTCTGAAACACGCGCCAATCTAATGCAATAGATGGATAGTCACCTATCAGCAAAGGTCACCACTATAAAAAAAGAGAAAGCATTGTACATTCTCAATTTCTTTCAGGCGTGACTGTGCTAATGCATGCTATGAGAATCCTAAGGATGTTAAAGATAGGCTCCAAAACTTCTCATACAAACAAAAACAGTCTGTTCACATTGGGAGGCTTCAAACGGCTACAATTCCAAGATCAACAAATAAAGGTTTGGCCTAAGAAGAGAACAAACACCAAATCGCCCGACAGGAACCAATGGTTAGTAAACAGAAACTGCTCGAAACACCCTCTCCAGCATAGGTGTGAACAGCCTTTGATCCAGAGAGAATGTGACAATGCCAAGTGCACAGACCCGGGTCTTCTCGAAACAAAAGAAAAAGCAACACACTGTCCAAGAAAAACAAAAGATGGTAATCAGGGCGTGATGGTCCCGTGACCACAAATGATAGCATGTTCTTCCCTCAGATCTTATTTTTCTAAAAAGCTCTGCTGTCATTATCTAATCTTGCTGGTTCACTCTTGGTGTTTTGGGCGCCTTTGGCACAGTTGGACCTTTCCCGCCGCTTCCTTGTGCGTCCGCGGGGAGTGCTCTGAAACTCAAACTTATTTGGGGATTGAGTAAAACAAAATGCAATTATCCTGGAGAAAGATTATTTGTTACACAAAGTACGAGTAGTAACTAAAGCTTACTCCTAACCTTCTCTTAAATGTTCAGGAGTAAATCAGGAGTTCTGTTAACTACTTTGTGAATAGTTTATTCTTTTTCCTGGAGTAATTTAAGAGTAAGTCACTGTTACTACGAGCAATTTGTTTGTAAATCCGCCTAGCTCCAGATTTAATCTAATATGGAAGTCCTCTTATTTTTAAAAGGTGTTGCTTATTTTCTTTCACGTCAGCAAGAATTGATAACATTGGCTGACAACAAAGTTAATATGTCCTTTCATACAGTTAGCTGAGAAAGCTGGACCCAGCCCTCTTTGGCCGAGTCTTCTTACTAACTCTTTCTGTGTTCTGTAACATATCTGATTTTTTCGTTTATCAGAGCACCGAGAGAATGATAGCCAGCAGAGACTAAACCATACTGATTTCACATGCCAGGCCTAGTGGAAATATGAAAGACCGCTTATCATGAGCCAACCTTTATCAATGTCTGCTATCCTTTTTATTTTAGCATTATATGCTTAGTTTATGTTTGATTATTTGCTCTAATGTATTTATTTATTTATTTATTTATTTATTTATTTGTATAGCGCACCAAACCCGGAGGTATCTAGGCTCTTAAGCTTAAGAGATTGATTATAGTGCTTATGGTTACAGGCAGAATGAACAAGAAGTAGTTGCAACACAGAGATAAGTAAAGTTAAGGTGGTTACAGTAGTTGGGTTACAGGCAGGAACATACAGAAAGTAATGACATCACAATAGTGCAATATAGTTCAGGTGGGCACAATGCAGTAGCCTGGCCGCATATTGCAAGGTGGCTACATCAGAAGGTGCAGTAAGGTGCAGGTGGGCATGTTCGTGGAGCCTAACCCCATGTTGCAGGGCGGCTGCGACACTAAGATGCAGTAAAGTCAAATCAAATGGGCAACTCGAGGAGCCTAACCCCAGTTGCAAGGTGGCTGCGACACAAAGATGCAGTAAAGTCAAATCAAATGGGCACGTTCGAGGAGCCTAACCCCATGTTGCAGGGCGGCTGCGACACAAAGATGCAGTAAAGTCAAATCAAATGGTCATGTTTTAGGAGCTTAACCCCATGTTGCAAGGCGGCTGCGACACAAAGATGCAGTAAAGTCAAATCAAATGGGCACGTTCGAGGAGCCTAACCCCATGTTGCAGGGCGGCTGCGACACAAATATGCAGTAAAGTCAAATCAAATGGTCATGTTTGAGGAGCTTAACCCCATGTTGCAAGGCGGCTGCGACACAAAGATGCAGTAAAGTCAAATCAAATGGGCAACTCGAGGAGCCTAACCCCAGTTGCAAGGTGGCTGCGACACACAGATGCAGTAAAGTCAAATCAAATGGGCACGTTCGAGGAGCCTAACCCCATGCTGCAGGGTGGGTGCGACACTAAGATGCAGTAAAGACAAGTGGGCACAGGGTGGAACGCAAGATACAGGATTCAGGCACACAGGCACATGCATACCGCAGGGGAGGCAGCTACATGCAGAGTTCAGGCACACCAGAAATGCATACAGCAGGGTGGGATAGCTAGATACAGGGTTCAGGCACACAGGCATATGCATACAGCAGGGTGGGACAGCTAGATACAGGAATCAGACACACATGCACATGCATACAGAGTGGGGCAGCTAGAAACAGAGGGGGGCAGCTAGAACAGGGTTCAGACACACAGGGACATGCATACAGAAGGGGTGGACAGCTAAATACAGGGTTCAGGTACATGCATACAGCAGGGGTGGGGCAGCTGGATAAAGGGTTACACCTAGGAGCGTCCAGGCAGTGGACAGGTGGCAAACAGGGGCCTTTGTTGTGGGCCTTGGGTGTTTGGGCCAGCTGCCGCCTCCCGGTTGCTGCGATTTGCTAAACATTTAATGATTAATGTTATTTTATGACAATACTAAAGAGAGAGTAATCCAGAGCCAGAACTATTTTAATTAGATCATTAAATCACTACACTGGAAAAGCTTAGTTAGCCAGCAGCCATGAGGAATCAAAGGTTCCAGATAACAGAATATGCCATTTCAGCAGGCGTGGCATTAAGAAAGGTCTTTCCGGATGGTTAGGTGGCAGGAAATAGAGGGAGCATGGCAGTCAGCACTCACCAGAAATCCAGAGTCCTCTTATAACCTCACTTAGTTTGAACGTTTTGCTGCTGGAGACATCCGAGGCAGGTTGCTGCATAAGGAGTCATATCCATATCCATTCTGTTCAGATAACTTAGACACCATGTTGCTTGTTGTTCGGCCCTGCAGCTAAGGTTCTCAAAACCAGTTTAATAAACCCCATTTTTGGAAAATAGAGAGCGAAGACAATGCAGGTCTGCTTCTGCATACTTTACCCTTATCCCAGGTAAAGCTATTCCTAGGGCATTCCAGACATTTGTTAGGATGGCATTTAGAACAAGAATTAGAGGGTCCAGACAACGGATAACAACGCAGTAATGATTTGGCCTTCTCTCTCTCTTTGAATTGACATGTTTGTTGTAAATTATTAAGCTATATGTGCACAATTATAGTAGCTGTTGGAATGTAGTGCATTTTGGTATTCATTAAGGTTTGACTTTTTTATGTATTTTGTATTGTGCATTTGGTTAAACAAAAGAATTACAACCTTAAGCACAAACACACTGTATAAAAGAAATGAGCATACAATCAAAACAATTAACGTATTAATACGTAACACTGCAATAAACAGTTCTCAGATTGATACACTGATACAATGTCTTGGAAAATAAAGAGAAAAGGAAGCGGTGAAGTGCAAAAAGAAGATACCACTGTGCTGCCTCCTAATTTCCATGGGGAAACTTAGTCTGGGAAAATAATCAAAGCTGCTCCCATCTTTTTTATTGCCTCCTTCCATACATGGTATGCAGCACTGGTGATCACCAGTGAGGCAGCCCCTATCAGTGTGCTCCAAAATTGCTCTCCCTGCATGTTCTCTATTTGCAGTAGTAAGGCATGGTAGCCCTTATGGTATTGCTCAGTTAGGTTGGGGCACTGTGTCAGTGAATATCTGGTTGTCTCGACCGCTGTCTTACATAGTCTGCAGTACCTCTTATCGTAGGGGATCTTACTCCATGCCCCTGCATATTCATACATTGACAGTATGTTAAACAGCAGATAGGTCTCTACTACAGGTCGTAGACGCATAGGTGCAGGGTTTATTATGCAGAAAGCCCTGTCTTCTATATTCCGCATATCTTTCTTTTTCACTAAGGTGACAGATTGTACATGTTCTATCCCAAACTTGCGTTTTCGTTCTCAGCTTGTTAGGCAGGTCAGGGCTGATCATGCTGACTGTCAGGGCCGAGCTGGTGTCCACCTCTACGTTGATGTTGATAAAATGCCATGTGCTGTTGTCTTTAGTGCCAGCAGGAAGGAGTTGGAACAGGAAGTTTGAAATCTTTCAGAGAAAAGTCCTGCAAGAGTTTGACCATTGTTAATGGCACTAGTCAGGGCAACATACAGTCTGCAGCGTTTCACAAACCAGCTAGCTCTTAAAAACTGCAACCCCAATTCTAGGCGAAGGGACTGAACTGGGGACCCCTAAGATTGTTCTTGGTTTATTGGTGATGACATTACTCTGGAGGGCGCCAATTGAACACTGGAGTCCAATTGGAGTACAGTCCATGAGGACTGTATTGTCTGCATACATCAGCCACAGGGAGGGCACAGTCTGATCCAAGGTGGAAAGTTGTGGATCTCTCTCAGAGTTTCCTCTAAATCAGAGACATATCAATTGTATTGCAGGGGCGCCAATGTGCACCCCTGCTTGAGCCCGATCTTTGCTTTGAGCTCAGATAAGAAGTCACCATCCCGATTTAGGTGAATGGGCACCGTAGTGTCCTGGTAAAGAGCCTTGATGAACCATAAGAGAGAGGGGTCCAGGCCCCAACCACACAGTCTTTCCAGAGCAGTGGCAGAGAGATTGAGTGGACTGCCTTAGAGAAGTCCACATTGCACAGGTGCAGTTTCCTTTTGCTAATAGATGTTTCTGCAGCAGAATATCATAGAACACAAGTACTGTGCTCTGTGCTATGGGACTTTCTAAAGCCAGTTTGGATTTTTTTTAGTCGACTGCTTGATTCAGCCAAAGTATTCAGCCTCCTCAAAAGCAAAGAAGCAGAAAGTGATGGCGCAAGAATGGGCCACATATGTGATGAACAATACCCTGCACAAATTCACAACAGACTGGGGCGAGATTCTGACATTCCTGAAGGAGGACTTCACGGTACAATGGTGCCACCAACGGCATAAACTCCTGGTCCTAAACAAAGGGAATTGCAATGGGGAAAACCCATCCAAAGGAGGAGAAAGCAAATGCTTCCGTGGGGGCTGGTGGAGTAGGTCAGGGGGGTGGACTGTTCATCAAGTTTAACATGTTGTAAGAAGAGAATATATATATATAAAAAAAATAACATCTTAAAGCAAGAATCCAGCATGGCCAGTAGCCTGAAGTTGGTTGGGTCTTGGGGATCACCCTTCTTGTGGACAGGGATCAATACAGATTTAGTCCAGCTGCTTGGTAGTGAGGCTGTATGTTTACTATCTCTGAACCAGCACCCCAAAACCAGAGACCTACGACCTGGATTCGATTTATATACAATGTTTGGGTCTGAGTAGTGGCCTGGAGCCCTGCAAGAGTGCAGTCACATGATAATTACCATGATGTCCAATGTATCGAAATTCAGTTTTAGTTTGCCACCCAGAGGTTTAAAGCAGCAGCTCACTCTGCACATTGTCATCGTAGTAGAGGCTGGTAATGTAAGTCACCCACGTCGACTCAGCAATTGGGTTTAGTTCTTTGGCTGTGTGTCCAGCCATACATCCTTGGTAGTGTGCTCCTTCTGTCATTGGTGTGTAGGAGCTTGAACATACCATTCCAGTTGGCCAGACATACTTAGAATTGACAATCATAAATCAGACTGTAGGCTTTGTACCTTAAGGGTTTGGGGGCTCAAAACGTCTGAGAAGAGCTCTGTCTTGACAAGAGAGTTTAGAAGATGCAATTTTTCAATCACATTTCTCCTTGAATAGAATGCCTATTTTTCTTTCCAAATCTGGGGCCAATAAAATACCCAGCTGTTTATGAAGAACCTATGGCCAGCACCATTTTATCAAAGCTAAACGTCATAATGTCAACTCTTTAAAAAATAGTCCAGGGTGCTGACTATTTTCATCACTTGATGTAATGTTGTCCACTTCCTCAATGGAGAAATCCACCACTAATTATCACCAAGCACCATTGTTATTTCCCACATTTGCTTTAGTTCAATTGCTAACAAAACAGCTTTATTGAGAGAAGAACCAAAACAATTACTCAATAGACCGTAGCTTCTTCTCAGCAGGGAACAAAGACATAGGATGTTCCTGTCATGGCTTTTCGTCAGGACAGGCAGGATGTTTGGGGATATCAGGGCTAGTTGAGCGACTAGGGACATGTGGATGAACATGGAACTCAGGGTTGTCTCGAGCACTGTGGTGCTACTTAGAATCTGATTTGGCCTCAGTGTGACCTTCTACAGCACTCTGACCAGAGCTATCAGTCTGTGCTGGTCATGCTAGATATGTCTGCCAAATTCGATACAGTGGACCATTCTATTCTTCTGGTGTGGCTGGATGACACAGTACGGGTATCTGGCCCTACTTTGGAATGATTTATAGTTTTCTCTCAGTGGGAACGCAAATGATAAGAACTGGTCATGTTATTTCTAACTCCTCTCTGGTTACCTGCGATGTCCCACAGGGCTCTTCCTCATCACCTTTGCTTTTAAACATTTACGTTTTGAATCTCTTCTTTGAAGTTTAACACTGGGTTTCACTTCAAAACTGATGACACCCAATTGTTTCTAAAAGGTATCTGGTCTCCAAGAGGCCTTTGACCAACTCCAGTTTTGTCTGACAGAGCTAAAATTTTGGTTGACTAACAAAAACTCAATCCCACAAACACTGAGGTCATGCTCCTGGTACCGAAACACCTATGAAGCACTACATTATCCTACACCTCCTTTGCTGTTTGATCTTCCAACGACTTTTTCCAAGATGATTGCAAATTTGGGTACCACCTGGGACCCTGAAGTAGGGCTGAACACACAAATTAATGAGGTGGCTCAATCGTTTTTTATCTGACTCTGGCTATTGCGGCACACCCTTCCTTATCTCACTGATGCCACAGTGGCGAGGATTTCCCAAATGTTCTATGCATAGGCCTTCCTGATTGCCTCCTTCACTGACTTCAGATGGCTCAAAATGCAGCTCGTTGTCTTATTTTTCATGTACCCAAATTCTCTACAATATCAAACTTTAGATGTTCTCTGCATTGGCTGCCTGTACACCATCACACTACCTTTAAGATACTCTATCTGATATTCTATGTACCAATGGTTTGGGACATCAGAACCTAATCGATAAAAAACACTTTTTCTCATATCAACAGCGATGCACCTTCTAGTAATCCCTACTTCCCCCTGTAGCACCAGAGGAGATCAGCGATTCTCCGTGATTGGACGTTGTTTCTGATTGGACGTTGTCTTTGGAACAACTTTCCAGCCTTTCATTGATCCATAACCTCATTGCTGATTTTCAGAAAACATTTAAAAACCTTTCTCTTCTCCCAACCTACCTGATAATTGTTTTCCTTGAATTCTCATTTTTTGTATTTTCCTCAAACCTCTCTTGTCATTATCTGGGCCAGATGTGGGAAACTCTGCTTGCTATCCTAAATGGGCTATGCGCCTTACAAATTAAATTAAAATCAAACCAACTCAAATAAAATCAGAATAGATGGATCTGACTGTGTGTCTAGAGGCCTCGATAACTGAATGGTGTTGTGGGGTTCTTATTAAGAATTAACAGGATCATTTTCCTATTGATGTGTGTAACAGGGCTGTTAGGTTTCTTTTCAGTAGCAGAGTACACAAAGCTTCCCATTTAACAATGTCTGCTAACCTTAAGGCTGCGCCCATGTCATGCTTGTGAGAGCCCTGGATTGTGTTGATACTCCCTTTTCTAACATGGACTGGAATGCAAACATCTTCTCACCACTTGCCTGTGGTGCTCTATATATGCAACACATTAAAGGACCCTTTTGCTTCTCCATGTTTCCGCTGCTTACGTCCCCAGTAGATTCCAGATTTCCTAGGCTTATTTATCGTAACTACAGTACAGTTTGGTCTTGGCAGTTGTTTATGCCTTCTGGCTCGAACCCACTTTGGATACAACTTCAAGTTGACATCCTGTTTCCCTCGTTGAGCAGTCACAGCGGGCAAGGTGGCTTCAGAAAAGGGTCAGCCTTTTATTTGAGCATGCAGGGAGGTGCCGAAACTGGAGTATCAAGACCGTAACAATACCCAACTTGCACGTGTTCCACTCAACTCTTTCTATGATTCATTCCTCCCTCTTGTCTTAAATAGTTCAGCACCCAAAACATGTTGTAGGCCTAATTGCACAGTCAACTCAGTACTTCTGTCTATTTGATCTTGATTGAAACAGTGTTCCAATGTCTAATTGTCTCTCCTTTAATCCCTGTTGGATCACAGTAATTATCACTTTTCCAGACAATTAGACTTGAGTAACTAATTGTTTAACATGTGTAGCCTTCCAATCACAATTCAAGTTTCTTGTTTGATTGAAGTCAATGTCCCGCCCTTGTGTTTGTTCAGTGAACTTCTGAGCACATCTTACACGAAACACATCATTGCATTGTTCAAATGAATTAAGAATGATTGAGAGGCTGTCAGACTGGCACAAGTCACACACATGCATATCCATCCAAGTTGGCAATCACAAAGGTAACCTTTCTTTTGAAAATTGTGACAAATGTAGACAGCATAGTTAGCACTGGGTCTGAAACATGTCAAATTAGTAATGGTGGCAATCGAAATAATCTCACAAAAAAGTGGATATCCCCCGTCCAACTTCTACACTCAATTAATTGGAGATTTCAAAATCAAAATCAATATTTTCCAGTCTTCGATAGGAACCTCATTGAATTATGTTTTCTTACTAAATGTGTAATTTCTAAATGTTGAATAAACTATATCACAATAAAACAATGGTTTGAAAAAAGTAATATTAAACTCAAATGGCATGTTCACAATCTGATTGAGTTGTCCTTAATTTTATAATCAATTACTTCATGGTAAATCTTTCTGGGTTACAGCCGTGGGCCCCATTAGTTTAGGCGGGCATTGCTTGGGAGGTATGTGAACTGCCAAGTCTTTGGGAGAAGAAGATGATAGTGCACCCAACAAGCTGGGTAGGACCTTGCATCAGAGAATAACATGCACTGTAAGCCAATGCATCTGGCATTGTGGCCCAGCTTATCTTGAGACACGAAACATCTGATACATAATCTAATTTTTACTCATGGCTATTAAACACAAATAATTCCTCATGACCCAGAAAAGGAATATCTTTACCTGAGCCCAAAGCCTGACATCTTCTTATGAAGAATTTATGTAAGGCTCAGATTGACTGGCAGCATAAGACAATAAAGTCCCTGAGCTGCCCATAACTTGAAAAGGTACATTTATCCCGGTCACTGCATAAGTTCAACCTTCATTAAGAGTCACCATGGCAACATGGAACCTATTTTATGCAGAGTGAAGCAAAGTTCCACCATGATGCAAGGAAGTGTGAATATCTGTTAGCTGCAATCAGAACATTGCCTCTTCAGGTGTGAAGTGTGTAATCCGAGCAGTGAACCAAAACTGAAACTAGTGCAGTGTATTATAATTGGTACTACCGGTGCTCCATCTTCTCTTTTACTGTACACATCAATAGTGTGAGCAAACCACACCCACACAACATCCAAACAGTCACTAAGGCATCTTCACTCCATTAGTATTTCAACACCCATGCACACACATGCACATCTCTTCTACCCTGTGTGGCACTGTGCCTCGGCGAGGGCTGCTTTTGCAGCTTTGCTCACTCATTGCATGGACCTGTTAGGATGCATGTGAAAAGGCCTACTCAGGCAAAGCTATTCAGACTGTGACAAATATATTAGCCCAAGTCCTAGTGCTAGCAGTTCTCATTGTGCGTGGCAGAATTTGCATGTATCCATGTGTAATTATCTATGACACATATTAGAGATACCATATAGTCATATAGAAAGAGCAACAATATATTCATGTTGAGGGTGCAGAGGTTAAAGATAGGGTGATGTATCTTGCATTTGGTGGTATTGTACCATGTTAGGTTTCAAAGGATGTGCAAGTAGGTAGCTGATAGAGGTAAGTGTATGAGATGAAGTCAGAGAAGTGTTGCGGTAGAGGTGAGGTCCGGGGACTAATGTAGCAGGAGCTCCGAAATGTTGGGATTTTAAGGCATGTTAAAAGATGTGTTTTTGAAAGTACAAGAAACAGGCTGAACATCGAGCTGCAAATCTGTCCAGTTAATCCAGAGAGATGTTATGCTGTCAAGGCCATAGGCAGCCATGCTGTGTTGATTACCGTTAATTGAGTCCAGCTGCAGAGTCCTGAGGAGTTGGGAAAGGAATTTGGTGTCCGGTGAGGAAGGGTAGGGATGCGACTTTTGGAGGTTGAATTCATGTGTACAGGGCACGGGCCTCTATGATTCCAAGAGGCCTTATGAATATTTACAGCACTACTGTCCTCACCTGAAGAGTGGTCATCCTATTTGAACAGAAAGCACATCACCCTAGGGATCAATAAATAAGCAAAATTCAAACATAAGAGTGGTGCCACAATCACATCATTCATGGGCACCCGGGTTCCCAGAGAGATAAGGCGGGAGAGCTGATTGGGGATGGGAGGAGCGAATGTGATGCCAATAAATGTATCTACAAGACCAGGGAGCTATTTGTACGTGCCACAATGTCTAGTATAATGTGGAAAGAATTGTATTTTGAAAGCAGACTTGATTTACCAATTTACAGTTTGATCAAGCTCCAACAGAGGGGTGCACACCACATGATTGTTAATAATGTTTACTCACCTAATAAATGTATTATGGTAACAATGTACCCTGTAGTTAATCAATTCCTAAGTTTCATAGTGACAATGTAGTATACCACGTGTTTAGGGGAATGTGTTTAGATAATGTTTGACCAATAGGCTAATGAAGTATAGGCGATAAATAGAATTGTATATAGGTGTTTGCCAATGGGGAGTGCAGGATCATGTTGTTATCTTTACTGGGCATAGTTCTCTTAATTTGCTATACAAGATGGAACTTCTTCAGGTGGGGCGTGCTCCGTATTAGTTTGGTTCTACAAGACCATATGATACTTTTGCTTGTCACAAAATGTTGTTTTCCTTGCAAACGGTGCATCGATTGTTTGGGATTGTTTTTTTATGTTCGAGTTTTGGGTCGTTCACCCTACATACTATCAAATTTAGATGTTCCATTGGAAAGAGAATGTTTGGTCCTGAGCTACTGTGAACTGCTTGGATGAGGAGACTCCACATTGAATGTTACTAATGTCTGAAACTTAAATACCCTGTTTTCTGTGGGCTAGTTCAAATATAAACAGTTTGCAAAGGTTTTAACCAACATACAGCTGAAAGCAACCTCTCTCAGCAGCATGCCTCCTCCTATAAAGGCACACATTGAAAGATTACCAATTTTAAAACAAAAAAGTGGAGTTGCACCTTAAAACACAGTCCAGCCCACATGTAGGTAACTCAGACATACTTGCATAAGACCCTCTATCACCAAAGTGTTTATTATTCTGGTGTGAGTGCTGCTTTGGGTCATAATGATTACAGAGAGAGTGGTAGGGCTCCGCCTCTTGGTAGAAGGGGTTGGAGAGTCTTAGTAAAGCCCATTAACAATTGCGGAACTGTGTAAGGAAGAATGTCTTGAAGATTGTCCTCAAACACAGGTTTGTTCTCTTGTGGCTTCCTGCATCCAGTGATCTTACGCTGTGCTTCCACTTTTCAACCATTTAAGGAACACTTAGAAGGATTTCCTGCTGCCAGGTTCCTGATTGCCCATTACTATATGGCTGGTATACAGTCGTTTTGCTGCCATGATTTTTATCGATGATTTTTATCGATGTCATTTTTTACAAATAATTTACATCAAAAAAACTCTTGGAAAAATATAGGGTGGTAAGGGGGTAAAAGGGATAGGGGGTGGTTTGGATAGAGATTCAATAATAGGAAAGTGGGAGCTGTAATGTAATTTTTCCGCACAAAATGACATCAAAAAACAAAACTGGTGGCAAAAGAACATAGAACCGTATGGCTACGATGTTCGTGTAGTTTAGCATTTAGCCCGAAAGGGCTGGTGTAGTGGCCATAGAAGGTTAAATTGTAGACTATAGTGCACGGGTACCCGATGAACAGCCTTTAAGAATCATGTGATAGGCTTGTGTTACTTTCTTTTCAGACTTGCGACCTAATTAGGTCTATGGTGACGCATTGAGAAAGTGTCTAGAACGAGGTTACGGCCGCCTTCACAACACCACTGTAGTCCACAGTTTGAAGTTATCTGAAGGGATATCCTTCTGCCAAGTTCTGCTTCTTTTTACTCCCAAATACCATCACAAAATGGAGGATTAGTCTTGGGGGGATTTGTCGCCTGCTGTAAATGCCCCAAATCATGCAGACTCGTATCACCGACCCGTCACTCCTAATTTGGCCGATTTACCGCCGCAAGGAATGGTGGCAATGGTGAATGGGTATGGTGGCAGACTAACCGTGTTCGACTGTGCTTGTTTTGGGCTTTTTGCAGTTTTTGAATCACAATGACCACACCATAAAAAGACCAGTGGTTTGTTGTGTTTGGATGTCAGATTTCAGTAAAGAAAATCCCTACCTAAGCATATTATTTTACTGATGTACAGGCAAGATTCATTGTCACCAATTTATTTTTTCTAACTCCCTGCTCTGCCACCTGGCAGGGAGTTTTTACTGGAATAGAACACTCATGCTAATGCTTGTGCGCCCTACTCCTATGAAAACCATCTTGTTACCCCGTCGGAGCGTGGGGGTAAGCATCTGAATAGGGTGCTGATGCAAAGCATCAGCACTCTATAGTTATATATGTGGGCGCATTTAATAACAAAAGGGCACCTGCTGTGCCTTCTCTCACTACGCCAGCTCGGGGAGCCTTTGAAAGACTCCCCCTAGCTGGCGTGTCAGAGGGCTGATGGCAACCTGGGGAGCATGGCGCCCCGGGCAGTCGCTCGAACCGCCATGCCCTTTGGCAGGCCCTGGTGATCATCAAGCTCTTTATAAATAGAGATGCAATTTAAAGACTTACATACTGTGAAGTCTTCTGGGTCAGAGGACCAGCATTTCAAGGTGTCTTCTTTTGATATTCAACATAATGTAACATTTAATTTGAGTCCCGGACGATTTAGCGAAATAATACTGAGGGCAGGGATTTCAGAGCACTTTGCTAAAGATGTGTTATAATTACCCACAATGTTCTCCTCTTTAGTGATATCGCTCTCGCCCACATTAGCGGTTAAGCAAATCCAGTGTTGGAGACTACCAGACCTTGGGCTCTCACATTTGCATAACAGGCTCCCAAGTGTCTCCGGCAAATTCACGGAATGCTCATTGACACAAACAAGCCAGAGCCTCCGACCCAATCAACACCACTGGTTTCACATCTTCCTCTCCTGCTATCCCATTAACAGCACAGCCCCTCTCCCCCTCTTTTCTTATAGAGCCACGGCAGTAAGGACAGCATACACGGCAGAATGGCACTGTACAAGACCACTTAACTTCACATTTCTCCATTTGCAACCTTGGAAGAAGGAAGGCATGAGTCATGCCATCTGAATTTCAACCCCTTGTTCCTGAAACAGCTTCGCATCAGAGGCGCGCGTGCGAAGGGTAAGCTATCATTGCATCCACAATGAGATGGGGAGGTATAGACAGTGCTACAGACACAAAAAGAATGACTAAGGGCCTGATTCATGGAGCTTGTAGCTTGGCACTGCCAACAAACACACTGATTCACAGAGTGGTGCAAAGTGTATTTTTGCAGTGCAAAGTTATTTTAAATAGGGTTGGTTGCCTATTTAAATCCACCACCTGGGAGATTCAAATTTAAAACATCTCGTTTTGATGCATACATTTATTCATTCATTGATTTCTTCATTCATGTATGCCTTAGATCCCTATGGCTGATGTATTATTACACTGTCATGAAGCAGAAGGGAAGCCTGGGTAGATTGAGTACCATTTAGTTAGACCTGTCAATAATCTGTGGTGCGAGCTCTGCTTTGTTATGCTTATGTGATGGAGCAAAGCAGGGCAATTTGCCTGTAACTGGATTCTCATGACAGCTAGAAGGAGATAGGGCACTGGATGAGATCCTCTGCCCTTGGACTGACTCTCTGGTCCTCAGACTCATTGGGCGCCAGCGCAATCTTACACCATCTGGGAAGTGTTCATTATGTTTAAGGGACACACCATCTGCCGAGAGTTATTTATTGCACGTTACGGTTTGGCTTTGACAATTCATTTTTCATATCTATTTTCCTTAGTTTTACATTTATATTGGTTTATGGATTATAATAAAGGTCTCAGATTCTTTCATAGCTCCTACGCCAGGGGAATCATAAAGATAAAACTGCAAGTCACAAAATGGAAAACAAGCTTTCTATGTGTCAGATAAGGCTAAGGTCGAAATAGCAGATGATAGTTTACCCATTTCCCCTTAAGCACATGCCTAGCGTGTGCATAGCTACTAAATTCACGCCCCTAAATGCTCACATCAGAAAGAACACAACCCACAAAGGCCAAGAGATTCTTGCATGGATAAGATGTTTTAATTATACAAGAATTAGGAGTGCCAGCAAAGAACTCTGCTCCTCCGCAATGTTCTGAGCAAACAGGGTGCAAGCAATAGCTTAAAACGGGTGACATCATCAATGAAATACAGTAAAAAAAACAGTGCAGATGGTTATAGTGACCCTATGCATGGTCAGCCTACTCTATAAGGGATGCCAGGCCCCAGCCCCGTCCGTCTTGCATCACATGCGGTCAGCTGGGCTCATCGTCTCCAGGGAACAAAAGAAAAGGCAATTAAATATATTATTCTAACAGTGCTACTCTATTACTACACAGGGCACCTGGTATGATCATAGGCTGGTACAGGGGGAGGCTCGAGGTCACTGTGACCGGCACACATTTCACTCATCCTAGTGCATCGTCCAGCGTCCAAGGCTTCCACCCTCGATTTTGAGCTATAATGTATCCCTCCCCACACCTCGCGTTAAAAAGCATTCCATTGTAAAGTACAGATAGGGTGACCATTTTGTTTAGATCTTTTATGGCTGTCTGGTTTATGGTCAGTGGCCTGGGATCAGCTGGTATCTTGGAATTCAGGGTTCTTGGGACTCAGACAGTTGTAGGTGCTATAACTTGTAGTTTGCTGGGAGGGGGTCGGTGGCTTGCTCTGGCCCGGTTATGATATCACGTACAGCAGGATGCCTAGCACCGATTCATGGCCTTGCAGGATAGATTCTTTCTTGGGATAAACGTATTGGCAACAGTCTTAGAACAAAGGAGGGTTTCTGTGGAAATTAACAGCGTGGGTCTCTCATCAGCATTTGGGCCTATTCAGGTTTCCTCATCAGGTTTTCCGCCTGTGTCTAATGCGCTGCCATGCAGCGCCTGTGATTCTGCCACAGCTACAAAAAAGGCACTTGTTTATAGGCGTGCACTAAGGTTAAACATCTATAATTTGCATAATATTATGTCTGTGCGGGGTATCTTAGTATGCACCCCTCTTCCTTGGCACATCACAGGTTTCCTCATGGGATTCACCTCACCCTAAAGTGCCTATGGGGGTGGGATATGTTCCTTTCCTTCCCAACATTCACCCTTTCATTACTTCTGCAGTAACAAACTACCCCAATGCATGTGTTCGTACTCTCTACTCACTGCGGCCTCATACAGTGGACTTCGTTTTATTCGCATCCAGGACCTACATACTGACCACAAATGTACTTCTCCTTTCACATATTCTTCTGGTGTGCCTGTCATATAAATGCACCCCCCATCTCCTGCTAGATCAACGTATAGCGCCTCATAATTTTCAGGATCAGGAGTTGGGACATTGATGGTGTGGTATAAGTGGTCTACTTTGTCTCCACAGGGAATGTGGAGCATTCGAGGAATGGCATGGTCAATTTGTATTTCAGTATCATTTGTATTGTGAGGTGCTTTTGAAACCCCAATTGAAACATCATCATTGTGCTACTAGGCACTACTTTGGCACAACACTGGAGTCCCATTTGTCAGGTGCGGAAGACGACCAAGATGAACATGATGACAGGTGCCAGATTTTTCACAATGCTCCAAGCCAGGATGGAGCCCAGTCGAAGGTGATGTCAAAACAATACTCCCCTTTGATACCAGCTTCTTCTTTCCTGCACACTCCCAGACCGAGTACTGCTTCTTTTATGTGAGACAATGACCCAATCTCTGCATCTTCGGGAGGCTCGAATTTGCAACACAAATCCTCGGTTTTTTGGCACATGCTTCCTTCCATTGCCGTCAACATATCAAGGATGCAGCGGTTCTGCATTGTCATCAGTCTTAGGACACTCAGCTCGACCTTTATGTCATTGAACCCATGCTCGGTTTCATTTGCCAACTGGACCAGTTCCCAGCATACTATTGGCAGCCATTTTGTGTTGGCTGCTGCCTGTTTCCTGGGTAGAAAGAGTGAAGTACGGCTGCTGCAGGCATTTTATGTCTCTCGGGTTGTCGCTATATTGCAGCAGATCTGGATCAATGAGCTTTAGTCGTACACTGTGTGCCTGGAAGGTGACTTTAATCCTACATAGCACAAGATGACTAGGCACTGTGCCTTTTTAATTGGTACTTCCTGTGGTACTAATCCCTTGGATGCCCCTGATGCGTGTGGGATTAGTGAACAGACGTAGCAGATACCATTTGCTGCTTGCTTCCCTACCACACTCATGTCGGTGCACTAGATATTCAACATTTCTGGATGCCGTACATCCTAAATGGCATCGAGATCAAGCTCATGGTAGGCGTCGTATGTCACCCTTCATGCTTGCCATTTTTGCTTCTTTTACGTCATTCTAAGGATTCCACTACTAATATAATCATAAACGTGTATGTTATGCACATTTTTTTTTTTAAATAAATGGAAAAAGGTGTTCTAATATCATGCTCAATTTCTTACTAATATATGCAGGTGCACTTGATGATTTATTGTAGCTGTTAGTATGCTTGTTACTAATACTATACATATTTACAGTTTGGTTGGTGATGTTTGTGAATGTGCTCCACTTCCCCCTCTTTTATATGAGCTACCCGTATCAAAGAAGCTCCTCAGTAAATTCCTAGTACGAACATCAAAGTAGCAAATAGTGCTGCACTAAAATGCAATCCACATGTGTATGACTAGGAACATCTAGGGACAATTTGATTGGTAACATTCTTTCTAGTGTACATAGATGTATACGATGATGCTGGTTCCATTTTCTTCTTCCTGAAAGGAACAAATAATGCATGCAAATAGGCGGAAAGAAGGGAGGTAAGGGGAAAGTGAAGGGGGAGGAGGATGAGAGAGATAGAGAGAGAGAGAGAGAGAGAGAGAGAGAGAGATAGAAAGAGAGTGAGAGAAAGAAAGAGAAATAATTTTATAATTGTATTTGATAACAGGCTTGTATTATTCTACATTTATTATATGCTTGATAATATTTTATAGTTGTTTACTTTACTATAGGAGCTGGCTGAATTAATAGTTGGAACTGATTTGGGAGAGCAGGGACCTGGGTACTCAAGGTGATTCTGTAGTGGTTGGGGGTGCCCTACGTACATCTGTGAGGTGAATCCAATAGCAAAGTCCTATTACTTTTGCAGCAAGAGGAGTTGAGAAAATTAACTTGTATGGGACATGAAATCAGGTGTTGTTCCATTTTCAGACAAAACTACGCACTTAGGTCATTTTTCCAGGCAGGGGTGTTTGAGCAGGCTAGCAACATGTCACTTCTGTGTGTGTGGTACCTGTTGTGTCCTCTGTCTGGGGTGGTTCAATTCATCATGAGATGCATTTAATGGCACATGTTAGGGTTTTCAAATATTCTTTAAATTCCTCACCTAGGACTGCTGCTGCCTTATGGGCATCTGATGCTCTGCTGTCAGGGGATATGGGTGTGTTTATGCACTGACCAATTACAACCTCATGGGGTGATAGATGGTGGTCCTTTATAGGTTGTGTGCGTAAACTGAAGAGGGCCAAGGGCAAGCATTGCACCCAGTTATTTTGTTCAACGTGGTGCAGAGCTTACACAGTTTGCTCTTGAGCAGGCTATTGATCCTCTCCACAATGCTGTTGGCATGGGAGTGATAAATTGAACACATACATTGCTTAATGCCAAGTAGCACTGTGATATCTTTAAAGTGTTCACTGACAACATGTGTGCCATTATTGGACCTTAAAACATCGCACACACCCCATTGGGGGAATACTTCACAGACAAGGAATTAGCAGCACATCTGGCATCTGGGTGTGCACAAGGACCTGCCTCAACCCACCGTGAGAAGGGGCAAACCACAACAATCAATTACTGTGACACATTGCATCTTTCTTCAATGTCGGCATAATCTATGTGAAGCTTGCGGAATGGCCTAATAGGGTGGGGCAAGGTGCCTCATAAGGTCCAGAGTGTCATGCCTGTGCTGAAGCTTTTACACTTGGTGCAATGTGCAATCATGTTTGTGAGGTGTTCCTGAAGATTGGGGACAAGCAGTCTGCTGCAATGTGTTGTTTTTGAGCTGTGGGTGAGGTGATGAAGTTGGTCAAAAGCTATTGCCCGTATCTCACATGGAATTACTGCTTTACCAGAGCTTTCTAGACACCATAACAAATCTGTCAGGGACTGTTTGCACCCTCTTTTGGATCACATTTCCTTTTCTTCACTTGGCGCTTTGCTTGGCAGCTCGATAAGCTGTACAATAGGCAATGCTGTACACAGTGCGTCTTGTTGGTCATGTGTTGGTGTCGTCAGGAAATACTCAAAAAATACTGGGACAGGAAGATAGGCCACCATTTTGGCCACAGCATATGCAGCAGTGTTGACCCAGTGAAATGTTGTCATTGTTATTGGTGTAGGACGGTGCATTTGATGACCATCATCACAGAGGATTGTAACAATTGTATCTAGCAGTGAGGAAGGTTGTATTGAGGAACTGTCTGCTCTCCGTAAACCCCTCTCTTACGGCATGCTCTGTTGTAGTGACGTATGCCGAGTCTGAATAGATGGTCATGTGGCAACCTTGTGATACATGTAGCACTTTGGTGAGTGTCACAAGTTCTGCTGCATGCGCCAGATTAATGCATGGGTAGCCTTTTTATCACTAGTGTTTCATTTTCACCTCCCTTGAGACGCACTACTGCCATGCCCATGTGCCTTTGTGCTGTCTCCTGATCCATTGCTACTGACTCGTCAACAAAGAGCACCTCCCCTTCCTCCAATGGCCTATCCTTTGCTTTAGGAATGTCATCCTCTTAGCCTTTATATGTGGCACAGTCATGTATTTCAAAATCTTTGGGCCTCATTACACGGATGGCGGTGAACCATGGCGCTATTAGTGCCATGGTTCATGCCGGTAAAATACTGGCACCGCCTTGGTGGAAAAGGGAATTACCGCCCTCTTCCAAGGTTGGCGGGGCGGTAATTCCCCCTTCCACCATTGCCCTTCCCCATTCCCATTTTTGCCCCATAGGGCTCTATGGGAATGGGAAAGGCGCTAATTACGGTACTGCAAATTGCAGTACCATAATTAGCTCCACTGGTCTCTTTGCGGGTTGGTTTTTAATGCCTGCAAAAAGCAGGCGTTAAATTCCCCAACCCGCAAAGGGACCTCGTAGTAAGGCGGTAAGGAATTACCGGTACCAGTAAAATACCGGTACCGGTAAACCCTTACTGCCATCCGTGTAATGAGGCCCTTTGTCTGTAAACACTTCTGTCAGAAAAGTGACAGGGTTTACGTTTTGCATCACACAACATGAATGTTTGTGCTTAAGAGGATAATCTCATATGCAGACACTCTCTGTGTTGTCAAGGTAGATTTCGACCTTTCTAAAATGGCAAATAGTGAATGCTCCACGTACAAAGTGACTGAGTATCCCATTAGAATTTTCTCGATTTGCGATGGCAGCACAGCAAGTGCTTGTTTGCATGAGAATTGGCCTTGCATAACTAAATCGACTATACCACTGTGATAGGGCAGTGGCTTGTATTCCATTGTACTTTTCTGGGTTTCACACGATGCTCATAAGTTTGCTGTTTGAATGCGAGAATATGTGAAATTCCTGGAAGTAGGCTGTGGTGGTGAGAACTGGGGCTGTGGATATTACTTCCTTTAAATCATTGACATTTTGTATCATGTCTGCTGTCCATTCGAGTTTGTGATTACCTTTCTGTGCTTCTTTGAGGCCATAGAGGAGCGGCCTTGTGTACGCTGCATAGTCTGGAATTCATGCTCTGCAGTAATTGCACAACCATAGGAATTTCTGCATGTCCTTCACTGTCAGAGTTCTGGATGTGGCATGCACGGATGCCACTCTGTTAGGTAGTATTCTTTTGCCATTTGTTTATATTAATTGACCCAAGAACAGAACTTCCTGCTGTCAATACTAGAGTTTGGCCCTGTCAACCTTGGACCCTTTGGAGGCCAAAATTTGTAGAAGAGTGATAGAGTCTCTTCAGCAGTTCTGCTCACTGTTGCTGCACACAAACAAGTAATCCACGTACTGGTTGACTGTGCTGGGGACTTGGATGTTGCCTAGGTCAGCGTGTAGGATCCGGTTAAAGATGCTTGGGTTTTCACAGTACCCTTGGGGCAAACACGTGTGTTCGTTGCGCCTTCCGCCATGGGAAAATGCAGTGAGGTACTGTGAGTCAGGGTGCAAGGGTAACAAAATAAATCATTCTTTAAATCTACCAACGTAAAGTGGGCTGCTTCTTTGGGGTTACTACACAAAATGGTGGCCATGTTTGAAACCAAAGGAAATTCTTTCTGTACCACATCATTTAGGAGGCATACATCCTGGATCATTCTCCAATTGCCCCTGTGGCCTTATTGACATGGTAAATTTTGATATTGCATGGTGAGGTGGATGGTACTATTATCCCTTGATTGAGAAGCGCCTGTATCATTTCTCTTATTCCCTCCTCTACCTCGCTTCATAGTGGGTACTCTTTCACCCGGGGTAATACTATTCCAGCCTTCAGTGTAATTTGCACTCAGGTCATTTCTTTTAAAAGCCCAACGTCATGTGGCTTGGTGGTCGACAACTATGTAGGCACAAATTCAAGTCTGCCTCAATGAAAGGAGGTGGTGTCGCAATGGCCAGCAGGGGCAGTTCACCCTTCTGTACTGCACCATGTTCTCACAGGGGATACAAATCTCTAAGATTATCTCTCCGTCACTGACATTGTTTTCTCTGAATCTGTTACCTACTTGAGGGGTACAGTGGGATTGATGCAAAACACTGTATGACATCCGCACTCTTGCCTGTCTGTTTTGCAGATCCCAATAACCCTTGTAGGTCTAGTGACACGATTGTACCCACCACCAATTCTGCAGACACTACAGGGTGAAAAATGAAATCTGTTGGCACTCTCCAACAGCCTTGGCAATTTGTGGCACCACCACCACCATGAGTACAGTTATTTTTTTATTTAGATTTAGGGGGTAATTCATAGAATTCAGCGCTCAAGTGGCGCACGCGGCTGCCGCACGGTGTGCGCGTGTGGCAGTCTGCGCCAGCCGTGTGGGCCAAACCAATTTCAGTTCACAGCGTTTTCATGGATCCTAACATCCATAACCAGCTGTGGCGCAGAGTGGTGCAGTGGCCCTGCAGCAGCGCCAGTTACACCCCCAGCGCCGCTCCGTGCGCCATGAACAGCGCACAAATCCAGTACATGGCACAAAGGCCACTGGACCAGCATACAGCACCCAACCATGAAATTGCATGTAAAACTCCCCGTGCACCCCTCAGAATACACGTACCCCTCTCGCGCTAGCGAAATCGCGTGTAAAACTCCTCGCGCACCCCTTGGAATACACATACCCCACTTGCACTAGCGAAATCGCGTGTAAAACTCCCCGCGCACCCTCTCGGAATACACATACCCCTCTCGCGCTAGAGAAATCGCATGTAAAACTCCCCGCGCACCCCTCAGAATACACGTACCCCGCTCACGCTAGCGAAATCGCGTGTAAAACTCCCGACGCACCCCTCGGAATACATATAACCCCTCACACTAGTGAAATTGCATGTAAAATTCCCTGCGCACCCCTCGGAATACACGTACGCGGCATGCGCTAGCGAAATCACGTGTAAAACTCCCTGCGCACCCCTTGGAATACACGTACCCTGCTTGCGCCAGGTAAATAGCGTGGAAAAAGTCCCCACTGTGGTGTGGGCTGCCAGGGTGGATGGGCTGCCTGTGAGGCATGGTGAGGGTGGATGGGCAGCCTGCGTGATTTTCGGGGGTGCGCGGGAAGTTTCACACGCGATTGGCCCTGTGCGAGCAGGGTACGTTTATTTGTGGGGTACGCGGGGAGTTCCACACACGATAGGCCATGTGCGAGCGGGATACGTGTATTTGTGGGGTATGCAGGGAGTTTCACACGTGATTTGGCATCGTGGGCATTCCCGGGCGTGCGGTTTCCCCCTCCCCATGCCCTGCAGGCAGCCCACACCACAGGGGACTACCCTACAACCCTCACCATGCCTTGCAGTCAGCCCACATGGCACCATGCACTTGTGAGCACACTTGTGAGCCCCCGGCTCATGTCCCCCACCCATCCACCCACCCAGCATTGACGGGCACCTGCCATCAGGCCCCGACTCATGTCCCTCTGCACCTCCACCCAACCAGCCGTGATGGGCACCTGCCAGCAGGCCCCGACTCATGTCCCCCTGCACCCCCACCCAACCAGCAGTGATGGGCACGACTCATGTCCCCCCCCGCCAACATGTCATCACGATCCACATTCATGGCCCTTATGGGCACCCAAATACCACCCCACGCCACGCCAGTCCAAACACCCAACCAAGTATTCCATCCACCCCACATTGAAATCCCCATCACATGATACATCCCAAATTGCAAGTATGCACATCAATGCATGTCCGTCACACACACACAATGGGTGCAAGTGAATGAGAAAACCCACATCGTGACATGCATAAAACAAATGAGAGAATACCACATAAATGAAGTATGAAACCAAAATGTATTAAATATAATAGCAAGGGAATGAAAGAAAATCACACAATAATAGAAATAATAAACAAAAGGCTGCATGTCCAAAATAAATGAAAAAAAAATATATGAATGCAGAATCCGTATAAATCCAAATGAAAATGGCTCCAAAGGGTTCGTTCATCAAACCAAATCTAAAGGAAAAAAAAAGATGAAAATCCATTGCTCCATGGTAAAAAAAAGAAAATATTGAAGTCGAATCCAGTCTTTAACTATATACAATGTACAAATCCAGGGTCCATGAGCCCAACAATCCAAATGAAACCTACAAAAAACCCTACCTAATAAACAGCTATGTACAAAAAGGTGGGGCATAGTCCATGCGCCCCAAATGAAAGAAAAATAGAAAGGAAACCTAATGCTAATTAACTATATACAATGGCGGCAGGCAAGTCCTATGGCTCACTTGTTCATTTCCCGGGCCAGGGCATCATCGAACTCCTGTTCTACGTCCTGGAGGCGGGGCTGTTCCATGCCCCCGAGGTTTTGCAGGGATAACGCCATGTCCACATCCAACTCCCAGCAAATTTCCTCAAGGCACTCAGCCCGCCTCACCGCCCTGCACATGGAGTTCTCCGCCTTGACCTTAGTGAGCCGTGCCTCTTCCGCCCGCCGCCGCTCCGCATCTATCTGCTGGCCCAACCGCTGCCACACGGATGACACTCACAATCCAGGGTCCTCCTGCCCTCTGGCCGATGCTTTCCCCTCTGATGTTGATGGCCCCGAGACATCATCGCTCCCACCTTGAGCCTGCTGCTGTCGTGCATTTGCCCTGCCTGTTGTTGCCTGCACGTCCTCATCCTGCTGGGTTTCAGTTGTTGGGGTGGCTACCCCTGCTGGACCTCCGACTCCCGACTGTGGCAGGGATGTGTCCTCCACCAGTCTGGCCGCTGGGTTAGGGGCAGCTCCACAGGGTGCCCAGGTGATACTTGGGCAGGAAGATGGCACGGAGGATGACTGGTGCATAGAGGGTTCAGTTGAGGATGGGGTCGGTAGAAGCTCCTGCACATGGAGGAACCGAGCAATGGTGACCCGTCCCAGTAGGTCGACGCAGTCTGCGATGCATCCGAAATGACGTGCATTGTCCTCACGAGAACCCTGCACGTCATCCCGAATACCACGTACACGCAACGCCACCCCAGCCAGGACAGGCTCAACATGGTCCTGGATTGCCACGTCTGCAGGGAGAGGAAGGCCAGTTGTTGTGCGTGCATCCCCTCCCTGAAAACGGGTCTGGACGAAGGCATACTTGCTGGTGCCGGATGATGCAGTCACAGGATCGGGGACAGGATTACACACAGGCACCTCTGCGGCCGCCTGTGCTGCCTCCTGTCCCGGCCCGTTCAGACCCCATGCGTGGGCCTTCCACGGCCTCCTCCTCAACCAAAGCCCCCACCAACCTGGATGACTCCGTGCCATCTTCCTCCATAGGCCCCTGTGGGGTCTGAGCTGCCCCTTCGGCTGCCCAGGATTCCACCTCCGACCTCCGCCTCTTGGACTTACCCCCGGCAGCTGCGGTCGCGGACGTGGCACCTCCGCCTCTTGGACTTACCCCCGGCAGCTGTGGTCGCGGTCGCGGATGTGGCATCGACATATGTCCCTGACGAGATGACAACATGGAGGGGAGCTGGGCCTTACATCTCCGGCTGGCGGTGGGATCCCTGCCGCTGTGCTCCACAGCACCATCTCCGCCCTCTTCATCAGTTGACACTGCAGACAGGGAGAGATAGAACACAGGCATCAGGGCACTGTACAATGGTCTGTTACACACATGACAGTTGCACATGAGTGGCAGTGTCAAACTTCCCAACACACATATCATTTGAACCCACACACATGCGCAAATTAACAGGAATGTTGTAGCAAGCAACACCATCCATACACATACAACAGCATGAGCATCCAAAGAATAGCCTGACGTCACATGCAACAGGGGGAGTGCCGAACACATGCACACACGCCACCAGACATAACTGCATCTGTACATCTACGCAAACTGTCGCAGTGAAATCATCAACATCCATGTCACAACTGCTAATCAGCCTCCTACTTGTTGTCATCACATGCATCTATGGTGTAACACAGTGGCACACATGTCTAATACACACACGCACATGTACATTGTGCACATACATGAAAGTGGAACCAACATCCATGTGTCACACCACAACCATGCCACAGAAATTCAAACATGTGTGCACCCACACATGCATTTGTGCCCCATGCATTTCGAGACATACGCCACTGATATGCCTCACACATGACTGGACTCACATGCGGCAGGCTCATGTCCTTGTACATACACATCCATACATGGGCCTTCCACGACATATGTCCAACCTGCACACTCCTGCCACACCTCAACATGCACAGCGTCCAATCAGTACGCATGGACACTTACCGCTCGACTCCGGACGGGTCTGCCTCTCAAGGATCTGGAGGTGGAGCGCTGGGCGTATGCGTTCCAGGACCCTCATCTGGATGTTGGTAAGGCGGACTCAGCACCTCTTTGCATGCGCTGCCTTCAAGAGGCGCTGGGTCTTGCTGAGGGTCCTGGACCTGAAGTCCTCCCAGCGCTTCTGGACATGTTGAATGTCACGGGCTGCCACCCCCTCCACGTTGATGGCAGCCACGATGTCCATCCAGATCCTCTTCCGTCCTTCATTGTTGGCGCATGAACTTCCAAAGAGGGCATCATATTGCCCCAGGACTTGCTCCACCAGGATTCCAAATTCATTGGGAGGGAAGCTGGCAGCCCTCTGCCTCTCTGCTGGGGGGTTGCCACTGGTGCCAGATGGTGTTGGGTCGGAGATGGCAACCCCCGAGGCAGGTGTGGGTGTGCAACTGGGTCCTGGGGCTGGGCTGTGGAGCGATGGAATCCGAGTCGGGAGTCTTCTGTTCCAGCAGGGGTGGTCCCAGCAACTGGACCCATGCAGATGGCTGATGTGCAGGCACCAAATAGCAGGGCACGTGGCCAACAGGCAGGCAGGAAGCAGCAGATGGCAGGTGGGAGCGTGGTCTTCTGGGCAGGAGCGTGGTTTTCCGTATGTTGTCGCATGGCCAGCTTGATACGGAGTGAATTGGCATGTGAAAAAATAGCATGTCAGCGTGTAATTCGAGGAAAGGCCCTTAGCGTGTAAGCGCGTATGTGACATAACACGCGCGGGCGTTCCCCTCATAATGGGTGCATAGTGATTCAGCACGTGAGAAAACAGCACGTCTGGGTGTGAAAGCGTGTAATCCGAGGAAAGGACCTAAGCACGTGAGAGAAGTGACGTGCACGGGCGTTTCCCTCAGCACGGGTTAAAGGTGCGCGGGGCCAGCAGTTCGCTGTATGTGCCTTTCGTGGAGACCAATGTTTGTGTTTCTACTTCGTGTTGTTTCGCGCGCCATCACAACTTCACAGCGGATCAAGGACGTATCTCTTCTTTTTCGGAGGTATTGGCTATGCGTGTTTTTCATTATCACGCTAGTCAGACGGTGAGTCGCGCACGCTCTTTTTCCCACTGCAGGCCCCCCTGTGTATCGCGTACAGTTTTCGAGGTCATAGTATCCTGCTTGTCCCACGTGTACATGTTTTTCGTGTTCCTGGGTGCCACTGCGTACTGCGGAAGGTTAATTCCACACACGTGGGCTACTGGGGGTTGCGTGCATGGTTTTACAGCAGTTTTAGGTTGCCTGAGTATTGCGTGATCCGTCACTTCATCACCAGGGTCACATACAGCCTTGCAGGTGCAGGGGTGCTGTTAACATCTTGTATCCCACCCCCTTCACCCCAATTGCCCAGGACAATTGGCGTGTACACCTCCCATTGGCACTACTACATCTGTGCCGGCACTACTCCATCTGTGCCATGGCTGGGAGGCCACGAAAGGTGAGGGGCGCCTCAGCTGGGCGTACTCCCTGTGGCTGGCGTGGTCACGGACGTGGGAGGGGTGACCAGGGAGTAGGGGGACTCCTGGGTGTCTAGGGTGGCTGCAGAGGGGGAAGAGGTAGGGGTACGCCACTTCGGCACGATGTTGTGCTACATGTTGTTGCAGTTTTGCCACCTCCCCCTGCGGCTCCGGGAGATGCAGTTCTTGCATCTGGCACTGGCGCCCATGTGACCCGGCAGTCTGTTTCATCGACTACCATGGCCCAAGGGTAGTGGTAGCTGCAGGTGCAGCTGTGGACACCACCACCCAGGCTCAGGGTCTGCCAGCGCAGGCTGTGTTGGCACCTGAAGAGTCCATGGAAGATTTCCAGGAGGTCAGGAGGCACACCGTAGGTGCACGCAGGGCTGCCCTGACCGAGGCACGTGTCCCTGGGGCAGTAATGTCTTCTGCTGCCCCAACCAGCCGGATGTTGGCAAGTGCATGGGCAGATGCAGCCGAAACAACCCCGGTTGTGAGTCTACCATCCAGGACAGTCCCGGTCAATGACCCTGGCACAGCGGATGTTGCTGCGCAGGGTCCATTCCAGGGCACCCAGCAGCCACTGACGCAAGTCAGGGCTTCCGTCCTTGTACCACCTGCCACTCCCTCCGTTCAATCCACCAGTGCCACTGCCCATACTGATCAGAGTGGCATTTGCCAGCCAGGGTCCACACCACTGTCCAAGAGGAGGAAGGTTGCACCTGCAGTCGAGGCTCTGACCCCAGACACAGCTCTGGCCTCCGGCATGTCGAGGAAGAAGCCTTTCTGCGTGCAGGAACTGGACTTCCTTGTGGACTACATGCGGGACCACAACCGTGATATGCTAGTGGGGCCGTATTGTCAAACTACGGCTGCCGATCGTATTTCCCACTGGAAGCAAGTTGCGGATCATGTGAGTGCATTCGGCCATGAGGTGCGCACATCTCAAGAGTGCAAAACGCGTTAGGATGACCTCAAACACAGTACTAAGGTGAACCGTGCCTCTAATTACAACATGACTCTGGTGACGGGCAGTGGGCCACCACCTGAGGAGGAAGACCTCACTTTGCACAAGTCAGTCGCTGCGGAGTTCATACCAGCAGGAATGGTCGAAGGAGTGGGAGAGATGCTGGACTTTGATGCCCCGTCCAGTGAGTGTTGTTGCGTGTTTGTCGAGGAAATGTGTGGTTTGCTGGTGTGATGACTGCCACTATGCGTCATGTGTACATGGCTCCCATGTGCAAGTCATGAAATGCCTCAATTATGCATGCCTGCTGTGCAGGTTGCTGGCCATGTAGAGCAGACGGGGACTGTCCTCATGGCCACACTTGCACCCTACTCACATGCAACTCATCCAGCTGCCCCTCCGGTCCATGTTCCAGCTCACTGGCCCTTTTGCATGTAGCCTAGGGTGTCTTTCCTCTCAGCACTGGGACTATGTCATTGCATGACTGATGGGCATGTGCCTTCGGCCTGCATGCGGGTACTCCACGTAGCCATGCTCCATTGCCCCTCCACCTCCCCGCACCACAATTTCACCATGGCACTGTTGTGCATCATGTTGGCGTACTCCAATGGCCAGTTCAAGGCTCCTGTGTACATGCAAACTTCCACCAGCCAACCTGCCCGACACATGCAGTGGGGTACATCCTCTGTCCTTGATGCAGTGCAGATGGAAGATGCTCGACAGGGACATGAGTGCCCATTCATGCTCCATGTGCATTCCATGCATGCCCCTATGTGTCCTTGACAGGATGATCATAGTAGTACGTGTCCAGGCTGACCTACATTTCATGGCATTTGATCATCAATTCCATGCACACTCTGGCTCAGGGCAGCATCACACACAGGTTTAGGGTGTCACAGTCTGTGTGGGGCACAGGCCTCACCCTGTTTCTGGCCCACTGACTCTGTTCAACTGGTGTAGTGGCTTATGCACACATGGGTGTACTACTGAGGGTTCATCATGAGTCCTGCTTACTGTCCCATCATCATCTGCTGTGTTGTCAGTTGACTCAGATGATGAAATTGACGCTAGTCAACACTGTCTGGCAATACACAGTTCTCTGGTCACCCTTTTGCTGCCATGCAATGCCTCCCTGCATTTTCCCATATGGGGGTTGAGGGGTTTGCCTGTAGCCATGCAACCAATTGCATGCATATTGCATGTGATGCCTGAATTGCCCTTGCACTGCCTACACATGTATTTGTAGACTTCATAATGTACTTGTTCATGTAGATGCATCAACCCACTTCTGAGCCGGGTTACACCCTTCTACATGACTACTCACTGATGCTATGTCAAAGTCACCTGGCATGTATGGACTGTTTTTCATCCCTTCTCTGTCATGTATGCGACCGGCACAGGTGCATCCTGTGACACATGTACTCAGTGTTAGGACTACCTAGTGGTTGTTTAGATGAGTTTATTGGTCAATGTGCGGCCTATACCAACTGGCATAGGGCATTGATTGGATGTAGCCTGCCAATTGGGTTGTGATGACTGTGGAGCATCCTTCACGTGTGTATGTGTGCACTTCCACATAAATCAAAGCAAGCAGCGTTATAGCTGCTTGCTTTGGTGAATTGGATGCTGGTAATGTTCACAATACAGGTGCATGGAGAAATGGGTGTTTTTGAACGCTTTCACATGTACATATGCAAGCAGCTTCAACATTGTGTGGTGCAACATTGCGAGTACTCACTTATGTGTTTGTGAAAGTGTCCATTTACACATGTGTCTTCCACAGCTTTATTGTTGACTGAGTAATATGTAGTTGATAGACATTTATGCTGGTGAGATTTCTGCATTGCGCACGTTATGTGGAACTTGCATGATCCCAAAGGTTCAGTGTTGTGCAGTATGTGTATGCCCAGGCCCACATAGATACTATGGTGGTTCCTGGCCGTGTAGATTTCCACAGGGAATGATGTAATAGGGCTCTTTCATAGCCCAATGTGCTCTATCAGGCCCTGAGGGGTGTTGTGGAGGCCTCATGTCCTGCAGCTCGAACAGTACAGGGCGTTATGGTCCCTCATGCCCGGTTGCAGGTCCTTGCTTTTCTTGTGACATTCACTATTTCTACATGGCCCATGCCACCCGGTACGGGGCGAGCTGCAGGTGGATGTAGCTATATTGATGATGATGCTTCAGTGATGCATGGCTACATGAATGTTACCTGTTTCATTGTGTGTTTGTATTCACTTGCAGTCAATTTGCAGTTCAGGCATGCTTATGGTGTGTTGCATCTCTTAGTTGCCATCTGTCTTTTCTGCCTGTGACATGTGCCTGACAGAGATGGTGTCTGATGGAGTTCATATACAACATTTTGTAATACTGTAGTCTTTGCTATTTACACACATCCATTTCTGCTTTTGAGATGTGTTTGCATATCAAGGCCACTGGATGCATTCTAGTTCTCATTTGTGTGTGACATGTCTGCTTCATGTGTTGGCTGTGTATGTGATGTCTATGAGTGTGTGTTTTATGTGCTTCTGACATGTATACTAATTTTCTTCTGTTCTCCCCTTTCCAGATGATGACGCAATGGAGCCAGAGGATGGTGTTGTCATGCCAGACACAGGGTTGCTATCACACCAGCAATCCAGCACAAGTGGGGGTCGTGGGGTGGTAGGCCACGAGAACCCACTTGTGTTACAGACCATCTTGTCTAGGGCTGGCAATGAGTCCAGCTCGGATGATCACTCTGACGACAATGTCGAGTTGGATATGCATCGGGTCTATTCGTCAGGGGTGAGAGATTCTGATGTGGACGCTCCTCTGTCGGCGACACCTGCACTGAGGGGCCAGACGGTGGTGGGACCTCCGCCTGTGGTGGATCGGGACGCAGGGTCACCATCCACTCAAGTTTCTGATGTGCCTGGGGCATCAGGTCGACTGAGGAATGTAGTCCTGCAGCTGCGGGCAGTGCCAACCCAACAAGGACGTCGGCTCCTTGGGCTCCGCAGGTGTCAAGCCCAGCAACGCGGTGGCCGCGCACCACTGGGATATACTGATTGGGAGCAAGCCATGGTTGCCAATGTAGAACACCAGGGGGCAGCAATTGATAACATCGCTGAGAGCATGGAACGTGTGACCCAATCCGTGCTACCCCCTGCTAGGCAGGTGGAACTCCAGCAGTGGGTGGCACAGTCCAAGGCCCGCTCGCTCAGGCTAGGCATGGCGGCCTCAGACAGGGCACGCCGGGCTGAAATGGTGTCTTTGCGTCAAGCAATTGCTGCTCATGCAGAGGCACACATGGAGATCCCTCAGATCTACTCTGGGTGTGCTCTTGATGTCCCAGAGGAAGCGGTCAGCGGAGAGGTCAGAGCAACTTTAGAGCACCATCTCGGCTGAGCTATGTGCTTGCCAGGAGGTGTACCAGTGTACCAGTTGTCCAGCCAGGCCATGCAGGAAGAACTCTGTGTTACACGTGTTACCTTGCAAGAGGAAGCACGCGTATCACGCAAGGTTCTACATGCTGACCTACGTGTCATCTCCGCAAAGAACCAGGCTCACCCGTCCCGCAGACTTGCTGCCGACGAGAGACAAGCTGCGCCTAGGTGTGGTCAGGGTACTGTGCCAAGTCAACCATTTCAGGAAGAGGGTGATGAGGACGACGAGTTATCTCCCACATAGGTCGGGCTGTGGAGGCGTTGAGCCCATGGAGTTTATTTTTGTTTGTCTCAACATCATCGCATGTCCCCCCTGCTCCATAGAGGCTGAGTTATTAGTGCAGTAGCATTCCGAGCCAGAAACCTATACAGTGCATAGGGACACCGAGCGAGGCACAGAGTTGTGTGCAGTGCATATCATTTGCATGTGGAAATTGCCACTTGCACTACCTATTGTAATCCACGGCTGCCAGAACACGACTTGTACTGAAGTTGCACCTCGCTATAAACATCTAGCAGGTCACCGAGGGACCATTCTTTCATGTGTGATTCTTGATGCTTTGGTCTTCCATTTACCACGCACCCACGTGCTCCGGCCTTACTGCATTGACAGTGTATGAAGCATCACAGAAGCAAGCTAACGTATACGTACATAGCAGCAGACAAGAGTGTTTGTTTATGTAGAAGTCACTTACTTTTGGGCATGATTGGTGTTGTGTGTGTGTTGTAAACACACACAGATTAGTAACTCACGCTCTCTTTGCAGCATTGAACTGATCCTGTTACCGGACCTGAGAGTGCGCAGGCAGGAGGCCAGCACTCACCCCAGAGATAAGTCTCTCTTTGTCTTGACTCATTTCGTACTATGTGCATGTAGAACATAGTTTCTCTGATTGAGTATGTGTTATTGTCAATAGTTGTATTTTGTATTTTGCCTACTTTCCCTTGCCAATTCAACTCCCCTCTCCTGCCCCTCTTTCCAGTTATCCTGAATACCAATCCCTGTCCAACCAACGGATCCCTGACCCTCTTTCCCTGCCGCGGTCTCAGAGGCCTGTGTACGTTTTACCTTGCAGGCGCCCAGACCACGGAGGGGGTGGATGGTTCATGCCACTCCTGCGCCTGGAGACCAGAGCTATGACACTACCCATCAGTTGTTGCATCCTCATTGTATGTTGTTTCCGGAAAAAGGTACCCTTCCTGTTGATCCATTGTAGAACTGTGCTACCTTGGTAGTTCAATCACTGTGCTTGTACATGTGCCAGGACTTTTCTTTCCACTTCAAGTCATCTACTGGAGACTCTTCCAGAGAATCTTTGTGCCTAGAGGCTTTTTCCCTGGTTTGGGGTTTGGCTCCTTGGAGTTCTCTGTGATTTGATATTTTGACCAGTCAGGAGGCCTCTGAGGGGGCTGGACCCTATTTAGACGCAAGGTGGAACATGAAGACCAAGGGGTAGGGGGATCCTGTAGCCAGGTAGACTCAAAGGGAGAAGGCTACATACCCCAGACACAGTTGTTCAGAAGGTCATGGTGATGTGTAAATGAGGGAGGGCCTTTTGTTGTTGGACAGTAAGCCTGGGCTACAGTCTTTGGGCACTCTCTTACAATGTCATTGTGGGGTACTATGTACATGATGTGTTCTGCTGGTCAATAGCTGTTCCTGTGTTGTATTTACTTTTCAGGTGTCACAGGGATTTTTTGTGGTTTGACATGCTGGGGTGTACACATGGGAAATGTTCACATGTGATGTGTATAGGACACTGAGGGTCACTTGATTTCACATGCATATATTGAGTGCATGTCCGTACTGACACACAGTTGCACAATGCTCCACCACACATACAACCACCCTTCCATGCCCATAGGTGCACACATATTGCCTTCTCGGGCACGCTGTGTCCCTGCAGCGCATGATCAATTACCATTTGGGGATCCTGGACATGCGTCAATGGGTAAATTTTTTTATTAGTCCTTTTGATGTGATGCTCAAGGTGTATCCCCAACACAATGGCTGCTCACTGTGCTGTGTGCTGAGCGGTGTGTAGCAGTAGACACACACAGTACACGGGTTCGGGAGTGGTGATTTGGCCTTGCCCAATGTGCAAGTGAACAGGCATTCAGTGCTGTGTTCAAGCTACCACTGGTGGACGGAATTTGTGTATGTCTTGGTATGTGTGGGAGGTTGTTGGTCAGTCATTTCATCTGATTTCTTGTCAGGCATCATTGTCTCGGCCACTTTTCATTTCTCACATGTCACTTTGCATATTATTGGTCAGGTGTTGGCCTTTTGCTGTTGCATGGCAAGGATGATGTGGTTTGGGAGGGTTTGGGTGACATACCAGGGATTGTCATGGCCTGTTTTGCAGGGGGGGAGGTGTGATACACACCTTGCATGTGTTAATTTTGGTCACACGCGATTGGTTATGTTTAAGTAGCTAGGGATGCATACAATGTAGCACTACCATGGCAACATCCTCAGGGTGGCATGGTTGTGACAGTTGACTGTCTCTTTGTCATCATCGATTGTCAAGTGGTATGTGCCAGGCCTGTGTGCACTCCGCAGGGGTGTGAGTTTAGGTGAAAAATGTGGCCACAAGCTGGGTCCGGGCTGCATCTCCACTTGCCCTTCCCCTCCCATGGGCAGCGCCTGTGGATGGGGGTGTGGGGGCACCACCATGGCCACCGGTACGCCCTGCCGTGTTGCAACATTGTGCAGGACACATGCCGCTACAATGATCCTGCACACTACTGGGGGTGCATATAGTAGCTGGTCGCCAGAGCGGTCAAGGGAGCGGAAGCGTGACTTGAGCACTCTGAATGTGTGCTCCACTAAGGCCCTGGTTGCAATATGGATAGCGTCTTACCTGGGGTGGTGTGGTGGGGTTCCAGATTGGCATCATCATGTGGTTGCTCAGAAGGTAGGCACTGCCCCCTGGGGAGGTGATTAGTTGGGTTTGTTTATTTGTCTGTGTGTGACATGCATGTATGTGCATAGGCATTTGTACTCACCTAGGAGCCATGAATCCCCATGCTTCCCAGCTTCCAGGGCCCGGCTCAGGGCGGACATTCTGTATATGAAACTGTCATGGGTTGAGCCAGGGTAGTTTGAATAGACAAAGGTGATGATTCCCTTTGCATCACATACAACCTACACGTTGATGGAATGCCAGTGCTTGCGGTTTTGATAGATGTGCTCAGTGGCCCTAGGTGGACTTAGGGCCATATGGGTGCAATCTATGGTACCGAGCACTTTGGGGATGTGTGCCACCCTGTAGAAGTCCTGGACCATGGCCTGCCTTTCTGCAGGTGTTCTGGGCATGTATATGTGCCTGCGGACTGAGGGGCGCGCAGTCATGATTGCCAACACCTGGTGTAGGCAGCGTGACTGTGTGGCCTGTGAGACCCCCCCACTATGGCAGTTGTCCGCTGAAATGACCCAGTGGCCACAAAATACAGGACATTGAGCACCTTCTCCAAGGGGATCAATGCTTGGGAGCACAGGGTGGGCGATGTACGGTCATCTTCCCACTCCCTGACCAGGTCAGGATGATATGAGGTCGAAACCTGTACCTGCCATAGACCTGGTCGTCAGGCATCCCAAAAAGGCTGGTCAGGGACAAAAAAATGCGGGGCCTGGCTATTCTCCTCCTGCGGTGTCCCACGATCAGTGCTGCGACAAATGGGGCATTCATCGTAGCTGTATATACGTGTTTGTTGTTGCGCGCACTTTTATACTGTGCGCGGGACACTTCCGCCTGCCTTCGTGTGGCGGACGCAACTTTTAGCATGCGCGGGTTTCCCGTATTCGATTCTATGAATACGTGTTGTTTGCGTGCATGTGGGCGTTCCGTGTATTTCCCTACAGTACTTCCTCAGTTACGCCTTTTTTTTCACACGTTGTTCCCCATTCTGCGTGTTACGCCCCGTGTCCCGCCCCCTTTTTGGTGTGTGCGCTGAAGTTGTGCGCTTTCACTGTGCGCGTCACGCATGGCGTTCGGGATGTTGCTGTGACGTGTACGCCCGTGCGCGCCACGCTCGGATTTGGCGCACATCCTGCTGTAAACATGCACAGGCCCTTCCATGAATCGCACGGGTGTGCATGCGCTTGCTTTTTCACGCTTTCGCCGGCTTGCGGCAAGATTTTCGGCGCACATTTGTTCCATGAATCGGCCCCTAAATATACATATAGCAATTAAGCTTTGTATATGCAATATAAAACATCATAAAATATGATAAAGATAACATGGAAAGTGGACATTGATACATACATATACATATAACATACTAACCATCTAAACAATTGTCAATCGTTAGGACAATATTAATATCTAAATACCAACTCATCATAAAATGCATTAAGACCAGATTAAAACTAAAATATAAAATGGTTATTGCTTTCGATAAAATTCATAAGATCTGTGATATTTCTTTGGAATTCCAATAACATTTAACCAAAAAATTAATAAGGTTAAGATCATTATCCTCCATGAATAAGACCATAAGGGAGCCAAATCATTGTAATTGGTTTGGTTATTGTACATCTTCATATATTTAAATCTTATTACACTCAGGTCTTCACATGTTAACAAGATATATTCCAGGGTTTCAATAACATCATCACCACATAGTCTTCATTTGCGATCAGCTCGAGGAATTCCTAATTGGCTAACCTTAACCTCCAATGCCTCACAGATGTTACATTTTCAAAGAAGATATTGGTGTACTACACAGATACTTGGAAATGCCACAATATATGCTGGACACTTGATTGGATCCTGACAATGGGTAAGAAAAGGACCACTATTGGATTTTGAGGCAAGCTGAACAATTTTATTTTCATAACTATAGCTGCTCAATTTCTGCTTCAAGTTACGTTTAATAGCATAAACTGAGGTCGGAGTAGACCGGAAGTCCAATCCAGTCCGCCATTTATTATATATATTTAATATATTGCCAATAGTACCCAGCTTCGTAAAATTCCCCAAACAGAGAAATGACCTAATATAATTAACCATCATAGTGCCATTTTTTAGCCTTGTCAGGTTAACCCAACACATACATGATCTTTGAGTAAACATTGACATAATCGCGGTTAGGTCAAATTCTAAATAGAAAAAGTCATTTGACAAAGCTGATGGCATACGGAAAAGTTTACGTAAAATGTTAGCTTCAAATCTGATCAGCTCTGGGCCATAAGCATATTTCAATTCTGTAAGTAAGGACTGGTACTATTTTGACAGTTTATAACATTAGTAGGGTCTGAACTAAAAAGCCACCACTCCTACCTATAAAAGTGCTTATCATATTGGCCATAACCATGCATTTAGCTTTGGTTTCTTGCTAGTGAATATTCCACTCGAGAGAGTGATCAATAAATAAGGCAAGATATGTATAGCTTGTGACAGGCCGTCATTACGACTTTGGCGGCAGCCATGCCGCTATTGGCAGCATGGCTGCCGCCAAAATCGGGTCCGGGTCTGGGTTCCCAGAATGGGGAATTACCAGGCCATTCCGAGTTCGGAGGGCCCGGTAATTCCTCCCTTCAGGAAACCGGGCCCGGACCGTCCCCATTCCCATTTCAACCCTCATAGGGGATATCACAATAGCAATATTCACAGTAAGTCCATTCTGGGCAGCATAAACCCCAAGAGCACCAATCATAGCTTGAAGGCCCTTTGGAGTATGATCTAGAACAAGGGTCTCCAACCTTTACGTTAGCTAGAGCTACTTGTAGTGAAGGTCAACAGTGGAGAGCTACTAGCTGGCGATATCGGGGTGGGGATATTTATAAACCTCTGAATTTTTACCAATTTTTTTTTGCCCCAATTATTTCCTCTCTATAAACAGATGAAATAACATATGCCTTCACAATTATATTAAGAACTTCAAAAACCTTTTTGTTGCATTATTTTTTATTAGTAGGTGTCTCAAAAAGACAGATATTTATTGGACTACCACACAAATATCGTGTCATTTTTGTGTTCTTCCTTTGCGTTTTATATAGGCTTTCTGCATGCTAGGCACACTATTGTTTTCCAAATGTGCATTTTACACTTCCATAAAAAAAAAAGTAATTTCCAAATTGAAAATTGCTGCTTGCGTTCACTAGTTTTCGTTGAAATGTTTTTTTGTCAGACACCACACATACTCTTATTTGTGTGCCCCTCTGTGTTTTAGCACAAGTTATATTTATAAAGATGGCATATGCTTGTCAAACTGGTTAATCACAAATAAATGCTTCTGTTGTGCTGACAGCAGTTCTTAGGAAATGAAACTGTGGGTTCATGGGTGCCAACTTTTGATTTTCACTACAGGGGCAGAAATATCCCCTCCTCCGTCCTGAATATAAGCAAGCGACTAGCCCAACCCATACCCTTGCCAAACTCATTTTATAGCACTTTTTCTATGCTTCCAGTGCTATGCGGACGACACTCAGCTCATTTTCAGGCTACCCTCAGCCCCCTCTTCTCCCTCCCTCATCTCTGGCTGCCTGTCCGCCACGCAGGAGTGGTCTGCCACCAATGATCTCTGCCTTAATGCCAGTACGACCGGGATTCTCCTCATTGAAACACCTGCTCCCTCCTTTCCTGTCATTGTCTGGCCGGCCTCCCTTGGCCCTCCTCCTGCTCACACCTGTAAGGCTAAAAACCTTGGGGTCATCTTCGACTCCACACTCTCCTTCTCTCCTCACATATCTGACATCTCTAAGAAGTCACACTACCAGCTGCACCTCCTCAGAGGTATTCTTCCTTTCCTCTCCTTCCCCCAGAAGCTCATTGTCTCCAGAGCTCTGGTTCTCTCTAGGCTGGACTATTGCAACAGCCCCTTTCTAAATCTGCCTGCTTCTACTCTCCGCCCTCTGCAACTCATCCAGAACAGGACTGTGATACTTGTCCTTGGTTTCAAGCCCAGGGATCGTATCTCTCCAGGACTGAAATCTGTGCACTGGCTCCTAGTGGCTGCAAGGATTAAGTTCAAAACCCCCTGCATTGTCCACAAGGCCTTCTGGGGCCTGGGGCCTCAATACCTTCAGCTCTCTCTTCCAAAATATCTTCCTTCTCAAGCTCTTCGCTCATCCGCCTCCAACTCCCTCAGGGTCAGTCACTTCTCCAAGCAACAAGTTGGTGGTAGATCTCTTTCCTCAGCTGGGGCCTACCTATGGAACAGCCTCCCTGAAAATTGAGGAGAATCATCTCCGGTTCTGGAAGCACCTCAAAACCTTTCTCTTTGCTTCTGCCTTTTGTTCTCCTCTCCCCTGCTGACTTCCTGGCAAATACTGAAACTGCACTGGTCACCTGGCAACCCCCTCTGCTCTCAAGCCCAGCCCCCCCCCCAGTTGCACACCTGCACTGCCTTCCTGGTAACCCCCCGTGCGTAGAGACTGTTTTGTACCCCTACAGTTCCACCACTAACACTTGCCACCTGATGTCTGCACTACCCTTGCACTTGCCACCAGCTGGTCGGACGCTACTTATTGTTATTTATTTTCCCATGTACTGCACTGTCCCCTTCCCCTCACACTTTCCTCCTTCCTCCTTCCCATGCACTTGCGCGATCTGAATGACACCTGGCCTAATAGGATCATTGGCTGTCTTATCTCTGTTCCCTGTCCCTTGCCTTGTTGCGCCTTGAAACATGATATTATATGATATGGCATTTAGTTTTGAATATATAACATCTCAGCATCGTTCTGTCAACTAGCTGAGCTACCCTGGTAGGCTTCTACTGTATAGCGTGTCTATGGATCGTTTAATGTACTAAAAGTGGTTGTACCTGTGTCATGGAAGTGATTTAAGGTGGAAATGTACAGTGTGGAGCCACATGAAAGAAATTGCACCATTTTTTAAATATTATTTTGAACATTTCCAGGTGAGCGGCAGTGCTACTGTGATATTTTCATTGCATGGTCACAATGATCCTGCCCCAGCCCCTCTGGCATCTCTGGCAAACAAGAGCAGCTTGCTTAAGCAAGACAGAGTCGGGGGTGCACAGGGCCAACTCTGGAACTACAGGCAGCCTCCAAACGCAGAACGTGATATTGACATCTGTCAGGGAATTTACATGCAGCTCCATGTGGCAAAGCAGTCAATTGGGATGACCAGTGTTCAGATCCTGATCAAGGAAAATAGCGGAAAATACAGCATTGAATAATTTAACTTAAAAAAGTGTTAATTTTTCCGTAATTCCAGCACGGGCGACTGAAGAGGCTCAGGCGAGCTACTAGTCGACCGCGATTGACTGGCGACCTCTGATCTAGAAGGTACAACGTGCTTTCATCACGGGAGGTTTTTTCATGGGGGTTTTTTACCACACATTTTTTAACAAAAAACAACCCATCACATTTTTTGGGGGTTTAGAAAATTATATATATGAGATGTGGGTGTTTGGGAATAGATAAAAAATGTAAGGGAATGGGGGCTTTGGGGCAAACCCCCAAAAATAATTTAAAAAAAAATGCAATGTTTTTTTTTATTAAAAAATTCTATGGGTTTTTTTGTTAAAAAATGTGCAGTGAAAAATCCCATGAAAATACATCCCACGATGAAATGACATGGAACTGATCTAGAAGTACCAGATCATCAGCATAGGCTAACCAGACCAGAAACTCAGTACCAACCTTAACAGGACAGTGAATGATGTCCGTAAAAGCCTTGTTAAAGTGCGCCAGATACAGGTTGAAAAGTGTTGCAACAAGGATACAGCCTTGTTTCACCCTTCTATTCGAGGGAATGGCACAAGAGAATTTACCCCTTCCATCTAATCGCACCTTTACACTTGTGTCTTTATGGAGAAGCATTAACATCTTGAGGCAGCCAGGAGGGATATTCCATGCGGCCAATTTCACCCATAATCTATTTCATAACACTGTGTCGAAAGTGACACTAAAATCAATAAAGGCTCAATAAACTTCTGTCTCTCGTCTCAGTTTAGAGTATTCCACTAATGATACCAAGGCCAAGATGCTATGAGATGTAGAAGATGTTGCGCGAAAGCCAGCCTGAAATGGACTCAAGATGCCATTAGCTTCTATCCATCCAGACAATTCAGCCAAGATTACTCTGGCGAATATCTTGGCCGGAATGTCGAGCATTGCAAGCATGCGATAATTAGAGGGGCAATTCCGAGAATCTTTTTATAGACAGGGAGAATATGGGTTTCACACCACATAGTGGGTAAGATGCCAGTCAGTTCTACCAATATCAATAAATAGTAAATAAAGGGCATTAGCCCATAGCTCAGATGACATTTTCAAGAGGCCATTACATAGGCCATCAACGCCAGCAGCTTGAGACTGATTCAGGAATTCAATGATCATAATGATGTCAATGATGTAAGCTTTACATGGCCATTCTACTTTCGGAATGACCACTTGAGCTTCGTCTTGCAGCGCAGAACCAAGAGTGAATTCAATATGTTCCACCCAAGCAGACTCAGGCTCACCATTTATGGGAAATTCCTGTTTTGAACACTGTCTCATCACTTTCCAGATTTTAGTTTTTTCGTTAGATTTTGCGAGGTCAGCAAACATCAACCATTGTTTTTTATTTCCTGAGAGGCTTTGTGTTCTTTTACCCATTAGTGATACTATTTATTTGCATTTTTGTTTACCTCATTGATTTTCTCAGATCTAATAAAGCCTACAGCAGAATAGAGATAGGTCTTAATGACAACTCTCAGTTGTTTTTTAGCTGCTGAGATTGCCGGATCAAAATTAATTTATTTAGTCAATGATTTGCTACAAAACTCAAATGGACCTTTATATCACCTTTGTTTTGATATGAGTCCACTAATAGATGAAATCAGTAGTGAAAAGTATTTGGCAATAGGCAGTTGAGAAGTGGATGCGACTGAAAAGGTTTCAATGAATCGCAATAATAGGCTTATCAATGCCTCTTTGCCTTTGCTTAAATTGTGGGAATTCCATTTGAATTCAATTACCACCTTGGTTAACAAAAATATCACCATTTAGGTTATACTGACTGGAAGGTGAATTAATCAAATGAATCGAAAGAGGACCAAATAGTACATAAAGCGGTAGATGATCACTTTCTTCTCTATGCAAGTTCGCCATATCGTCTACCACAGTAAGACCAAATAGGTTTACAAAGACATAGGCCATCATTACAACCCTGGCGGTAGCCGTGCCTGTAAAACACACATGGCTGCCGCCGGAGTTGTATTTTTTCCGGTGCCCAGAAATGGGCAATCACCGGGTCACTACGGCCTTGCCGGACCCGGTATTTGCCCATTCCTGGACACCAGGAAAAATGATTCCCCATTCCCATTCAAGCCCCATAGGGCTCAATGGGAATGGGGAAGCCGGATGCACAGGCATTGTTATCAATGGTGCCTGTGAATCGAAATGCTGTGCTCGCGGGTGCCTTTCATTCCTCCAGGTCAGACCTGGCAGAATGAAAGGAACCCGCGAGCGCAACTCTGAGTTTGCCGGTCCGGATACAACGGTACTGGCAAGCTTACCGGTACTGTTGTATCCAGACCAGCAAGCTCCTCATGAGGGCCATCGTCTATTGTGGAGGTACTTCTCCCACAGATTCCAGTGTGAGCACGCTTGGAGTCACCTGCGATATCAGCATTAAAGTCAACCACTACAAAGATCAGTACTTGTAAACCATTTGTATCTAGAATTTCTTTTACAGGTATCTGGACTATCCATCAAAAATAAATTCATCGAATTGAAATACAACGAAATGTATTAATTGAAAGCCATTTCTATCGAAATGCACTTTCATTGAATACATTTTGTTGGATTTCGATAAGGGTTAGGGTTGGGTTAGGGTTATGGTTGACGTTAGGGATTGGGGGCGTGCCCTTGGGGGTTGGGTAATATAAGAGGGGGTCCCCCAATAAATAAAATGTTACAAGGAAGGGGCCAATGCTGAAATACTTTAAAGATTTCAGGACTGGAAAGCTCCATGTAATGTTTTAACGTGAAAAATAAATGCATTGAAATGCTATCTTTTACATTTAAAAGTACATATCCATCGCAACTTGTCCAGTCCTATAGTCGATGGACAAGTTTCGATGGATATGTACTTTTAAATGTAAAAGATAGCATTTCGATGCATTTATTTTCGTTGCATTTTGTTCGATGGATTTTTGTTTTGATGCTTGATTTTCGATGTAAAGAACATAAACCACTTTTACACTGCTTGCTTTCTTTTTAGTGGCCCTGCAATTCGGAGGATCATATACATTAATTACAATGAAAAAGAACTCAGCATAAGATATTTTGACCCCTAATTCAAAATCTGTCCAACCAGATGATTCCAAAATCATTAGAAGGCCACCCTTAGGGCGACCTAATGGCCCTTTCGTGGATGGTTTCTGAATCGTGATCTGGCCGTCAAGAATGATGGTCACTGTAACCCTTGTTTCTTGAAGGGCCAAAAGAGCGAACAGGTCTATTACTGACCACAATCCTTCTGCTTCAAATAAATGGGCAAAACCCTTTGTGTTCCATGAAGCAAAGAACATTTCTGTCACTGCCACGAAAAACAAAAGCAAGATTTAAAAGCAACATACAACTATTGCCAATATCCATTACTAGGATCCAATCTACCTCCATTACCAGTATCACCACTCTCTGCTTCACTCAGTCCCATAGAAGGTGGTACTGATAGTGATGTGATGTTAGAATTAGGTGGCGTGTGACCTGCCAACCCAGAATGACCTACCACTTTCTCATTGGTTCCTGATCCCCACAAGGAAGGATTAGGACGGGTAGTGGCCGTTGTCAAATTCTGAGTGCTAGTACCAATCACAAATACACAGTGTTTATCAGATGATATATAAACTATTTTAAATTTATAACCCCGCCTATAAAGCTCAGTTCCATAATTCGGTACATAATGAAGAGTGGCGTCAGAACAAAACCATATGTTCGATATACTAGAGGTGAAGTATTCTATCTTATCAACAATTTTCACCCGTGGCACTGCCACTGCATGGAATATGCTAAGTATCCTAGATCGATTCCGAGGAGGAACAGGATCCTTACTGAAAAAAGATTGAAGTTGTAATGCTTAAATAGAAATTGCTGTTGAAGAGTTGGATTATGTAGAAGGCGTGACACCGGTAAACACTGGGAGAGGTTGTAGCATAGTGGCCCAGTGATCTAGCAATGTACGTTGAACAGCCTTATCTGGAGTAATAGGAACACTGGTCAGTTGTTTATTTATTGGTACCATCAGAGCGATTTGTGTGCCATTAGAGTGGGAACCAAGGCATGCAGGAGGATCTAGTGATGATCACAAAGCCACATTCTCAATAGAGGCAGTATCAGGGACCACAACCCGAGGTTGGACTATATCCTTATCAGATCCAGGGTTCATGTTACTAGAAGAAGAGTCAGAAAAAGGCAATATGGAAGATACACTTTGGGCGGGGAAAATGCGTGCGTTTTTTTCTAGGTTGTGTTCTCCTTGTAGACATAAAGGCCTGAGAGGCCGATTTAGCTTTCTTTTTGACCATTAAACGTTTAGACGAAAAAGGTGGCCCAGTTATAGAACTAATAACATTACAGCTCTGAAATGTTGGAGCCATAAGGGTAGGCATAGGTGTAGTTGGAAAATATCCAGACAACACAGTGTTGCTACTCTGGTCGCTAACAGATTTTTGACTTCTATTAATGCTTTTGTGTAAGAGAATGGATTGCAAGTCTATTTTGTTTTCCATTTTCTCACACTTTGCAACTAAGGTAGTTAGCACATATTCAAAAGCTAAGAGCATGTCATTATAAGACATGCTGTTCGAGTTCATATCCTTTGTCTCTGGTTACTGTAAAGTATGCACCATAGCCTCACTAGATGTATTCAAATGGAATGATGTAGCAATGTTTGATTGGGCCTCTGCATATAAATCGTCATTAACTTCCTCAGCACTATCACAGGCTGAGGATATAGTAGGACTTGTATCATATAGTATAGAGTCTGAGGATCAATACTTAATGGGTCAACTACATTTGAGGTATTCATCAAATCCCCCATGTATTCAACCTCAGGCATTTCCGGGGGAACATCTAGATTCAGACCAGGATTGCATAGCGATCTGCCTGATGCCGAACCATGTATGATAGCAGATATCAGAATAATAGGGGACAGAGCAGGCAGAGGCACAGATGAGGAATCGCCAACAGATAGATCTACTAGCCTATCATTGGCACTAACTTAATAGCCTTCTCTGCCGAGTTAGTGGCATAGCAAAATATATCTGAAGGAGTCGGTTTTACTGAGGACATCGCATCCATAATTTCTAGAGGTACTTCTTTCACCTCATCAGTCATTACTGGGGTTGAAGAGTCATGAACTGTAATGCCAGTTTCAATCAGTTTAGAACCCATACATCCTATTGATAAGTTTAACTCTGCTACTAGTTCTTGAGTTGCGACTTCTTTCTCTATTCTTGCCATCATCGGTCCCTTAGAGAAATAAGCTGTTAATTTGTTTGTTTGAAGAGCAGTAGCCGCTCTAGTAATGACTTCTGGAGGGCTAGTACATCTAAGTCTCTTAGAGAGTTTTGTTGTGGGCGTGATCTCGGGAGCTATTCCCGATAACATCTTGGAATCTATTAAAGCTGAGCGATCATTATCAGGAGCCGCCTGCGCAATTGAGTGTAAGGATTTGTAAAAATACAATCAGATGCTGTGTCTATGCTGCATCAGCAACACATAACAGTACTCGTTAAAGCACCCTCACTTACACTAAAGGCACTTCTAAAGTCGTAATTACAAGGAATTGTAAGGAGTGCAGGGTTCATATGATGTTGTAACGTTAAAACATTGTAAATGCTGAGTTCCAAAAGTTAATATCAAGGCTAAAATGTATAAGCAAGCACAGGCACAGCTACCAGCTAAACAGCATAAATAGCACATTTCTACAGTGCACTTCCAAATGTGCGTGCAACAAATGAGCGAGTGTCCTGAGTTATATTCAATTTGCGAGTCAGTGGGCGGGGCTTCCAAGTATGCTTGCAGTAGTAATTATTAGAGACCACAGCTTTTCAAATGGGTCCAGATCGGTCCAGTCAAAGGAACAGCATAAACAGCACACTTGTACAGTGCACTTCCACATGCACGCATGCCAATTGCGCGTGTGCCCTGAGTTACATTCAATTTCTGGGTCAGCGGGCGGGTCTTTCAAGTATGCTTGTAGCAGTAATTATTAGAGTCCAAAGCTTTTCAAATGGGTCCAGCCAAACGAACAGCATAAACAGCACACTTCTACAGCACACTTCCAAATAAGCACGTGCGTACTGTTATGCCGTAGATAGACACGTCTGGGTCTACAGGTAATCTCCAGACCACCAGCTCACCTGCCATTGTGTGTATTACCACCATTGCTCTCATTGCACACATCCCTGGTGTGGCACAGACAATTCTGTGATCAGTGAATGAGATTGTCATGTTGAACTTACTAAGCAAATCCCTGCTGAGCAGGCTGACAGGATAATTCTCAGAGTACGATAGGGGAGAATGGACCACCCTCTCGAGAGTTTTGCCAGATAATGTGAAGTCCCTTCACTGATGCATGATTTCTCAGTTCCCAAATCAACCATACACATTAATTGCTTGTTTCCTATCTCTGCCCCCACATTGACAGGACCAAAGATGCAAGAGTTCTCTGTGGGTTGTCCTAGTCAGGGTAAGTATTTGTCTCAGGGTACGAGAAGCCCCCTGCCCCCGGATGGTTGCACCTTGAAATGGGGTGACAATACCATTTGGCGTTCCATTAAATGGGTTTGTGCCACCCACTTGTAGGAAAGTGTTCTGGGGTACATATTGTTGCATTGCTTGCTGTCGGTGCTGCTGCAAGGATGGGCCTGGGATCTGTGGAGACCACCACATCTATGCCTAGTGTATTTCATGTGGTATGGAGGTCATTCTGTGCATTGGCCCATGGGGGCCCCCTGAGGTAGTGGTCCATAATTCTTTTGGCTGTAACTGTACCCCATCACTGTCCGCTCATACACTCCCTAGAAAAATGCCCCCATTTTCCACAGTTCCAACATTGTTAAGGCCCCATTGTTCCCCCTCTAAGTCCCATTCCTACAAATCAGCTTCCCCTCGATCCTCAGAACTCACCTCTTCCTCACTGCTCTCCTCCTTACCACTGTGGGATGGGGTACTTTGTATTGCCACCCCACTGTCCCTGTCATCTGTCCGAGCACACCACGGCTATTCTAGCATTTGCAAAATTTCGGGGCATATCCTGTCACTTCTTTTTTTGCTGGCGTCGATACTGATGCCTTCTCATTGATCTTAGCTAATTTGTTCTGTACTAGTTCTGCTTCCGCTACCTGCGCCATCGGAGCCATTTCCTTGTCACACTCCTTGACTCTTCTGCAATGGTGTACTGTTATGCTCTGTATTTCAGGCCACCGGTTTGCTTCAACACTAACAACTTTGTCTTGTGCCTTTTGCACTTCTTTGGGTAAGGGTATTGATTGATCGCATGAATTACCCATCTCCACTCTCCACATATCCAGAACCTTTAGAATGTATTGGGCAGGGTCTTCCTCATGGCCCAGGGTACATTGCATGATAAATTGTAAGTTAGGTGTGTCAGGTAATGTCTGCCGTTGCGCGTCCTGTACCTTTGCACAAATCCACTTGCCATCACCCACTGTAAGGGGCAGGAGAGCCTTTATTAAATTGGTTTTATCCATTTGTGCCCATGGCACATAGTGTGGTCTGCCAGTACCCTTATGTATAAGGGGCATCGGCATCCTTGGCCTACCTCCATCAGTCCTTTTCCCACTCCCTCTCTTCCTTGACACTGCCATCTGGAAAACCTGCTCCTTAACCTGCCCTCCCACCCACAAACTTTGCACCCGAGGTGTTTGCTCAGGTGCTTTTTCTGCCTTCTCATCCTCATCATCTTGGTACTCATCAAATGTACTCCACCCGTCGTCCTCTCCTCGACGGGACCCAACATTCTCATACCCTAGGCTGTCTGCCCTCTCATCTCCTTCCTTGTTCTTCTCTAGGTGTACACTTTTTATAGCTGTGTTATCTACCCTGAAAACAAAATCTCCTGCCTTCCACCCATCGCACCCTTGCTCTGCTGGCTTATCAGGCTCTGCTTCAATGTGTGTTGCTCTCAATCTATCCAATTCTGTTTGCACCACTGCCAGTGCCACTTCTAGTCTCTTTTATTGATATCTGCATGCGCGGGTACTTCCGGAGGGGACGCATATAGGGGTGGTTGGGCTATCGCTGCAGTGGACACATAGGTCGGATTGGTGTAACCTGCTGCAGGGTGAGCCGTCAATGGATTTATTCCCCCACGCCTTGCTGACACACTGCCCTCCTTTGCTGTACAGTCATCAGCGCTTTCACATTTTGCTTTTCCTACCCCAAGATCTTCAATATCTTTGAACATCTTCCACATATCTAATATCTCTTATCTAATATCTATTTCCTTTTTGTAATTCTTTCCCCTTATTCTTAGCTGTTAAAAATGTAGACATATGTTTTATGATTCCCTTGTTATGGGATCCCTTGCTGTGGCCATGAGAGGGTCATCCCCCCTTCTCTTGTCTCCGTCACCAACTGTTTGTGATTTTTCTCAATTCTGTCCCGGTACAAGGCCGGGGCCTTATACATATACTCTACGGATGTCTTTCTACCCATTGTAATATTCTGTGTGACTCACTGTCTCTATGCCTATGTTAAAGCGCTGCACACACTGCTGCCGTTCTTCAAAAAAGTCAGTCCGTCATCCCCTCCCTTGCCACAAAATGTCAAAAAACAATTTCTTCCACCACCTCCTTCTCCCCACACCCCCTTGCTCTCGTACACCACACACTTAACTCACAAACTAAAATAAAAATTACTATTGTTCCAGAGACCACTAATTTACGTGGGGTGCCTATGTATTTCCTTGTTCCTCTGTTATGCAATACTTGTGGTACCACCTTCTCCCCTCTCTCGAGGAGGCTCCCTACCATTCTATGTTCCTATCCTTAATATTCTCCTTAAAAAATGAATGATACAAACAAATAAAACAAACCGCACCCACAACACACCAACAATGTCACTCTCCACATATTCATGCTCTTCACAATCTCCCATACATCTGTGCCCTACTTGTTATCACTTGCAAGGCTATACTCATGTGTGTGTGTTCAGCTGAACTCCTGCGTCATAGAGTTCCAATAACTCCAGGCTGCACTCTCTTCGGAGCTGCGTCCTGCTGCAAAAAGCAGGCAGGAATTATGCAAAGACAGCTTGTGCTCGCCCACTGGGGAATGCATGTTCTTTGGGACTGGTCACTCAGAGACGCTGCCTGAACACCTGAACAGGTACTGGGGTGCTGGGATCACATTTGGGTAACCTATTGAAGGTACACCCCTAAACGCTCACACCAGATTAAATACAACCCACTAGGCAAAAAAGGCCAAGAGATTCTTGCAAGGAAAACGAGTTTTAATTATACAAAAAAATATGAGTGCCAGCAAAGAACTCTGCTGTTCAGGAATGTTCTGAGCAAAAAGGGTGTAAGCAAGTGTTAAAAGGGGGCACAGCATCATTGATATATACAGTAAAAACCCACACAGCTGGTTGGTGGGACCCTATGCATGGTCAACCTACTCGATAGGGGATGCCAGGCCATTGGCCCCAGCCCCGTCCATCCGCCTTCCATCACGTGGGGTCAGCTGGGCTCATCATCTGCAGGGAAACAAGGTCGAAAAGACAATTACATATAATATTCTTGCAGTGCTACTCTATTACTACACAGGGCACCTGGTATGATCATAGGCTGGTAGAGGGGTAGGTTTGAGGTCACTGTGACCTGCACACATTTCACACATCCCAGTTGCATCGTCCAGGGTCCAAGGCTTCCACCCACACTTTTGAACTATAATGCATCCCTCCCCACACCTCGCGTTACAAATCACGCCATTGTAAAGTACAGTTAGGGTAACCATTCTTTTTGATCTTTTATGATTGTCTGGTTTATGGTTGTGGCCTGGGATCAGCTGGTATTTTGGAATTCAATGGTCTTGGGACTCGGACAGTTGTAGGTGCTATAACATATAGTTGGCTGGGTGGGGGTCCGAGGCTTGCTCTGGCCTGGTTGTGATAACATGTACAGCGAGGTGCACCATCTCATGGCCTAGCAGGATACATTCTTTCTTGGGATAAACGTATTGGCAACAGTTTTAGAACAAAGGAGGGTTTCTTTGAAAATTAACAGCGGGTGTCTCTCATCAGCACTTGGTCCTATACAGGATTCTTCATGAGGTTTGTGGCCTGTGTCTAACGCACTGTGTTTTGACAGTAGCTACGAAATGGCACATGTTTATATGCAGGTACTAAGTCTAAACATCTACAATTCACATAATAGTATGTCTTTGTGTGGTCTCTTAGTATGCCCCCTCCCTCCTGGCACATCACGGGTTTCCTCTTGGGATTTGCCTCACCCTAAAGCACCTAAGTGGGTGGGATTGGTTCATTTCCTTCCCATCACTACATTGTAGCCAGAAGTGCAAGCTTCCCATGTGTGAAAACACATATAAGCAGTAAGCATGCAAGGAATATAAGTGAATCCAACAATGACACAGTTTTAAACACTCTTGCGGCAACCTTTACAGGACTTTGTTCCTGGCGAATTCCTGTTTTAACACTTGTTTTTGTTTTTGGAGTTGTCAGCTGTGATTTTGTACCATTACCTAGATTGCCATAGATAGAGTTAAGTTATTTTTCAGATTTTGTACATATCCACTTGGGACATTCCATAGTGATATCATTTATTTTTATTTTGATGCGAGTGCCAAACGAATTTTCTTCACACTTTTTGATTGCTTCGTCAAAGTTTATTCATATATTTTCAAATTTGTTCTCTTACTCTCTACACATGTTTCACCCTTGTTTTTGTCACAAGAGATCATCAGGAGAGATTTTAACTTTCACTTTCGTTTTCTATGGGCTTGTTTTGCCTAGCACACACAATCAACGTTCTTTCTGTGCATTCTATGTGGGTATTTTACCTTCTGTTTAGAAATGATCCGCTTGTCATTTCCTGGCTCCGTTTCTAGCGCCTTGACACAGATTAACATTGTTGCCTCAAACTACTGTCAAATTAACGATTTATTAGATGGCCCCGGACCACCTCATGGGGCAGTCTGCATATTTACTGCTTTGGAAACAGATCTGTCTGGTAAGTTTAATAGACAAATGTTGGTCCACATTGTCCCTGAAGATTGTCAATTTTGACCAAAAGGCATTGGACACAATTTGCAACAGGCCTTTCTCCCAACCCCTTCCTTCTTTGGAATAAAGAATATTTTTTTGAAAAAAAAAAAAACTAAACCTTTTGATGGATCATTACTTTGCAATACCTGTAATAATCACTACATCGGAAAGTGAAGAACTAACTTAGTGGACTCCCACATAGGTCCTTCTAGCTGTCTGGGACATCAAACCCACACCAACATCTGGCTATTATTACTTATCAATCCATTGTGCAAACAAAGAGGCATCTGGCGACAGGATCAAATAATCAAAAAGGAATATAAGACTTACCCATAAAAGGAACCCTAACCAGGCTGTGCCCACTCATCCCACCTGGTTTATGGACATGGTAAGTTTAACAGGCCTGTCACTACTCACCAAGTTAAAAATATTTAAAAAAATGACTTTGTTTAAGTCTCTGATAATCCTGGCTAGAACTCAAGAAACAAGTATCCCTGAAGAAAACGAGAACTTGAATGCAATTCCTGGCAAGAGCTGGTTGATGCAGCTGCCATAAATTAATCTAAGCAACTCTACAAATGAGTGACCTTGGGTCCACAATATAAGTGAGTTAAGACTTTGGTCACCCATCATATCCGGGTTGACAATTTTTCTGATCTAAATAAAGAAACTATTCATACAGAGGCTCTGGACTCCCTCCCTACACCATCAGGTTCTATTCTAGAAACATATATGTCTGTATAATATTTTCACCAGGTCTTAGTGTTCTCTGTCAAGCAAGTTTGAGACCAACCACTGCCCAGGAACTTATGTCATTCCAGACGATCCATTCTGTGCAGATTTGGAACATTTGGCCCCTGTACTATCAATTGTTATGAATGCGATAGTATGCTCTGGGCCCATATCTAACTCGTGGTGCACCGGGACCATTCATCCGAGCTTTAATCAAGGTCCTATTGAGTCTCCAATATCTTATAGGCCAATCTTGCTTTTCAAAATAATTGGCCGTGCTTGCTAGGCAAAAGGGAAGACTGGGTCGGGTCGAATATGCACTTGCACCCATCCAATGGATGTTCTGCAAGGCCTGGATGCAAGTGAGCAGTGCACATGTGTCAGATGTGGCGCAGGTGGGCATTGTATTGACTTCTTTGCAGGAATGGAAGGGATGTGTGGTGGCTCCTATATTGTTTGGTTTATGCATCAAAGATTTGTAGTCAGCTTTGACTTCAGTAGGTGCTGAAATACCAACATTGGGGTGGATGGCATTACCGACATTAGCATATGCTGATGATACTGTATTGATGGCTCACACCCTCTCTCCCCCCAGAGGATGATTGTTGAATACACCCAGTCCATGAATCGTTTAGATTTGCATGTCGATGCTGCCAAATCAGCAGTGATGGTATGTCATAGGTCCTGCCCCCAAGCTCCCCGTTTCCCCATGTTTAAAACCCTACCCCAACTCCCACCCCACCAGATTTAACACCTTACCCCACCCCCACATATATTTTTAAAACTAAATGATGTATTTGTTCGCTGTTTTTTGATTCGTTATAATTGCGTTCTTTATTTTCTATTCGCTAAAATCACTGGATGCCTGCAAAGCATGGTCTGAATTATGGGGCTTCCCAAAGGCTAAATACATCAAAGTCTGTGAGAATGATTTTAAGAAAGATATTCTCGGCCTACCTCCGTCGTCAGCAAACTATTGAGTGAATTTAGAATATGGCCACCACACATTCTAGGTGATAAAGCCACATTAACAGTTCTCCACTGGATCGGCCTGTGGAGAAACGAAAAAGCGACCCTTAACACAACACCTATTAAAAGTGCTTTTAGGCAAGGATAATGTATTATGAAAAACATAAAAAGCATGCTTACCTAATCAATGCACCCCGCTAGTCCAATGCACCTGCCACATTATCACGGGTTGTGTCTAAGCAATTCAGAAAGGACATGATTATTCATATTCAGGGTAGAAGAGAAAGGAAGGAGCTTCTAAAACCATCTAACCGTGCCCATGTTACCATCACAATAGGTACACTGCAACCATACTTGCTATGGGCCACTACAACAGCCCGATGTCTTCCGATCACTAGCAATTGAGAGCCATTCAATCAACATGGTCAGACAACATAACTGACAAACCATGTCCTCTATGTCAAGCTCTTTATGCATACATTCTGCTTTTTGTTGTGCCTAGCTTCTGCAAATATTAGAAAGAATACTCTGAAAATAAACTTAAGAGAAACTGGTTTGTTACACTGCTGTCTAGCATTGATATATCTTTTATGGATAGATAACCCCAAGGTGGGCTGGACCCCGTTATCTTATCTACGAATGGCACTGCACAGAAGAAATCAGGCGGTTGACTTCACACAGTTGCTCACTGTTCCAATGATTTTATAAGGCATTGCACTACAATTGAAATGTTTATTTTTAAGCATTTCTTGCCTTGACAACATATGCTGTTCTTTGCTCCAAAGCAACTGTTTTTATTTATTTGTACTCATCTATTTATTGAACATGTTTTATGTGTTTTGACTTGCATTGTTTTTTAACTGATGTTGTTATATAACTATTGTGTTTCCGAAATAAACAGATGATTGCTTGATTGACTGACAACTAAAATTCTTGCTAACTGTACGTGTAAATGACCGACAAGTATGCGAGTGCAATGGTCCCACCGTTTTGACACAAGCACATCTCTGAAGTGAGATCACACACAATTATTTAATCCTGAAATGTGTTGAGATATCCACAAATGATCAGATGAACTGATCTACAAAGTAACCTCTGAGAAACTTCATTGATGTGGACTGGATGTGGACTGGATGTCTGGATCCACCGCGCAACTGCATCAGCAGGTTTTCTAGCTGTGGCTGAGTCTTGATCTGTTCCATAGCTCCATGAATAAATCTCTGCTTATTGATCTTGTGTGAAAATTCGCTTTGGGTAGGAAATCTTCCACCAGTGACCATGAATGACAAATCTCTCAGTCAGTGTCTGTATGCATGAGGAAATCCTCTTCTGTGACCTTGATCCCTTAGGAAGTTTAAATGACCCTCTTGTGCCAGTGAATGCGTTCAGTTATCTCCAAACCCTGTCCATGCATCAAGACTCCAACTCTAGCTGTGTGAGCCAACATCCTATCAAAGGTAATACCTTCTGTATCTTTGTGGGGATGCGCATCGGCACCCACAGAGAGTGATGGGTACACCTGGGATTGGGGGCACCAAGAGCCGAGGCAGCGGACCGGGGGCTCCTCTCGCGGCGGTCGCCTGTGCCGGTAGCGGGGAAGCCCGAACCGATGCTCAGGGACGCGGCGTGTCACCGCCGCACTTACCTGCCGCAGGGCGGGCCGTTGCTCGGGGACGCGGCGCGTCGCTGCCGCACTCGCCTGTTGGAGGTCCCAGACCCAGGGATGGGAGGGGAGCGAAGACCCTCCATGACAAGGAGGGGGGGCGACCAGCCCTTCAGCGTGCCGCGGATCGCGGCTGGAAGACGTCCGGAGCCATGGCCCACCCATACCCAACGCGACCACGTTTTTGGTCACGTGATCGCCTCAGCAGTTCCCCGCAGCATGGATGGGATCACACAGGCACGGCAGCCTTTATCGGAGGCGGGTCAACACGGCAGCAGCCAATAGGATGTCGGCTGGTCAGGGCTGATGGCAATTGGTGGGGGCTTGATTCTAAGGTAGTCCATAAAAGCCCACCAAAAGAAACTGATGAGGTTCTCTCATTTTACAGAGAAGAGAAGAAGAGGAGGAACGAGGACCAGAGTGGTGGGCCTATCTAGACACCACGGTATAGAATAAGCTTGAGGACTGCCTCACCGTATTCTGAATGGATCAAACACTGGTGAAGTGAACCAGAGGACAATATACTTTGTTTTATTAAGGACCCTTTATCCAGTTGGAATAAATATAATTTTCACCACCTGCCTGTCTCCTGAAGGTTATTTCCCACAATCTTCAATAGAAAATATCCAATCAGATGCAGCATCCACTGATCACCTCAGTAACCATCTGACATCAGCTTCCACATACGGTTGGCAGCTGTGAGAACCCAGAAACCAAAACCCAGAATCATGAGGCATTGCCAGGGTGGGAAACGACGGACTTAGAAGAGAGACTCTAGCTATCGTTGTCTTATGAGAGGACTGCGTGATGCTAATCTGAACATGCTATGCTTAAACCATGAACCCATATGGAAGGGGGGCCTAAAATACTGACTGACTGTGGCCCAATCAAGAATCCAAATATGCTTTCAAAGTAGAAGTATTTCACTCCCTATTTTTAAATTGAGAATAAAAGCATGTATTTAGGAAGTAAAACAAAAAAAAAAATATTCCCATTCCCAAAAGGGGCATTTATGAGTTAGTACAATGTAATTTAATTTTAAACCATGTGTATTTGTGCAATCCATCATCCCTGCAAATTAAAAAATGAGGCAGTAATAATATGAATGCTCGATCCTGTAGCACCGCTCCTCGGGGACCTCATATCTCTGAAGTCGTGTGGTTTGCCATAGGGTGCATGTGTCTGCTGTTTTCTTGCTTTTTGTTTCGCATGTTTTTGCTCCATGTATGTTATTGTGGGTATGTGTCTGTTTATTTTTTAAGCAAACGTGCCTTGAACAACACTGATCTGTGGGACGGGGCCAACTACCAGCCAACAAGATCGCCGGGATCAGCAACTGCAATGAATCATTAAAAGAAACACCACTTGAAAGTAGAAGTTGGCTCTAAACTGCTGGCTTCCCAACACAGGCAACCATCTAACTCACCCAGACCTGAGCAGAAATCTATAGAACACCCAGTTATGTTCAAGAAGCAATTGTAAGGATAATAGTGGAACACACCATTAGGAGAAAATTAGTATGGGGCATTCTGCTCTAAGAGAAACCATTTGCCTTCATATGTAGTCCCTATAAAATTGCTTTCATGTGCCTATTCTCAGCACTGAGGAGTTAATCAGGAACATATGTTTGCATGTGCAAGTCAATGACTATTCTGTATACCTCTCACCCCACCCCCACTACAGTCCTTATATCCTCTTCCTTCCCTGTCCCCTCACCCCTGGGATCCATTGAGCATTAAGCATCCAGGAGTGAAATAGTGTGCATGCTACTGCTGTGTGAGTCCATAAGATGTCTCAGCAAGTTAAGCTTGTGCTGCTGAGATGTGTGTGTGTTCAAATTTCAATTTCCAGCAAGACCAAATCAGCTTCCCTTCATACCGAATTTGCTAACATGTGCACCAATTTAAATTGGGAAATAATATTCGTATTTTGTAGGGAGACAGCCATAAGTAAAGCACTTTATTATAAATGACTAATGACATTAAATAACATACATAATAAACCCTGATCTTTATAGCTGGGATTGGATACTTGGCTCTACAAGTGCTCTTCATATCCACCTACTTGATGTCTTATAGGTCTTAGACCTGCCTTAGTTATCAAACACTAGAGGCGCTTTTGCACACCTCTCTCCACGTGGCACTTGATGGAATGCTATTTTAATCATCAGAGTCAATGCACTTCAACCTTAGCTTACATTGAACCCCAACTCATTAGTTCTTCTTTCCCTATTCCTCGTTTTCATTATTTTCTTTTAATTCTTTTGGTTTAACTATTTATTTAATGCATACACAAAATATCTGTATTGTAAAGCCGTGTTAATTCATTAATTAATGTACTGTGCATAGCTCTAAACTGTGCCTGTGGGCAATTATCCCCTCAGTGCCCATTAGCACATATCACGCACAAGTGGTCATGTGCAACAATGCTCTCTGCAACAATGAGAGTTCATCTTTTACCAATTACCATGTGCACAGAGCTAGCTCATCGACAGCTGTGTGAGACAATATCCTGAAAGTGGCCACGTGCAATGCCTCCTACACAAGCACACATGCAATGATTACATTCTTAATTACTTGAGAAAATCACCTACTTGTTACCATGCACAAGAATAACGTTGGTACCCGCTTGAGCAAATCTCCATTTAGTTCCCATTGCCTGTGTTCTGTTCAAAGATGAAAACAAAGTCTGATTGAGCAAATATCACATTAGTAACCAACGGGTCGATTTCCAAGTAAGTTGCGAGTATGTTTGACCCCTCTCTTGGAGTAAGACATGGGTAAATTGGGGTTACTCACAGTATCTTCTATGAATGTAAGTCAACCGCTAAGAATGGACATTACCGCCGTGGGTGAAGTGATATTGCACCTTGATACCATCAATAACTAAATGATGAGCATTGACCATGTGAGCACGTGAACCTATGAACAAGTGAACATGCACACACCCATGACATAATTTCATGAGCACATCTCACTGGCAATATCAATCCTAGGCAACCCCCTATCCCTATTGCTTTCACCAGCGCACCCAGGTCTTGCCTGTGCCTTCCTAACTAGATAACTTACCAGTTCCAACAATACAGGCTTTGTACCTACCTGTTCCATGTACTAGTGCATCTGATTGGGTCTTCCCATGCCCTCATTGACACCCCTAACCGCCTACCATTTGCAGTCTTCGCTTTGAACCTTTGGCTCTTGGCAGGCCTTCCATTCACAGAGCTTAGATCTTTTCCACTTTCACCGGGCAGTGCCTGTGGCAGGATGCCCCACTTCTTGACTTTGGGTCCAGTAAGTGTTGACTTCACAGGCAGTTCCCACTAGAAATGTGCAAGGTCAGAGCAAGCATACGTCACTGTGTACCCCTGGATCTACACATGTTATCCTACTCACATCTGTAAATAGGAATTCCTGGGAACTGCCCTAGAAGGGACTGGCTGGCCCCACAAACTGTTATGAAAGAAGTTTAGAACGGTCTTGGGGTCTGCAGTCAGGCCATAAATTACTGTTTACTTTTCTGATATTATCAAACCTTAAGGAGGTGTGAGACATTTGATGGATTAAAACTACTAAAAGGCAATACAAAAAATGAAAAACCTGAAAAAAATTGCACAACTATTTTATTGTGTAAAATGTTTGTACAGTACATTGTCCTTTCATCGCGTGACGTTTTTTCACAGGGTTTTTTACGATGACATTTTTAACGGAAAAAACCCATCGCATTTTTTTGGGGGGGCGTTAGAAAATTATATATATGGGATGTGGGGGTTTGGGAATAGATAAAAACATTTAAGGGAATGGGGGTTTGAGGGGGACCCCCACCAAAAATAATTTTTTAAAAATGTGACTTTTTTTCCTTGTTTTTCTCCTTGTTGGGCCTCCTCAGTGAGGTGCAGCTTGGTTCCCTATGGCGCATCGAGCAAGGGACCCACGTCTGGGCATACCCTCCCTCACATAGTGAGACAAACTGTGACCACAAAAGTGATGGGTGGAAAGTTTTGTTTTAATCTTAACCACTGGCATTGCTCTGGGCAACTAGGTGAGAGGGTATGCCCAGATGTGGGTCCCTTGCTCGCTGCGCCATAGGGAACCAAGCTGCACCTCACTGAGGAGGCCCAACAAGGCCGAAACATGTCTGGGGTTGCTTGTGTTTCCGTGCAGAGGGGACCTGGCCTAGCAGTTCGGGCTGGGCTGCTACCATAGTACCTGACTGATTTGCATATGTCTGGACCCCTTTTGCAAAGGCGCAGATGGGCTAAAAAACGGTGGTGTGGAAGGTTGCCCAGAGCAATGCCAGTGGTTTAGATTCATTCAAAACCTTCGACCCATCACTTTTGTGGCTATCGTTTGTCTCACTATGTGAGAGAGGGTATGCCCAGACGTGAGTCCCTTGCTCGCTGCGCCATAGGGAACCAAGCTGCACCTCACTGAGGAGGCCCAACAAGGCCGAAACATGTCTGGGGTTGCTTGTGTTTCCGTGCAGAGGTTGACCTGGCCTAGCAGTTCGGGCTGGGCTGCTACCATTGGTGGCAGTACCTGACTGATTTGCATATGTCTGGACCCCTTTTGCAAAGGCGCAGATGGGCTAAAAAACGGTGGTGTGGAAGGTTGCCCAGAGCAATGCCAATGGTTTAGATTCATTCAAAACCTTCCACCCATCACTTTTGTGGCTATCGTTTGTCTCACTATGTGAGAGAGGGTATGCCCAGACGTGAGTCCCTTGCTCGCTGCGCCATAGGGAACCAAGCTGCACCTCACTGAGGAGGCCCAACAAGGTCGAAACATGTCTGGGGTTGCTTGTGTTTCCGTGCAGAGGGGACCTGGCCTAGCAGTTCGGGCTGGGCTGCTACCATTGGTGGCAGTACATGACTGATTTGCATATGGCTGGACCCCTTTTGCAATGGCACATACGGGCTAAAAAACAGTGGTGTGGAAGGTTGCCAAGAGCAATGCCAGTGGTTTAGATTCATTCCAAACCTTCCACCATTCCCTTTTGTGGCTATATTCATTCCCATTTATTCTGATTAGGATCCAGGCTAGTCATGTTGAACTGCTGGGAGAAAAACACATCAGCCTGTTTCACGAGTATTCCTGAACTACTAGTGAATTTTATCACATCTAATCATCAAAAATACCTAACTGCAAAAGAAAATACAAGGAAAATGTTCAATGAACATTATGCAGATGAACAAAAAATATTATTGCCAAATATGCTGAAAAGATTAGCCATATGAAGGAGAGAGAAAAAACAGAAGCAATGGACATTCCAGCGTGATAAGCAGGATCAGGAAAAGCATGGGATGCATATGCATGCACAACAATTTGATTAAATAGTGAGAATTGTAGTTCCAAAACCTGTTTGTGGTCTGTAGACCGTGACAGGCATGGCTGAAGCACAAAAGGGTGTGCACAGTAGTGTGACATGGTGTGAGTCAGGCTTCTGGCTGCCAGGCCTACAGACAATGAAGGGAGGCAATCAGAGCCCGCATCAGGTAAGTGGAAGGGAAACAGGAAGCAAAACAAGGAGTGCAAGGAGGGCCCGGCAGAAAGAGATCAGGAGGGGCGTAAACAATAGGTTCACCGGGTGCAGCCTTTTCGGGATAGGCTCTGCAAGTTCAGTGTTCTGTTGACGGTATTGAGGCCTAGATCCCAAAAAAAACACTGAAACTAACTGAATAACCAAAACTTTCTCACATTTAGAAAATAAGGTCAGCTTTAAAATATCATGTTAAAGTGTAAAGAAGAAATGCATCGACTACAGGCACGGACACACTGTAGAGGGAGACGAATGGGTAGAGTATGAGGACGATGTGGTGAGGAAGCAGAGGGACATGCGACCTGAGGTCACCCTTGCTTGGAATACTCCCTCTGGATGAGAGGGGTGCTAGAACAACAAAAGGACCGAGTACCTATGACAATCAACAATCTTCACACAAAGGAAAATTCATCTCTATGAAGTCATACATAAAGTTAACTTAACCAAGCATTAAAGGCAGAACCCTTATGAGGGGGAAGGAGGAGTAACACAAGGAATCCTAATGATAGGAGATCTGGGTACCTTGACAGAGTTACTGGAACTAGCAGATGACAGACATGCTATGCATATGAGAAAGGGGACGCCAATATACGTTGTTGAAGCTCAATCGTTCTCAGAAATGTCACTGTTGGAAGAGTATGGCATAAGCACTGATAATATACATAGTAGTTCCCGAGGCTGCCAGGGATCGGGGTGAAGTTCCCTTTCCATGGTGGAAATTAAAATGAATATAAAAACAGGTAAACAAACAAAATGGCCACCATGGAACGGGGAGAAGGGACTGCAGGTAGTCCCTTCTTCCTTTCCGTGGGGGCCAGGGAAGAAAGGAAATGAACTCTGCTGGACTTGGGGCTCCGAACAGAGCACATTAGGTGAGTCTCTCCCAGCCATGTAACGGTTTAGAGAGGGCAATCATAATGTTTGTAACAATCTGTATTAATGCTGGTTAAATGGAATATGAAGACAAACACATCATCAATTTCCTTTATAAGGGTACAATGTGTAAATAGGCTATATCTGGAAGACCAGTACAGTACTGTCATCTAGCTTATTTATGTGTTTGCTGGTAATGTGTGAGGCATTGGCTGCAAGCCAATTTCCTTTGTGGTGTCCCAAGAGGCAAGGCGTGGTGGGGAACGGTAAGCAAGGGAATTGAAAGAAGATCAGATCTCTCACTATGTTGAAACATTAGAAATCAGTTAAGTACCGAGGAAAGAGAGGAGGCAGGAAAAGGGAAGTGTCAGGACCAGACAAATGCAGAGAAGTAATGCAACAAGAGAAGCAATAAGAACAAGAACCGTTGCATCACTGTCAGAGGAAATGTGGATTGCCTGGAGAGATCAGCTGGAGCCTTGCCTTTTCAGGATTTCAGTAAATAATCACGAGGCAAGAAAATAACATGACAGTGACTCAAAATTCTTGATGAACAACAGAGTCCTAAGTCTTCCCCTAAAGAAAAAAAAAAAAACACAAACAAAAAACAGAAAATACATCAAATTGCAATTCTTGCAACTCTTTTGTGAAACACAAGGCTACATATGCAAAAGGCATTACAGATCTGTTGCTACCCCTAAAAAACACTAATTTAGTTGCAAGTACCTTCTAAGTAACGCTTGGCTGCTCTACTCTGCTCCCCCGCCTGGATTTTAGCTAAGACTGTGCTGTTTTGGACTTGCAGCCTGTCCAGGACTTCATTAACCAGCAGGCACCTTGCTGCTGCACTGTTGACACGCCCAATTCAAGGCGTGCATACAATCAGGAATGCGCGCGCACCGTTGCAAGTACCTTCTAAGTACCGCTTGGCCGCTCTACTCTGCTCCCCCGCCTGGATTTTAGCAAAGACTTTGCTGTTTTGGACTTGCAGCCTGTGCAGGACTTCATTAACCAGCAGGTGAACTGGGCATTACTCAACAACAAGAGGAAACAATATTGTTTTCAGTTTCAGCTTACTTTTGTTTCTTGTTTGTTTGTTTAGGCACCTTGCTGCTGCACTGTTGACACGGCCAATTCAAGGCGTGCATATAATCTGGAACACAAGCGCACAGTTGGAAGTACCTTCTAAGTACGGCTTGGCCGCTTTGACGCGTTTGTCACGGTTGTGAGGCGGCCGGCTGTACTTATTAGGTAACTTGCTTATTTTTTTGCAAACACATTTTGTCTGGGTTTTTGGGAAAGCATTATAGTTCCCATGCTCACGCTGACCTCAGGCATGCCCCTCGGGACTTTAATAGCTGGCCTTTGGGAATCAACTTCTGGGCTTGTAACTCCTCTGCAGGGTAAGAAACGTTCATGGAGTGTTTCTACCCCTTTCCAAAGATTGCTGAACTATGTTCAAAACCAATGGAAAGCCCTGTCAGGCATATGGACATTTGCACCTTCTACTCAAGCATGCCGCTAGCCTCTTCGCCTGTATATAGTAAAAGAACACCTACCTTGCAAAGAGCTGTTAGCATGGCGCCCCGGACAATCATGATAAACCCGATTCAGTAATAATTGTGGCAACAGAATCATCAGAAAGTATTGCTGTGGGATTAGAGGGGCCGAAAATGTTACCACGTGTGAGTCAATGTGTTTATGCTCCACGGTGTTTGTCTGAACAAAATGTTTCGTTATCTGACAGTGTGTTACTGTGCAATGTTATGACAGCTCTGACTTTCACACTTAGCTAGACAAAAGAATCCCAGGGTTACCAGCTAAAAGACCCCGCAATACTCAATATTGATTTAAATGAGTCCAGTTTTTCCTCACAAACATTGCATGATAATTTATCCACTTCTCCGGTTTTACACTCAAGCACCTCTCATTCTGTGATTTCGGATGCATCATTTGCTGCTCCTACCCCGAGGAAAATCTCCCAAATTATCCCTATGGGAGATTTAAGTCAGGTGCAACCCCCAAATAAGTTGTTGGAGATTACCTTAAATTCGATGAACTTGGCCATCCAGTCCATGGGCAAACTCTTTGAATCTATGGAGCTTAAAATCGCGGCTCAATACAAACAAATTGAGCATATTATGTCGTGGCAACATTCCGTGACTCTGAAACTAGAGGGGAACAGGGAGAGGTCATCAAAGGTTGTGACCAATGTAAACTTAAATTCTCAAATAAATGCATCCACTCAAACCACTGGCCCATCAAATGAGGAGTCAGTACGGGCTCTGAGTAAATCTGCTCTCCCTCACATTGCAGAAATCATAATTGAGGAGACTGATGTGCCCAGGGGGAATAGATTTGGGGTCTGAAAAAGGAAATGGAATGGTTGGAGGCAGTGGAAATAACAAATCTGTGAATGGCAAAATCCCAATTTTGCCTAAACCATTATATCCCATGTTCGTAGTGGCTAGCTCACAAACTCAAGCAGCTAAAATTGAGAAAAAAGTAACCTTTGCTTTAGAAAAGAAAACAAAAAATCTTGAAAATGTAAAGAACAATTCCACAGCCCAGACAAAGCAATTTGTTAAAAGGTTACCCTGCCCAGTAATTAATAAAAAGGTTAAAGAAATTACTAATAAATATCAAGCTCAAGCCCAAATAGCGAAGCAAACAAATTTGATGACAGTATCAAAGGGGGCGAACTCAATTCCCTCGTATAAACCGCTGGATGATCTAATTGATGCAGCTTCAGCCCCTGATTTATGTGAGGGCCTGTTTCAAAGGGAAAAAAGCAAATCCAAGAAGGTGTTAAAACCTCAAACTCCCCAGAAGCCCAAACCCAAAATGAAAGGTGATTTCTGCTTACGAGATATTCATTGTGCAGTTGATGAATACATGGCACTACAATCAATCCAAGTACTACCTCTAAAACATGCTTCTGAACAAAACTCATATTCAAGTAAAGGAAATTTGGAACAAGACTCCTTAGTGGAGAGCGAAAATCAGTTGGCCGCCATGGACGTTGCTCCCGCATTAGTGTGTGCGGACGACAGCTTAGAACTATCCAACAATACACAATTGCCGAGCAGCGCATTGGCAAATGCAGGCCCCGGAATATTTAATTCGAAAATTAAACATCTAATTACCTCTACCATCTCGGAGGTATTACTAAGCAGACCAGTGGAATCACGACAAGCACCTGAATCACCGATTTTACTTGATAGGGACTCCAACAAAAGGGGATTAAAAACAAGGCAACCAGCTCTTTTCTGGTTAACATTAAAATGCTGTCCTCGACCGGCTATGCAATACCTTCTTATTCGAAAATCTGTGTTGGAGATTCTTTCAGAAATTCCAGCTTTGGATGATATAAAATCATTTGATATTGAACAGGTGGAATTTCTTTTGAGAGGAGATGGGACAGAGGTAAGACCTTGGATAAATTCCAAAGTAATTTGGAACATGATTTGGGCAGAAAAAGCTCACTTGTTCAAATTGAGCTTTATACTGAAAGAAGTGCACTTTCCACAACAGCTGAAGGTGGACTCGTTTCCCCCAATCCTCAATAACTGTCACTTGGATATGGAAAAAAAATCAAGTAAAAAACTCAGCTTGTGCTTGTAAGCAGCATGGCATTTCTCATTAGAGTTTATCACAGAAAGATCAGCTCCTGTCATTAGTTAGCTGGAATTCGAGAGGTTTTAGACATCTCTTGAATAAACCGACAGAGCTATCCACACATTATATAATAATGCTCCAAGAGACGTGGTTCATAGAGCCTCCTGTGTGGAATGGCTTTGACCTTCAGGTAATTCCAGCAAATAAGGCAACTCAAGGGAGGCCCACATCCGGGTTACTGATAGTTGCAAAACAGAGTGTTTCTATAAAGATTGAGCACTGGGATTCACCTAACCCATATATCCACTTGGTCAGGGCACAACATAATTTAAAATATTTTAGCCTGATCAACTTGTATTGGAATCCAGAGGTCATGTCGGATGATCAATTTTTGGTGTATACTGGATATGATTTTGCTAGATTCCGGTATTTGCTATACCATCATTGCAGGTGATTTTAACATCCACTGTTTCTCTCAACAACAAAGTCATCATAGTAGGCGACTGTCGAAATGGCTAAATTTGGCAAGATATAGAAATTTGTTGGTTTTGAATGGCTCCTTTCCCTGTGACAATCCTCCAAAAGCGACTTGGCAGAGAGGAAATAGTGCCAGTACAATAGATTACATTTATGTGGATGAGAACATTATTTCACAAATTATGTCTTTTCAAGTGTGTCAAAACAATCTGAGCGATCAAAATCTGTTGTGTATGGAATGGGTAGTCAAAAAATTGGCAGATAAAGTACCTTCTGAATATATGCAAGGCAATGTAATTGTGAATACGGGCCGAAATAGAGTTTTGTGGAACAACAACTCGCTCAAAGCGTTTGGGGACTAATGCATGGTTACTGGGACAAGCAAATCTAAACCAAGATTTGGAGGAAGCAATATATGCTGATGCTATGCAGAAGTTTCAATCTTCCTCAAGAATACAAATGCAAAAGCAAATGCCACACTTTCATAATTTTAGCAAGGAAGTCAAAGATAGGAAAACACAATTCAGACAGGAAAAACGTCAGGCATTACAATTACCATTAGCTTTACGAATAAAGTCCTTAACACAGATTAAAAATAATTTAAAAACTGGTTGAGGACGAGAAAGTACAACCTATATCAGATTGAGGGAGCTAATATGCTACGTACACTGAGCAATAAAAACACCAAACAAATTTGGTTGGCGTTAAATCATGCTACAGTGGGAAACCAGGTGGCCATACAGTCAAACTGCATTAGTGAACAGAGTGGGTTGATTATTTTTCCAAAATGTACATACAACAGGGAGATGTAAACATGAATCCTAGTCTCAATCTGATTGGGCTGTTCATCTACATTTTGACTGGGAAGATATTTTGTACCTAATACACAAAGCCAGTAAATCAAGAGCCCGTGCCCAGACGGGCTCTCAAATTACATGTTGAAACAACATCCAGAGATGTGGCCTAACATCTTGTTTGACATGTTTAAGAACATCAACCAAATGCAGGGGATACCTGAGTCATGGAAATGTGCTTTTATCATTCCCATTTATGAAAAAGGGGACCGAAACAATCCGGCAAATTATCGACCAACATCTCTTTTGGATGCCCCAGGTAAAATATTTGCGTGGATTGTATTACACGAATTTAACAACTGGTCCCTAAACACTTTCAAACATGATCATTTGCAGTCGGTGTTTGTTTCAGGCATTGGAACTATCCCAAATATGATAACCTTGAGCATGCTCAAATCACAAAGTGCAATAGAAAATCAGGCATTATACATGGCCTTTGACTCCATTGATCGCAATTTGTTATATTCAAAACTGCATCGTCATGGATGCCCTCCCTCTTTAATTGCACTCATAAAGCATTTGCATACTGATACACAGCTGCAGGTCCGGGTGAATACTGAGGGTCTTTTAACATCCCTGATTAGAACAAACCGTGGCCTAAAACAAGGTTGTATTCTGGCATCTACACTTTTTATTTTCTTCATACTTGACATTGGTGAAGTGTTCCTTTCTATTGAAGCAGATCCACCAAAATTAGGAACCCAGCGTATACCATGGTTTTTGTACACAGATGACCTGGTGTTGTTGTCTCGTACTCCGACAGGTCTACAAAAACTAATAGATGGTCTAGCACAGTGTACTGAGTCAATTCAACTATCTGTAAATCAAGAAACAACTCAGATATTAGTAGTCAAAAGAAGGACTGCAAATCGATTTACCAACTATATCTGGCATATTCAACAAAAGGTTTTACGCATTGTCCATGAGTATAAATATTTGGGAATACATGTTCAAGACTCTTTATCCTATATGAAACATCTGCATAGCCTCGATAATAAACTAACCACGTTGATTTCACAAGCTAAAATCTTGGTGTACAAGTATGGTAAATTTTCATACAAACACATCTAGTTTTTTTACGATAAGAAAGTTTTGCCAGTCTTGGTTTATGGTATGGAGGTACTGATAAACAACCAACAACCAATATGGCACGTTCTCGAAGCCAGATTTTGGAAGAAGGTATTGAGATACCCTTATGTACACCTATGCCCATTTTGCACCATGAATTGGGCCTAGTGCCTTTAGCAGTTTATGTAATATGGAAGCAATGTGCTTTTTTACGCAAAATGTTTGTTGAGTCTACAACTAAATAACATCCTGGGGGTAGTAGCACAATATTTGACTACTTCAATACATGTTTTCCCACAACAGTGGCGGCAAGAGGTTTTCAAGAACATGTCACATGCAAGTATCAGTATTCAACTTTTACTAGAAAAGCCAACCCTAGCTAAAAGGAAACTATATCAGTTTAACTGGATCATCAATAGAGAAAAGTGTATTTCACATAACGATTTTTCAACTGCATTGTTTGGACATAAGAGATACTGCCAAATGTCAGATTATTTGGTTAAATGTCCTCTGCATACATAAGAAACAAATATGTAAGATTCAGATTCAATTTATGGCCTACCAATTACATCTTGGCCAGGAGAAAACAGATTCCAAAGAGTTTAAATTTCTGTTTTCTGTAAGAACATTGTGCAGAAAGAGACTTTAGAGCACATCATAATCGCTTGTCCTAATTTGGAAACGCAGCCAAAACTATTTTTTTCAAAGATATTATGCATCTTCACACCAACTGATCATGAGGACCTTCGGCGGCGTGTCTTTTGTAGTACAAAATTTGCCATGAGGAAAGCAATTGTTCAATTCTTAAATCAGGTATTTCCAGATTAGTTTTAAGTTTTTGTGAAAAGTATGTGTTGGGTAAAACCACAAAATGTACTGTCATTTTATTTGTTAGTAAGTTTAATTGTAAATGTAACCAAAAAACACTAATTGGTTAGAGAAAATACATCATGGCCGTATTGGATATGACCTCATTAAAACACGCATGACATGTGAGCATAGTTTAAACGCTTATCAAACATGTCAAACAAGACCCATCCTCCGCCTCCATTATACCGCCTCCATAGCTCTTGGCTATGCTAAGATGCCCTTTGACACACATCATATTCCTGTTCAACGTAGGTATCACCCATCAATGCCATAGTGTAGCTATCCCCTCCATTTGGGCCAGCATTCACCTGCCTATTATGCATTGGCTAGAGTACACAGAATCACTGAAAGAGACGTCTTGCAATCTCAGATGTGCAAACTAATGATGTCACAATCAACTAGAATGTCTGGGCCTTAGACTTTAAATTAGAGACAAGTGCTTCCTGTTTACAGATCCGCCAGAGCGCCTGGGGACCAATTCCATTGGTGACGGTGCGCTATATAAGTACCTATAACATATAACATAACAAGTGCATTCAGAATACCAACCAGCACTTAATTCAAAATTACCTGCAAGATGCCATAAGCCAGCAAGCCTCAAATGTAGCGTCCAGTATTGGGAACGTTCAACATCACAAAATGCATAAGCATTGGTCAATACAAAAAATGAATAACGTGCAAAGGCCTATGCTCAAACATCAACGATTCAAAAGGTGCCTCTTTCCTGCAAACGATGCCTTCAAGCATGTGCATAAGAACAACCCAATCAAAGCGTTGCTGAGTTTAAAACTTGGGAAATGGCTTTGCAAAATGTCACAAATGCAAGTCTGGTTCTCAAGATTAAAGAAATAAGATACACCATATCCCAAAATGTACATGCAATTGCTGATGCAAATAATAGAAGTGCACGCTTTCATTGGCCCTTGTTGGGCCATATACAATTTTAAGAAATTCAACGAAACCTTTGCAACACCCTAGTTTTACGACTGAGCTCAAGCTAGTGTTACTTATAGCAGGTGGTCGAGAACAGACGTGAACCCCTGGAAGTTCATGTGTGTTGCGGATTTCTACTAAATGGAGCAGCTTCATGTCATTAGAATTGGCAATGGTGGTGTTTCCTCCTTCTCTGCACCTCTGAAATGAGTTCTCTTTGTTTCTAATATGTTCACCTCGAACCAGCTCAAGCTTAGAGTCCACAAACCTCTGTAGAGATTCAAATAGTTCAACCTGGTTGAATTCCCTGCATTTTGTAATGAGAGGTTCGCCCATGACAAGATGTCCGACCCCTCCCCGCTGCACAGAGTCTGTGTCTGAATGTTTCCTATCTTCTCCTCCATTTGTTGACAGGTTCCTGCCCCAGAACATTATCAAAATGTCCTCCTACAGGCCAGGGGGCCAGCACAGACTTGCAGTAGTAGTCGCCCACTTTAGGAATGATTTTCTCTTCGAAATTCAAGGACTTTCTTAATGCATCACCTTTTAAAAGGGTCTAAGACCTTTCTATGTTGCTAAACCACTTTCTGTCAGTGTCAAATCATGGTTCATGTTCCCTGTGCTTTGAAGCATTAAAGTATGTGGTGTGTAGGGGAGGACTGGCCGCGAGGCCCTCCTCACCTGCAGCCTTCTCCCCAGGTGAGGACCATGACTCGGTGGGCGTCCCCTCATGCCACCCGGGCCCAGGTGGAGGAGGGTTCACCCGCCGACGACATTGCCCACACGTATCCGTTCCCTGCATATACCAAAATTCAGTTAGGCCTAGAAGCCATCTTGTCTAGCAAAGATGGCGTGAGTTCAGCGCACTGTAGCGCGGCCCCCACCTTTGGAGGGCCTTTCATGCATCTCTGCCGCCGCAGCACCATGGCAGCTCCGCTGCGAGCGCGTTCCCATGAGAAAGTTGGGTACGAGCTAACACCAGATATTAACACTGTAACAGTCTGTTATCCACAATGTAATACTGCACCCCGTGTGACCTGGTCCGCAAGGCCAGGGCGACGCAGAAATGAATTCAAGTAGTGGTATTAGTGAACGACTCTTCTTAAACAGAATCTGCAAACTATGAATTAGCCATAAAAGTGAAATGTTTATATGACTTCACATTGTGACTGTACTAATGCTGCTAGATCACAGAGAAAGTGTCTTTAAGTCATATGTAGACACATGAACCCCTATATGTCTTCTTAAGTCACCCATACCGTCGAATGTATATAAATACTTAAACACTGTAGTAGATATAATACCATGTAATGAAAAGGTACTCGGACCGACTGTATTAAAGAAATGTGTAACGAAATTGAAATATAGATGTGTGTTTAAATAAGATCAAAATAAGGCAAAACATTATAAAAGTTCTGCATTCAAAAGTCAGCAACACACGAGGAAAAAACCTTTGTGAATATATGCAAGGCCATTCTCCCTCCCACCCTACGAAGCCTGCCAGATGAAGAAGCTAAGGCATGTGCCGCGCTCCCTCACCTCCCCCAACCAAGCTGGAGCCGCTTCAGAGAGTCAGAGGCCCCGGTACCGCACCCAAGGCCACAGCCCGCCACCTGTGTTATTTACAGCACGGTAATAAACCCACGTTTGAATCCACAGATCTACCAGCACCCTCTCGTAAATCCCACAATCCCCCTAGACCACCCCAAGAATCATGACCCCATGCAAAGACGACCCCCAACGCTGGGACAAGACACAGAGACCCATTTATATAATAACTTCTAACGCAGCAGACAGACATGCATCATTCGGCTCAGGCCCCAGAGCCCAGCCCCTCGACCTAAAATACCGGTCAATAGGACACAGGTAAATCTCACCCCAACCGACAACCACCAGACCTCTCACGAGGTGCATTCCTCATGTGTTGCATTTATTTTATCAGATAAACTGCTGAGCGATTTATTGATGAACTTAAATGTCGTTTCTTGAATAACTGCAGTGTGCATGGCTTAGGGCAAACGAGTCAGGAAAGGTATTCATCTTTGTCACAGGCTGCCCCAGCATACCAACACCGCTCGGATGACCTCAAGCTGGCCTGCCAGGCCCAACCCAACCCACGAGGCTGACCAGTGACGTCCTCACGCCAAGACCAACCACGCTGCAGCAACACCTATAGTTAGTCGACGCCACCCAATCCCAATTAACTTGTGCCCCCTATAGTGTGTAGGTTCTGATGACGTTTTTTGTATTAGAAATACGCCTGTCTTTGCTATTGTCAGACAGAGCGCTCTCGGAGGTTGCAGAGTTCTTTGCATGCCCTATTCTTTGGATAAACTCCCACTTACGCTCACCCGCACTCTGTCTTGGCCTTATTCCCATTACGGGAGAGTCTCTTATTGTCTCTCATTGCGGGGAGGATCGTGCTGAAATTGGGGGCGCTTCCTTTCAGTGGTGACCCCGATAGCGTGATATCTCCAAATTATTTTTCCTAACTCCTTTTAACGACCCCCTTTTGGCACGAGAATCTCCGGTCAAAAAGGGAAACGCACGGTGAGCCGGCTCCGGGAAGCTACCCGCCAACGGCGACCGGTACGCTTAGAAGTGCGCACTCAAACTAGAGGGGGTACGGGATCCCGGTTGAAAAATCCCCTTTGAGTACCGCTCGCCGGAGCCGGGGCTGACTGTTGAGCAGAAAGGCCACACCGCCTGGACGGACCCAGTTTCGGAGACTATCGGTTCAAGACGGGCACGTGAGTACCGAGTGCGAGCGATCGTAAAGGGGAAGGGAGGGGAAATTGTGAACAGAAGAACGGGGACAGGTAGAGGAGAAGAATAACGGGGGTCTACTAAAGACGGGTCTTGAAAATTTCTTTATCTTTTTCTTTGCATATGGCCATTAGGAGTAAGAAGTAAATGAAGAAGTAGAAGCGACGGAAACCTAGCTCCGAGAGGGGGTGGAAGGCGGCGCTGCATAGTGCTATCTAAACTAGTACTGGGAATATATAAAGAAGTGAAAAATAAGTTATTAGTGTCTGGCAAGGGAAGACACAGAGTATATTTTAGTATTTGCTATTTCTTTCTATTCTTTTGCTCAGAGGGTAAGGGTCTGGACTAAAAGTGAGCCTGGGGTGAACTGATTAACATAAAATACCAAGACAGGGGGGAAAACAGCAGAAATAGGGATCAAAAATACTGGCACATGCAGACGGGTATCTAGTTACCCGAGTAGAACAACAGGGACAGCTGGACAGGAAGGAAAGGGAGGAAAAAAGCGAGGTGTGAGTGGGAAAGCATTGTGAGGGGTGCGCGCACCGTGTGAATAGTGAAGAAGAACGACTGATCGCGAGGGGGTGCCAGAGAGTGTGGACCATAACTAGCAGGTGGTTGATTGTGAATGAAAATTGCGCGGGATTGAACAGGGATGCGAAGACAATGAGGAATGGCGAGTAAGAAAGAATGTTAGTAGTGAATTTAACTTGCGTGATATCATTGAGAAGTCCGCTCTTGTCTGGGCCATAAAAATATACTTAGACATATCTATACGTAATCAAAAGTAAAGGAGGTGAACACGGTCAGTGCTATTGATTTAGAATATGGGGGCAGAAACTCCCTTGTCACATATTTGTACGAGCTTACCGGGATACGCTGAACGAATCAAGAAATACCACGATCAATGGGTAACAGAATTAAAAGGGGAAGGATTGCCCCAGATTTGGCCTGAGGGGGGGTCTTTTGAAAAAAGCGTTCTAGATATGGTACGAACGTGCATTCACCTCAAGTATAAGGGCAAACAGTGGCAAAACAGGAAGGAGATATTAGATCTCTGGAGACTATTTGAGGAAATACCCCCACCCAAAGCTCCGGCACCAAATATTGATCTACCTTCCACCACAGATAACCCACTGATGATTCCAAGAGAGGAAAAGGAACAGCTAAATACAGAACAACCTGCGGAGGTGATTAGTTTGTACCCGATATTACATAAACCAGCCCCCGCAGCAGGGTATAGTGATCCTACTTATGTGCCTCCCCCTACAACTACTACACCCCTAAGACCAACAGCCCCCCCACCAATACGAAAGCACTAGAGAGCGTGCCCAGACAAGCACGCAGAGAGGGGACATAGAAAAGCTAACGAGCGATTTAGAATCGAGGCTCTCGATAGCAAAGGATGAACTCTCAAGAATAAAAGACATATGTGAGCGTACAGCATGCACTCCCACTCGATCAGGACGTGTATCCAGAACATCAAGTGAAAGTAGACAAATTGAGGAAGGATGGAAAAAGGGTGAAATATTGTTCAGAATTGAGGAAGAACCGACAAGAATAATACAGGTGGAAACACCAGAGGGGAGCATCGGTGATGTATCACGGCAGACAGGGATCAGAGAGGACCTGCTATGTGATGTCCGAGGCGAAATAGATGAGAGTGATAGGTTGAGTATGGCAGTAGGAGGGGAAAGCGAGGAGCTGGACGGTGCATGCTCGCTAGGAACAATAGATGACGAGTGGATGGGACGACTAAGGAATAGAGTGGGGAGGATGGCGTCATTGGGGTCAGCAACGACCAAAGTGGGTGAGGGCGCAACGTTAAAAGGAAAATTACAACTTCCACTAATACACAGAGGGGGAGGAAGACCAAACTATATACCCTGGGCCCAGATGGATAAAGCTAATTTGATGAAGTTATTGCCCCCGTTGTCCGGAGGGGCGAGCAAGTGGATATATGCATTCGAGAAACATACTGCCGGCATACCGCTGGCAGTAGGTGATGTGAAAAGCCTACTAGTATCAGCAGTAGGAGATCAAGCAGACAGAGTATGGGTTAAGGCTGGTTTCCCGGCCGTGACATTAGATTGTGACCGTCATGATGGAGCGTCCTTTAATACAGTGCGGGCACGGGTTTGGGATGCGCTGCGGGAGACGTTCCCAGATACTCCAGATTTACAGTCAGTAATGCAGTGTACAATGAATGACGGGGAGGATGCTATGGATTACATTCTCCGGGTGCAGGAGATGTGGAGAGCGGAAACGGGCACACCCTGGCACCAATCCACATCTCTATTTTATTTTATCATTAAGAGAGGGCTCCCAAAAGAGGTGCAGAAGGCACTCGATAAAATAGCGGGCGTTGAGGCAAAGGGGTGGCCAGAGATCCAAAGTATAATAGTGCACCATTGCAAAAGGATAAAAGAGAGAGAGAGGGAAGTAGCACAGAAAAGGTTGGCAGACGAGGCAAAGTTGGTACAATCAAAACTGGTGAAGGTTGCAGCAGCGGTAGCAGGGCTCCCACTCATGAGGGAGGGAGACGAAGGAGAGGAGGGGCAAATAGCAATACAAGGAAGAATAGCAGCAAATTGGGCAGGACAAGGACAACGACAGTGGACTGAGCAGGAGCAGAACGGAGGTCCAATGTGGCAAGAGTGGGCCCCACGAGGGGGTAGAGGTGGGTACAGGGGCCGAAGAGGGGGACAAGGGTATGGTGGAGTGGGAGGAAATGGATGGCAGGGTCCCAGAGGTCCACAGGGGAGCTGCTGGAACTGTGGGAGGTGGGGACATTACTCGAGGGAGTGCAGAAGCAGACAAAACAACGGGTTCCAGGAGGCAGAACAGTACGGTCACCCACACCCAGGGAGCCCATACGGCCTCCCCATGGGACAGCACCAACAACAAGGAAATGCAGGGCAAAGAGGTAACGCACAACTACACGGACATCAGTACAGAACACAAAATCACCCACAGAATAATGACACTATACAATACATGCCAGGTAACACTTTCGCTACAGTAGCGAATGGAGCCCCCGCACCCGCGCCCTACAGCGGAGTATCAGTAGGTTCGGGGAACATTTTTGATCAGGGAGGGGCAATGAGACACCCCGCATAGGACAGCCCACAGAGAACACTTGCGTGTCCAGTTCTATCTACGACCCACAATGCATCAGAGGAACCATTGATAGGGGCGCAGATAGGAGACAAGCAATTCATATTCATGGTGGATTCCGGAGCGGAGAAATCATGCATTAAAGAGGGCCGGTTCCCGCTATCTAATAGGACGTTAGAGACGCAGGGGTTCTCTGGGGCTGTAATTGAAGTTCCTTACACAGAAGAATTGGATGTAACGGTGGGGGGGGAAACGGTGAAGGCACCCTTACTGTACTATGAACGCTCTCCAATTAATTTGCTGGGGAGGGATCTCTTGAGCAAACTAAACATGACCATATCATTTACAGAAAGTGGTATAGTATGTTCAACACCGGGCATATGTCCTCTACGCATAATGGCAGTAATGCAGGGCCACGCAATCATCACAGAAATTAGAGGATTACCAAAAAACGAGGAGGTGTTTATTGAGGGCATGCGAACATTGGCCCTCATAGTACCAGAACTAAAAAGAATGGATTGGAGGATCCCAGCTGAGTTCCTCTTTCGCCCCATAGTGTGCCCCGACACAGCCACTGGGGCAGTGCTATCATTGGATTTGCACGCAGTACACGTGTCAGCAAAAAGGATATGTGTAATAGGGATTGACATGGAAGGATGCGAATGGCGTACAGTACTGTGTACAAATGCAAATATCCCACTGCGAGAGCTGTCAGATGAAGAGCTCTTTTCAGACGCCGAGACAGACGGCGAAATAGTAATGGAACTAGCAATACCATGTGACATCGTGATTACGGCCAGAGAAACTCCAATTGAATTAATGGCAGTAGTTGGAGCACCACATACATTTTTTGATGATGACATGAGGTTAATACCAACTAACATATGGACGAACGGCCCCCATGATGTAGGGTTATTACATGGAGTTCAACCTGTGGTGATAAAACTGAAAGAAGGGGCAATTTTACCCCGGGTGAGACAATATCCATTGTCTCGCGAGGCAGAAGAGGGAATAAAGGAGACAATAGAGGCACTGTTAGCACAAGGAATAATAGTGCCCTCAAATTCCCCATGCAACACATGCATTTACCCGATCAAAAAGGTGAAGGGAGGTTCCTGGAGGATGATACAAGATTTACGCCCACTCAATGATGTGATTCAGAAAGAGTTCCCTCTAGTGCCGAACCCGGCCACAATACTATGCAACATCCCAAAAACAGCATCTCATTTCACAGTTATTGACTTAAAAAATGCGTTCTTTTCGATCCCCTTAGCAGAAGAGAGCAGGTACTTAACAGCATTTACACTAGGGGGGAGGAGATTTGAACACTGCAGACTACCACAAGGATATTGCGAAAGCCCAAGCATATTCAACAGGATATTACATGAGGATCTAGGGAACCTATCTGTAGAAAGTACGGTGATTCAGTACGTTGACGATTTATTGGTTTGTGCACAGAGCGAGGAAGAGTGTAGAAAGGATTCAATAACACTCCTGACATTACTGGCCAACAAGGGGTACAAGGTGGATAAGGGTAAGTTACAATACTGCCTAACAGAGGTCCTATACTTGGGACAGCTAATATCAAAGGATGGAAAACGGATCATACCAGACAGAGCAGAGGCAATTAGAGCCGTTGGAGAGCCCAAAACAGTAAAAGAGATGCAAAAATTCCTGGGCATGTGCAACTACTGCCGAGCTTGGATATTAGACTACGCAGCATATACAAGGCCCTTGTTACAGGCACTTAAAGAAGCACAACAGGAAAACAGACACATAGAATGGACAGGAGAAATGAACACATCATTTAACTCGCTGAAGGAGCTAATATCAAGCGCTCCAGTTCTGGCAAACCCAGATTATGGACGCGAATTCTTCTTATTTTCACACTGCAAGGGAACACTGATGACCGCAGTGCTGACACAAAAGACATCGTTGGGTCACAAGCCACTGGCTTACTATAGCGGCACTCTGGACGCAGTAATGCAAGGACATTTCGCGTGCGAGCAATCTCTCGCTGCTGCCGCGTTCGCCATTGAAAAAAGTGCCACAATAGTAATGGGCTGTCCAGTAACACTGTTTGTGGAACACTCACTATTTGCAATATTAGAGCGATCAAAAAGCACATTAACAACACAACGCGCCACAGCATATGAGATAATATTGTCCAGTGCAAACATCCATATAGTAAGATGTAAAACTGTAAACCCAGCCACATTCATCACAGAGGCGTGCACAATAGAAGACATGCAGAACCACAACTGTGCAACATACACCGGTGACGAGGGTCAGGATCAGGTGGTTTTTGAGAATGCCCTGAACGAGGGAGAGGTGTACTTCGTGGACGGGTCGGCCTCAATTGACATGGAGACAGGAGAGAAACATGTGGGTATGGCAGTGGTACGATTAGAGGAAGGTGAATATGAGACACTAGTGCAATACCGCCTCCCATCACACTATTCAGCCCAAGCAGCAGAACTAATAGCACTAATAGAAGCATTGCATGCAGCTAAGGGGTGCGCAGTAACAATATACACAGACTCAGCATACATGACGACCACAGTACACGGAGGACTGGCACGGTGGGGGCGGAGAGGGTTTCGACGAGCAGATGGAACACCTGTCCAACACGCAGAATTGTTAAAAGAATTGATTGAGGCACTGCAAGACCCCACGGCAGTGGCAATTGTGAAATGCCAAGCCCATACTACAAACACAGATCTTGTATCTTTGGGAAACGCGGCAGCAGACGCCGCCGCCAAAGAAGCTTCATACTTTCAGAAAGGTGAGGTAGGGGAGTACATGTTGCACCACACAGTAAGCCAAGAGGTCCCCACAGGATATAACATGATGCTCACACAAGAAATACTAGAGCTGCAAGAGGGAGCTAGTGCAGAAGAAAAATTGCTATGGACTAAGAGAGGATGCAGCAAATCACCAACAGACTTATTGTGGCGACAAGAGAGTTCAGGAAAAGCAGTGATGCCAGTTACGTTGTTAGAAATAGCATTTCAACAACTACACTTCCCTGCACATAATGCTAAGCAACACATAGTGGCAGAGATACAAGAGGATTGGTTTGCACCTTGCCTCCAGGAACACATCACTAGGCTGGCATTGGAATGCACGACATGTCAAATTTACAACTCAGGAATGACATTACGCACACTGAGAGGTACAATACCAAAACCCAATGGCCCATTTAGAGAGCTCCACATCGATTATGTAGATATGGGAGAAAGGTGCAATGGGGCTCGTTACATGATTGTGGTCGTATGTCCCTTCTCAAGGTGGGTGGAAGCGGGCCCCTGTGCACGTCCTGACGCGAAAAGCGCCGCAAAGTTCTTAGTGAGGGAAGTATTCCCGCGCTGGGGAATTTGCGACGTGATTCGCTCAGACAACGGCACTCATTTCGTTAATGAACTGTTCAAGGAAGTGACTACATTATTGGGAATAAAACACAAATTATGTTCAATTTATCATCCTCAAAGTAATGGCGTAGTGGAAAAGATGAACGGCCTGCTGAAAAGCAGGTTGTCGAAACTATGTTTTTCCCTAAAAAAGACCTGGATGTACTGCCTACCTCTGGCCCTGTTCGAATTGCGCAATCAGCCAAGCAAAGACCATCATTTATCCCCACACGAGATCGTCACGGGAAGGAGAATGCACACAACACATTCGCCTCTCCGTGAACGTTCTGATGCACACAGAAGCGCTGCGGTATTAGGTGAGGAGTTTACCGACTACTTGAAAAAATTAGCACAAGCAGCGCGCGTAATTGCAAAACAACTTGCCCCGCCCTTCACAAGAGAGGAAGGAAATGCAACAGAAGCAGTAACACAGCCGGACAAACAGTCACAGCTGATGCCAGGCGACTACATATATGTCAGAAGTTTTGTGAGAAGGTGGAATGCACCACGTTTCCATGGCCCTTATGAGGTAGTGTTTTGCACGCCCACGGCGGTAAAGGTGAAGGGCCTGAGATATTGGGTGCATTTGACAGATGTACGCAGGGCGTATAGCGCCGTGGAAGGTGAGGTACAGGACGAGGCACAGGCAACAGCGGACAATGGAGTTGTGCAGAATGAATGATGGGAATTTTGTGTGCATTAAGTGATGAACATTGAACGCGACTGGCGCATGGCAAGTGTACTAAAATAAATATGTATATATATATATACTTTTTACAACTCTTGAAGGTTTTTGTGGGTTTTTTGGTTTTGGAGAAGTTTTTTTTTCTTTCCTTTTTTATATATGAAATAATGTACGGATAGTAATGATTGTAAAATTACCTTGTCTGTGGACACACCCCCTCCCCCACCCACTCCCATACTTTGTCGAAACAACGTCACAACGTTAGAAATGTTTACATGCTTGTACTTAATGCACTTTTGTGTTTCAAACAGGATTTACCATGGCATCCAATGGGCAGCCTGCAACTAATAGATTTGTTAGATTTAGAGAAATGTTAGTAGATAGATTTACATATTCATACGAATGTGGTTTATCAATGTGTGTTATTGTGTTCTTCATATCAATATTTTGCCTGGTGACATATTGGTTCATAGCGTTCATCTCTATCGAGATGAACGAGGGGGGAGGGGGGAGTAACATCACCCTGGCCCCTGGGACGAATTCAACTACAAGTATGAATATTAAAGAAGGTGATTTTTTGGTCTGGGATGGATCACACTTTGTATGGGGTTACTATACTGCAACACCCACTGCTGCCCTGTCACAATCAAGAAATTTCCAAAAAGAAATGGAAAATGACACAATGTCCCTACCTGAAATATATAACAGCCCCACTACCCTTCCCGCCCCGATACAAAACAGTGATTTGTTGTTTATTGAGGAAAATGGAAAAGTAATTACGATGACAGAACACAAGTTCCTATATGAGGAATTGGAAAAGGGGGGTGGGAAGGAGGAAGGGGGGCCTATTTTTTCACCTATCGAAACTAAAAGGTATAGGAGGAGGGAGAAAAGTAGGCGAAGAAGAGAGACAAGTAGGAGGGGGTATGATGAGTATTATGGGTTAGGCTTAGACAAGATGGAAGACCCACGACACCCCCACCAAGCAAATAAATGGTATGCAGATATGAGTGCAACAGCTAAACAGACAACCAATGAAAGCTGTTATGTCTGTTCGCTCATCCCCCATGCATCAGGCACACCCAAAGTGTTGTTGCCAAGAGAATTGCCCATTGTGGATGCCCAATGTCTCCTTCATCTCACACTGTGTAGAATAAAGAACACCTTCCAAGCACACGATGTCTCTTTCAAAATGATACAGAACGACAAAACGTGCTATCCAAAAGCGTCTGGAGTGGTCTGTCTTAAAGAACCCTTTTTTGCAATACAAGGGACACTGTTTTCCGAAAACAGATGGAAAGATGAAGAAGTACTGTGCAAAGCGGAAGCACTGAGAGGTGTCCAACCAGACAAGCTGCGGTGGATGGAAAAAACGTGCACACCAATATGGAAAGAACACATCTCTAAACTAACATGGGTAACAGCGATGGAGAAACCCTTCAAGCTACAAAGTGAAATAAAAAACGAACTATGTTTCAAGGGAGAAGGAAAAGTGGCAATGGGAACGAATAAAAACTGTAACAAAACTCTCACCATCCCAGACATGAAAAAAGGAACAGCAGCGCTAATGGACACATACTGGGTATGCGGGAATCAGGCTTACTTGCACCTTCCCCAGGCATGGAGTGGCAGCTGCTCAATGGCCACTTTGCACTCGGCCCTAATGGTGATTCCAGAAAGTCACGTCGACGAAAATAAAAGGACGCAAGGAAACGTGAACCAAGGTGCGACTTCTCCCACTGCAAAAGCGCACCTCTATGTCCTGTCCTCCGGAGGGAAGGAAGAGGAGCTATCACGGAACAAGCGAGCATCGAACTACATATCACAAGCATCATCCGATTTATTGGCACAGATCCCAGACAGGTATCGCCTGTTCAGCTCCGTGGAAACATTTTTTGCCTCACTAGTTTCAAGTGTCCAAGCAAGAGCAAATGCAAAATGGCTCCAGATCACACGGTGGGAACTGATTCAGCTGGCCAATGACACTGAAGAAGGGTTCAACATAATAAAGGTGGAACTACGAGCTCTGCGACTGATGACCATGCAGAACAGGTATGTTCTGGACCTGTTAACAGCGATGGACGGAGGTGTTTGCCGAAAAATAGGAAGTGCCTGCTGCACGTTCGTACCTTCTGAAGACGCAGAAAATGGATCCCTGTCCCACGTCATTGAAGCAGTACATAACCTGGGAGAGAAGATGACGATGGAAGGTGGGGCTAAAGATAGCTCATGGTTCGACAATATCTTCTCCTGGGTTCCCTCATGGCTTGGAATGGCAATGAAGTTCTTGATACCAGTTGTGGTGTTCCTCCTCGTGGTGTTCTGCCTGTGCCAGGTGGGCCTCCGATGTTGTGCTAACGCAGTCCCTAACGGTGCAATGATGATGGTGACAATGGGCAACTCTGGTGGTACAATTAGGGCGACACAAGAAGTACATGTACAGACAGGAACAGATAACACTCCCAGGTACCAGTTAGTGCCTATGTACCGTGATAAGTACATAGTAGACAAACTATGGCACACCACTATCAAAGAACCCCGAGATGTGGAACTGGAATGGTATGAGGAGGTCTGGGTAGACTTGGAAGAAACTGGTGACTGTATATATTTAACATGTACACCAGACGAGTATGCTAGAAGAGGTGAGAGCTTGAGGGGGGTATGTAGGGCATGGATGCCTAGAAAAGGAACACCTGCATGGGATGACGCAGTGATAGAGGAACAAGAATGTAGAAGATTGGAAGAGCTAAAGAATTTGTTACTTTAGTAACGAAAGGGGGGAAATGTAGGGGAGGACTGGCCGCGAGGCCCTCCTCACCTGCAGCCTTCTCCCCAGGTGAGGACCATGACTCGGTGGGCGTCCCCTCATGCCACCCGGGCCCAGGTGGAGGAGGGTTCACCCGCCGACGACATTGCCCACACGTATCCGTTCCCTGCATATACCAAAATTCAGTTAGGCCTAGAAGCCATCTTGTCTAGCAAAGATGGCGTGAGTTCAGCGCACTGTAGCGCGGCCCCCACCTTTGGAGGGCCTTTCATGCATCTCTGCCGCCGCAGCACCATGGCAGCTCCGCTGCGAGCGCGTTCCCATGAGAAAGTTGGGTACGAGCTAACACCAGATATTAACACTGTAACAGTCTGTTATCCACAATGTAATACTGCACCCCGTGTGACCTGGTCCGCAAGGCCAGGGCGACGCAGAAATGAATTCAAGTAGTGGTATTAGTGAACGACTCTTCTTAAACAGAATCTGCAAACTATGAATTAGCCATAAAAGTGAAATGTTTATATGACTTCACATTGTGACTGTACTAATGCTGCTAGATCACAGAGAAAGTGTCTTTAAGTCATATGTAGACACATGAACCCCTATATGTCTTCTTAAGTCACCCATAGTGGCAACCGTCAATCTCTGTGGTCCATAATATAGTTCTACCTCATGTACCGTCGAATGTATATAAATACTTAAACACTGTAGTAGATATAATACCATGTAATGAAAAGGTACTCGGACCGACTGTATTAAAGAAATGTGTAACGAAATTGAAATATAGATGTGTGTTTAAATAAGATCAAAATAAGGCAAAACATTATAAAAGTTCTGCATTCAAAAGTCAGCAACACACGAGGAAAAAACCTTTGTGAATATATGCAAGGCCATTCTCCCTCCCACCCTACGAAGCCTGCCAGATGAAGAAGCTAAGGCATGTGCCGCGCTCCCTCACCTCCCCCAACCAAGCTGGAGCCGCTTCAGAGAGTCAGAGGCCCCGGTACCGCACCCAAGGCCACAGCCCGCCACCTGTGTTATTTACAGCACGGTAATAAACCCACGTTTGAATCCACAGATCTACCAGCACCCTCTCGTAAATCCCACAATCCCCCTAGACCACCCCAAGAATCATGACCCCGTGCAAAGACGACCCCCAACGCTGGGACAAGACACAGAGACCCATTTATATAATAACTTCTAACGCAGCAGACAGACATGTATCATTCGGCTCAGGCCCCAGAGCCCAGCCCCTCGACCTAAAATACCGGTCAATAGGACACAGGTAAATCTCACCCCAACCGACAACCACCAGACCTCTCACGAGGTGCATTCCTCATGTGTTGCATTTATTTTATCAGATAAACTGCTGAGCGATTTATTGATGAACTTAAATGTCGTTTCTTGAATAACTGCAGTGTGCATGGCTTAGGGCAAACGAGTCAGGAAAGGTATTCATCTTTGTCACAGGCTGCCCCAGCATACCAACACCGCTCGGATGACCTCAAGCTGGCCTGCCAGGCCCAACCCAACCCACGAGGCTGACCAGTGACGTCCTCACGCCAAGACCAACCACGCTGCAGCAACACCTATAGTTAGTCGACGCCACCCAATCCCAATTAACTTGTGCCCCCTATAGTGTGTAGGTTCTGATGACGTTTTTTGTATTAGAAATACGCCTGTCTTTGCTATTGTCAGACAGAGCGCTCTCGGAGGTTGCAGAGTTCTTTGCATGCCCTATTCTTTGGATAAACTCCCACTTACGCTCACCCGCACTCTGTCTTGGCCTTATTCCCATTACGGGAGAGTCTCTTATTGTCTCTCATTGCGGGGAGGATCGTGCTGAAATTGGGGGCGCTTCCTTTCAGGTGTTTGCACATCAGACATGTCCTACAGGTGAAGAGGGTGATGACATATATTTTTGGAGGGTGGTCGGGTAACCTGCTGTGAAGTCTAACATGACATGTCATATCTTCTCCCCGGATTAATGCTTTTGTGATGCGCTCCTCTGATCTGCCTCCGAATAAAGGAATGTGGCGTGCTCTTCTCATCCCTCTTCCCTGTACTCTGCACCCAATTGCCGATGAGTAACCATGGGCGTGCTTCATGTTCACACCCGCTGCTTCTCTTGCAAGTTTGGCATTGATATATGTTGCATGCCTTTAAAATGCCATTGTGGGGTAACACCTTGATAAGCGGCACTCCAAGCCCCCCATGCGCTATGCTTGGGTGTGGTGTGCAACTGAGTCTGCCACTGTATTTAACCATTGGTGGTCTTCACACCTCTCAAACATCCCTTTCGGCTGCACCACGCATTGACAATGTTCATTAGTGCTTGGTTTCACGCACACCAAACAGCTGCTGTCGTGTGCAAACCCTTGCTGCGCTCCATTCCTATTTGTGCCCTGCGTGTTAACCAAAGGTGTGCTGCACTCTTCCAAGTTGCCCAGGTGCGTCTTGTGCTAGTTTGCTGCACAAATACCTTCCAGTCCCAAGCATAGCGCCGGGATGATAGCTGAGAAGTTAAGCTCTCACCTCTGACATGAAGGCAGCCTGTACATGTCAATGCTGCTTCCTGGTAGAGTCGACTTTCTGCTTTCTGCTGCTGAGGTTGATACATTAAGTGCCTTAATGAAGCACTTAAAAGCAGGAGGAATCCGTCATGAAGCACTATGGTAAAGTCTGATATTATTGGACCTGTGGAATACTGCACACCTGACTCATACTGTTGTGCATACAGGTTGGAGACGGCTTTACATCTACCATCATCCTCTGTAATGTTAGCCTTGTTGTGATAAATATTTACCTCCAGGCCTTCTTTAGACAGAATGTTGACAGTTTTCATGAGCCTATGTGCTTTGTCTCTTGAAAAAATGTCAAAGTGCGGCAAACACAGGGTTCAACAAGACCCATTCCAATTCAAGCAGCTGAAAAGGCACTCTCTCCTGCCATGTCTTCATGACATACAGGAAACAGGAGCTGGAGCACAACCTCAAGCTAGCTGTGCTGTGTTTCCGGCACTTAGGCAAATCAGTATCAGAGTGATTTAGGGGGATACAGGATATTGCAGCAAAATGAGCCCGTAAGTAGGTGGGATTATTGAGAGACCTTTAATGGAGTATAAGTACCCGATGCGGGCGGCGGTGGCGGCAACACAGCCAATGCGGAGGCTCAGAACAGTGTTTATAGCACACGGTATAGACCCTACTCTAATCCTCCTCAGAGCGGGAGGCTGCCATCTTCACCCACCTGGAATCAGGTAAGTGCACTCTCCCCTGCATTCTCTTCACCCACCCCCACTCCCCTTTTCCACATTCTATAATCCCCCAGCCCGCCCACCTTACCTTGCTCTTCCTTGTCCCTCGCTGGGAACAGAAGGGTTCCTGGCATGTCTCCTACTCGAGAACGGCCGCATGGAAATGGAGAAGGGACTATGTGTAGTCCTCTTCTCCCCGATCCGTGACAGCCATCTTTTTTGGACATTTTTTCTTGAGTTGAGAAATGGTTAACGCACCATTTCTCAACTTAAGAAAATGACACCCCCATACAAAGTGCCGGTGTACTGCTAGCAATATAACCCTGGAAGGGGGGCGTTATTGGTCAGGTAATGCCAGAGGACTCACATTAAAGCCCTCGATTCACTCAGGCTTGTAACTGATGCCCCGGGGTATTAACTGACCGGCAATGCCCGCCCCCTGCTCAGGCTATATTGCTTAATGACCAGTAGCTGGCAATATGTAGTGGCAAATAACAAGTAGAGCTAACCAGTTGGTGACGGTGTCCAGTCAACTGGTCGACAACAAACTGGTCGACTGCAATTTGGTCGACACCATTTGGTCGAATGCCAAATGGTCGAATTTTTTTTATTTTTTATATTTATGTGTTTTGTGGGTTTTCGTGTGGGGAAAAAAAAAGAAAAAGAAAAAAATGGGGGTTGGGGGGGACCCCCCCCAAAAAAACCAAAAAATGGGTAAAAAAAAAAAAAAAAAAAATGCGACCATTTGGCATTCGACCAAATGGTGTTGACCAATTGTCCTGTCGACCAAATGTTTTCGACCATTTGACTGGTAACCGTTGGTGACTGCACCATACATTCATTCATCTCGTCATTTGTATAGCGCCTTTCATCATAATTATGGTCCCAAAAAACTGTATTCCTATGGAAGAGGTGTTGTTCAGTAGGTTTTGTGTTATATGTGATTGCAGGGTGAGTGGAATGAACCTGTGCTTTCCACAGCGTTAAGAAGGTGCAGTGTGTGTTGGAGAAAGTGGATTAGCTGGACTAACAACAATGTCTACATCTTGGATTCAGTCTATGTACAAAGAGCAGTGCTACCTTTCACAGATGATCAAAGTGCTACATTAATACATAATTCAAACCCGCTGAGAGGATGTTGAAGTGATAAGTTGCCATTCCAAGCTCCTTCTAGTGCTTACAGGCCCCCATTTCACATTTTCTTACGGCGGCATGGCCCGGCTTCATTTGCTCTAGAGTTGCATACAGTGGCGACTACGAAAGAGGGATCCTAAGTTCCTACTTGTCCTCCTCCCGGAAGATCTGAGTATTTTTCTAATGTGCATTTTAGGTGCAATGCTTTGCCCACCCTCCGAGCCCATATGGGTGCAAAAACCCAGCTCACTGTCAGGATTCTTACCAAGTGCAAGTTCCTAGAAAGCCTTCTTGCGTCCTCCATAAGGGTTGGCGGCACCCCAGGCGCAGTTTGAGTTGGCCGAGCACAGAGAATTGGGGCTAGATGGGGTGGGTACCTAAGAGGGACGTTTTGGAGGCAGGATGTGGGGGGTGACTGCTTGAAGGGCTAGTGAACAGGTGAAGGGGGAGTGGGCATGGGTGGCAAATCAGGAAGTGGGAAGAAACACCTTGGTTTTGAGGGCTTTCCCAAAGAGACAGAGTGCAAAGGAAAAGGAGTTCTGGAAGGTGGAAGCAAGGATGGAGAAACAGGCCCCTTCTAGACTGAAGAACTTCAACGGGGGAACTATCTGAGGATTCCGGCATGGTGGTAGCATGTGAGCTTGTTTTGAAGGAATTCAGGGCTTTTAATTTGGATGGTGTGGTGGGTAATGCACATGGCTCTGAACGAGGCCCGTCGGCGGGAGAGATGTGTTCTCTGGGGGAGAGTGTGAGGAGTTTTGGATCCATTGGAGCTTTCTGAGTTGATATGCTTGTTCACCTAAATAGAGGGAATTAGCGTAAACTAGGCACGAGAGGATGATGGCCATGATTGCAGAGACTGTATAGGGGTAGGAAATATATGGAAAAATCAGCTTGAGGATGCAGAGTTGGAAGGTGCATGAACTGGAGACTGCATTGATGAGACAAGAGAGGGTCAAGTTTGAGCTGAAAGTGGATCGTAGGTTTTTGACTGACGGGGGATGCAGTGGGCGTGTGTCCTAATGAAGGCAACCAAGGGATAGGTTGGGGATGGAGGGCAGTTTTTTCCGCAGATTACGATTTTGTTTTGTCTGGGGTTGAGGAGCAGGTTGCTGTTCATCATCCAGAGGTCAGTGTCAGAGAGGCACAGTGCCAAGTCTGGGCGGCGTGTGGAGGGGAATTGCGAATCTTGAGGATGATCTGAATGTCCTCAGCATAGTTGTAATAGGTGAGATTGTGCGAGTGGATGAGCATGGAGGGGGTGAAAGTCAGAGGTAAAGAAGAGAAAAGAGAGGGAGGCTCCATGGGGGACTCTTTGGAGAACTGGGTGGGGGAATGAGGAGAAAGGATAGATGATTTGGGAGTGGTTGGAGAGGAAAGAGGAGATTAACATTGTAAAAGGCATCACACTTTGTATGTTGTATTGTCTTATGCAATGTTTACATATTTTTCAAATGATATACAAGTATTGTTTTGTATGTTCACAGTAATATTGTGTGTGTGTGTGTGTATGTATATGCATGTGCAGTATTTGTATGAAGATACTATTTAGATTGTGAGTTGGTATTAGGGTAAACACATTAAAATGCAAATTATATTTAACATATTTTGTTATTAAAGAGTATGTTTTTTTTCCGGTTATTTTTATACATAAACACTTCATAAACATTTTGATTTGATCTGAGCACCCCAGAAAAGAAATAGAACATCTGTTTGCTGCTATCCATGGCAGCATTCCTGATATTTTAGGAGACACGTGAACGGTCCCATTAGGGACATTTGGGTGAGAAGAAGGGACAACAATGGATTCAAAGTGGGGCTGGGTGGATCAGGGAAGAAAAATGGCATTTTGAAAAAAAGAAGGTCTGTAAAATCTGAAAGAATGTCAGGGAAAGCTTAAAGTGGGACTGCTGATGTCTAAAAGGGGCTGCGCGCAGGCCTGAAAGAGGAAACATGTGGCTCAGAAAGCAGGTCTCTGCAGTTCAGAAAGAGTCCACCTAGACGCAATGTCACCCTGAGAGAGAGACGGTGCATCCGAAACACAACACATGCCTTAAATAATGGCCATGCCTTTTACACTGGGAGCACTGCATTTATAATGTACACCACGCACCCACAAAGAAGGCAAATAGTTGATCGCACTAGACAAGCTACGCTTTCCTAATTTGCGGCTTCAATTTGCGGCTTCAATTTATAGATACTTCATAATTCCCATTGGAAATCATTGAATGCCCGGAAGTGAAATGGTTACAGATGTTACTTTCCAGTGGAAATGTTTTTGGGGACGGAAGGAAAATGTGAGGTAACAGAGATCTGAAATTCGATTTGGTCTGTGCTTGACACCAACAGCTAGAAAGAAATGGAAGACCCGCTATTCCCAGCAGGCGAGAATTCATTTCACTGTAGAGGAAGCAGGGCAGGTATTTGTGTTATTTCAACGTGCGAGAAACTCACTGCATTTCATTAGAGCTGTCATATGCCATTTTTAGTGGAGGTGATATCACTTACCTGAAAGAAGATCTCGCCCAAGCGTCTCAGCTCCTGACATGTTCCTGTCGAATATGCCTCACTCCTTAAATGACACATTTGGGCAAAATTTAAAACGTGAATTTTCAGAGGTGGCCATGTTCTGCAGGAAACATTGGAATATCGCGACAGGCCAGTGGAAGTGCAGTAGAAGAGCTGTTTAAATTTCCAGGCAAGTAGTAAATACAGAAACTGTACGGTAAAAAGAAGGGAGTTCGCGGACGGGCAGAACCGGTGGGCGGAGGGGCTTGTGCTCCCAAGACAAAAATGGTATGGCCAGTGGTCAAAGTTTAACAAAAAAAAAGTAGTGGAACAATGTTCTCTCTGCCCTCCCCCTCTTCTGCTCCCTCCACTCCACCATAATCACCGTCCGTGCCACCCCCACCCAATTCAAACCCACTATTTGGACCCTCACTTTCCTCCATTCCACCACAAAAAATGCTGTGCTTTACAATAGTTCAAGCACAATTGAAGAACATATAGTTCCAGACTTTGCATTCAAATGACCACCCTCAACATGTTATTGCCCCCAACATCATGCAGCTTTATGCAGACCCCCCTTCCAATTCCCCAACATTGGCACTTCTTAAGGGACACGCCCAGGTCCATAGCCACTGACAACCCCATTTCATTGCCTGCAAACAATGCTGCGCTTACAGCAATTTGCAGATTGCTGCCGAGCTGGGCTCAGTTACTGACTGCTAGGGAAGGAGCTTCAAGTCCCAAGCAGTCTTGAAATAAACAAAGCCAAGCCAGTACTTGCGAGATAGTGAAGGAGGATATGACACTGGATTGCTACCAGGGGTGCATACTTTCTCTTTACCCGGGATGGTGGGTGGGGGGTCATATGAGGACTTTCATGCAATTGGCCTTTCAAGGGTTGCGGGGTCCGGGGAGGCGGGCCCCGGAGCAGCCTGTCACAGTTTATTAGACGGTCACTGTCAACGCAGGGAGTTCCTTTCCCCACGCTCAAGGTGTCACACAACAAAACGCTTAGCAGATTCAAGTTTGGTTAGACCTCCAACCTGTATAACACCATTCAGCAGATACCCCCTGTATCACCAATAAACTAGAAACCAGGCCGGTGTATAGAAATAATAGAGTATATTTATTTAAATTTCTACAATGAATCAGAAACAAAGCACCAGAACACCAGCCCCCAAATACGTGGCACAACACAATAAGCACAAATGCAGATTACTTGCATCAATTGACTGACGTGTTTCTTAATAGACTTTCAGTTGCCACAACAAACACAGGTTGAATTTGAAATCAAAACACACATAGGATTTCTTTGCACATTAACAAATAGGAAATTTGGAAAACACAAAGTGATTGCTTGGGTTGTTCTCTCCCAGCAACCGCCACCCACAGGTATCAGATATATATGATCCCTTAGTTTGAAGGCAAGGTACAGGGAGTGAGAATATAATGGTAATGTCGTTTGGGCTTATTATTTGAAATGCAAGGTCTGGGAAACAAACTTAATGAGAAAATCATTTAGGGAACATGCATTCAAATGAAATGCAGAGTTTGAGGAATTTGGAATAGATGGGAAAATGTGTTTGGGGGCATTTGTTGTCACAGGGAAAGCAGGGTGTTGGGATTTTCATTTTGGGGACACTAGCGCATTCAAATGAACAGCAGGGTTACCCATTTACATCAAAGACTAGAGTCATTTACTGTGCACTGGGATAACCTTTGTCAATTTTGAATTTGGACAAAAACATCACCCTCTGGTAGCTGACCCTATGGGAATTAATTACATTATATTTTAAGTTAAATACGATAAGGGTATAATGTTCTTACCCCCTTCCCGCTAATAGAAGAGCATCCACTAATAAAAAAAAGTAATTGGTTAAAACAGACAGCTTACCGTTACACTTCTGGTTAAAACAAATATGGTGTTTTTCTCTAAGGGAATTAATTAAGGGATCATTTTAGTCAAATATGGCCAGGATCTACACCCCTCCCCCACCCACTAATGGAAATAGATTAAGGCAGGTAGCTCCCCACACAATTGATAGCTTTGGGATATATCGACTTACATGGGAGATCTTTGTTCTTAGCTCAGGGGGCCAGCCAGATTTCAGACCGTCTTTCAGGAATAGGTAGTCAGCTCACACCCCTGGTCTCTATTCTCAGCAAGGTCTCTCCAGCCACATTTTAGGCCTCTCTCTCAGATAGCGCTTGCAGCTTCCAGGCAAAAGCCTGTAGCATGTGTCACAGAGTCTCCTGTCTATCTGCTCTCTAGCTGTCAGCCTTCCTCTTAACAGCTCTCTGTTGTTGTGAGTCTGCTCTCCTCTCTTTTCTCTTCCATCCCCTTTTAGATTGAAAACTAGTATTATATAGTGCTGATGGGAATTACATCTTATGAATAGTCACACACTACGGATTGGACATCTCTCTTTCTCCCCCTCCCACTAATCCGCCCACTGCCGGCTGATATTGATATTGATATGTTATTTCTATTGTGCTCAAACACAAGTGTTTCATAGCACAACAAGGCAAGGGAGAGGAATAGGGGAGAACCAAAAAGTGATTTTACTAGGCCCAGTCACATTGAGAATGAGCAAGTGCATGGGAGATAGGGTAAGGAGTGTAAATGTATGTATTATGGAAAATGGGGGAGGAGGAATATGCATCATTTCAAAATGACATGTTTTTACATTTTGGTTTTTCCTAATAATATCTGTCATGATGCCTACTCCCGGGAAGCCAGTTCAGGCCCAGCGTCCCCGAAAGCAGGCATCATGTCCCCAGGGAGGGACCCAGCAACCCCTTATAGGGGCTCTTTGGACATTGTCCTGGCGCCTTTGGCGCCAGGCTCATAGAAGGCATCAGTCCTGGCACCATAGGCGCCAGGCTCATTATGGCAGTGCTTGGATGGACTTACCTGATGCAGACCATGCTCCCGGATCCAGACCTCCTTGAGGTCTGAAAGGGACTATTTTACCTATGGGACTATTTTACCACTCGGGCGTGGCTGAGGAAGAATACTTACCTGGAACTACTTTGGGGGCTATTTAAACCACGCCCAGACAGCAGCTCACGCTTCACGTTGTTCTGCATCTAGCAGCTGGACGCTCACCGTGTCTGCTCCTGCATCCTGGCTCCAGCCACGCCTGCCTGCAACCTGGAACACCTGAAAAGGAAGGAAAGGAGAGAAAGGTGAATAATTGAACTTTACCTACCTCCATCCGGAGTCCGGAACCATCACTCCGACGATCCTGAGAAAAGACATTATTTTTAGAAGCGCATCGCTCGCTGCAGCGCCGCGTTCCACTCACCTTCACGAGGCGCCCTCGGGCTCTTCAGCGACCATTGGCACCATCCGCCGCCTTTCAGCGCCTAAGGAGAAAAAGAGACAAAACAAAGGTGAGCGAAGGAACAGATTGAGGAAGGCCTGATTCTTCCACCTTAAGACTTAGCTGATTATTGTTGGGACAATCTTTCCTCACCTCGGGTCGGTGCGCTTCTTTTGCACTTCCGTACCCCGGCCCCTAAGGGGAAAAAGACACACGCATTAGTGGGTGAAAGCAAGATCACTAAGGGAACCATCCATCAAAAAGACTCAGCAGAGTTTACCTTCGGCGAATCCATTCCTCTACGCGGATTCTTCATCCTGCATCTGAAATAGAGAAAAGGACAACGGACAATTAAGGCTTGAACTTTTGCAACTGAATACTTACGGCCTCGTATCGGAAAAGTCAAGCGGAGTTGAATACTCACCAAACCCGAGATCCAGTGAGGTAACTGGAAATCAACGCGCCCCTGCATCGGAAGCAGGATGGAGAGCTCGTCCTTTCAGACTCTAAGGTGAGACTCTACTGGGAATCGCGGAGGGGGTTCGAGGAGTGTGAGAGGGGGAAGGGGGGAATCCGACACATTATCCAGCAGACAGTTAATCCCCTTTTCCATCTACAGAAGGATTCTTCTACGGGCCAGACAGGCGAGGTTTGGGGGTCCGGTCCAGTCCGTCTTCCGAGTCCTGCGCATCACCTTAGAAGAGGTCATAGCAGTCCAGAACAGGTCGGCGCCTCCGTGGGAATCAGGTGAGCGTTACAATATCACTACATGGCAACTGGCTTCTCCCTTCAGATAACTGCATAAACATATATATTTTTGAATTCTACATTTTATTGCGTATTTTGGAATACTACTTTTATTTCAACACAACCTTCCTTGGTGGAGCTGCTGTTTTTTTGTGGTTTGTTCCTAAGCTGAAAAAGTTACAAATATGACACTTCACAATCCGAGCATTAATGTTGCATTCTATCAGTTCACTAACTTTCGAGTTCCTCTGAATCATGAGAGACACGGATCAGGGTTTCCTCCTAACTCAAATTCTATACATAAAATAGAATTAAGAGATACATAGGATTGACTGGCTTTTTGTGATATTTAATATGAGTTCTGGATGAGCTGATTGTGATGCATGGTTTTCCCGTTATTAAGGAAAACAGAGTCCAATGCTTATCAAATATGGAGAGTCAAAGTTTCATAATCCAAGCAAATCCGCCCAGTTCTGTTTTCTTCAGAAACATGTGACCTGAACATCTGCTTATCAGTAGTGTATGTTTCTAAAATAGTCTTTAAAATACATTAGTGGCTCTGAGAGGCACTTTAGTGGGGTTGAGCCAGTCCAAGAGGTAAACTCTGTTGGCTGGCTATTCTGACCCTTGCACAATTTTGATCTAACTCTTTGTATTTCTTTGCATTTTCACCTGAAAACCAGACCTGCTTTTCTTGGTGAGCCCAGCTTAAAGGTTTTGAGGTCAATGTTTCAGAGGAAAAGACTGTTCAGTTCAGTGGGGAAAACAAGCTACAAACACAATTCTAACAGAACAGCATTTTAAATTGAAAATATATGTTTAACATGTAACATTTTGTATTGCATCTGGGCCTACTGTCCGGGAATCAAATATGTCTTTAATAAAATAATTAAAAATATATGAGTCTCACTTTCAGTATTATTCACACAAAAGTCACCATTAAAATAGGACATTAGTATTCACTTCTACAAAAAGTAGGCCTCTTCTTTTAAATTATTTCATTTTGAATGTTCAAAAGTAAGTGGCCCTCATTACGACCCTGGCGGAGAACCATGGTGCAATTTGCACCATGGTCCATGGCGCTAAGCTGCCAACTCCGCCATGGTGGTTGGCGGACTTACCACCCCATTCCGACCTTGGCGGGGCGGTAAGTCCCCAATCCCCATTTACCCTTCCCCATTCCCATTTTTTTGCCCCATAGGGTATAATGGGAGTGGGGAAGGCGTTAATTACGCCACCGTAAATTACGGTGGCGTAATTAACAACAAGTCCCGTAGCGCCATGGATTTTTCCGCCTGCAAAAAGCAGGCGTAAAAATCACCATGGCGCTACGGGAACTCGTACTCAGGCGGAAAGGGCCGCCATGGTTTACGCTGGCGTAAACCCCTTTCCGCCAGGGTCGTAATGAGGGCCAGTGTCTTATCTGTGACAAAAGCAAAGTGTTTGGCTTCACTTTAGATTTCTGGATCTCACAGTCATGTTGTGCACTGAAGTCAACAGAACATGCTGCTGTCTGTTTCTTTAAGTGCAATTGTATCTGTTCATATTTTATGAAAACATCATGTTCAGCCACACAGGTCTTTTGAACTGCATTGGGCACATTCTGCTCCATTAATGTTTTAAGACACAATTTTCTTTTGCCTTCACAATTTGGCAATGTTGAGTGGGGCCCACTTTTTGCATTCACTAGGCCTCATGTTGCGAAACAATGTTTTGAACTGGCCTGCATATTCCAATGAGTCTCAACATCAGCCAGCTTCATTCTCACAATAGGGGCCTTGAAGTCTCTGTCACTCAGGGGCTGAATTTACACCCCACAAACCACATACTCGGTGCCCCTGATTGCTACCAAGTTTAAATCCCCATAGTGGGAAAAAATAAAATAAAACAAGGTGGCATTTCCACCCTGTACCGATTCTCCAGGTGACACAAAGTAAGGGAACAATGTAATGATTATTGAGGTGTCAACTCCACTGGGATTGTCGGCCCCATCTGACAATATTTCCTTCTCCTCAACTGATTCACTGGAGCTGCTGTGAGACTCCTTCTTTCTTCCTCTTCTCCTGATACCTGTTTTTTGTAGCGGTGGGGGCTACCTCAGAGGGAAGCCACTATGCCTTCCTGGGTTCTTAGCAGGTTAGTGCCATTCCCCGAATTAGCCACAAAGGGGAAAAAACCATGGAAGGCAGAAAAATCCATGGTTGTTTTCGTAGGCAGTGAGGTTCTTGCTGTCTTCTTGTGATGCAGGAGGTACACGTGTCAGGTAGAGGAACTTAGAGTGGAGGGACAGATCCTTGCATCTTGCCGGGAGATGGTATAACATATCAGAGGTAGGAGGGGGCTGAATCCACCCTCTCGAGGAGGGAGTCGCAAGGAGGATAGCTGACACAGACGGGTGCAGCCGAGGGAAAGGGAATCCCGCAAGGGGAATCCGAGATAAACCCTTCTATAGGAAGTGGGAGGTGAGAAGTGCATAGCAGAATGCTACGAGCAGCACCGTAGCTCGAGGGAGAACAAAAACACTCCTAAATGAAGAAATAAATAGGAGCAGAAAGCCAGAAGCAGAGAAACCAGGAAGAGAACAAACATGGAAACAGAAATGAGAAAACAGAAGGGAGAAGGCGGAGGAGCCAAAGCAGAGGCGGAGCCAGGTGGCTAACAAGCTGACAACAAGCGAAGCAAAGGAAGTAGCAAGAAAAAAGCAGTCAGCAAGAAAGCAGAGGAAAGCAGCTCCCTTTACGAGCAGAGTGAAATAACAAGCGTCTTACCCAGAGAGGAAGGCAAACATGGGTTGCAACACGCCGACCATCGGAAGTGCACTGGCTAAGTACAACCGGCGGTGACCATGTTGAAATAAACTAGACTGTGACTGCACAGTAGGGGGAAAAACATGATATGCAAATTCAATGGAGTTGCAGTCTCCATCTATTCCATAAGCGCCACCTATTAGCACGTGTGACACAAGGTCACATAAAGTAAGGGAAGGATGACAGGTTTTCTGAGAAGTAAGGGAACATCATAATCTTTTGTTCCCTTCCACTTTTACTTCTGGATGTGGCTAAATGGTCTGTTTAATAGTAGAACTGTATAAAAAGCCCCAGCATGCATTTCTGGAGTGGAACTCTTGATATCTACCAATGCTTAAAAAGTCAGATCTTGCCACAGCAACAGGATCAATTATCTGCAGTCGAAAATCATGCATGAACAATCAGACCGGTGTGCACCCAAAAGAACTTCTGGATGTAAAGTAGATGGATATTTGTGCCGCATCATTGAAGCACTGATTTGTGAAATGTGCCAGTACCCTTTGGTGAAGAAAAGTTGAAGAATACATAGAATGCCAGTAGACATTTCATCAGTTTAAGATATTGCAGAGAGAGTTATAACTACTTTAATCTTGCACTCATGCAGTTACTTAGCTTGTTAATACGTTGTACTTATTTTACTTTTATTTTGGGTATGTGTTGGGCACAACCTAGGTTAACAAAACAGTGCTGCACATCAGAGCTTAATAAGGTCACACTTTAAAAGGGAAAAGTAACAACTGGCCTTTATTACATAACGACTAAGCAAAAGGAGCAATAATTAAGGCTGAGGTAGAGCTCTCTGTGGAAGGTATCAATGGTTTTACTGTGCCTGCAGAAGGTGCTCCTTGAAGAGGGTGGTCTTGCTCTGCCTTAAGAACCGCATGAGTGTGGGAGAACATCTAATATCTAATGTTGATAGATATGAGGTTCCACAGCCTGGGGATGTAGAATGAGAAAGCCTGTGTAATGCGTTTACATTTGTCCTTTATTTTTACAGCTTTCATCTTACCAGGTCTTGGTTTCTTGTGCAGCATTGGCCGCCAGAGTTGATGACCTTTTCAGCCGGGTAGCAAGACATATCTAATGTTTAAATTATAATACATGTTAAGTTATATAGCCATAGAACAAAATGCAATCAGAATTTTACTTATTTGTCAGGGTGCAGCCAGCACATGCCATACTCCAGTCCTACCTCGCTAACCACCAGCAGTTTGTTCATATGGACTTTTCTAGATCACCAATGCTACACGTCACCTGTGGAGTCCCACAGGGTTCCACCCACTCCCTAGTGATACTCAGTCAATACATGGAGCCACTGGGAGCCCTCCAAGCCACACACAACATCCCCATTCACCAATATGCCGATGACACACAGCTATACCCCATGATAGACTCCATCAAATACCTACAAAGGCTCAAAACCTGCCTCTTGCTGATCCAGTCTTAGATACCCAGTGCATACTTGAAGCTCAACCCCTCCAAGACCGAATTCCTACTCCTCCCCAACAACACTGTACACCAAGACATGCAGACCTGACTATCAACCATGAACCCTGATGGTTTCACCTCCTGCACCAAGTCCCTCGGGTTCTACATCGACAAACACCTCTGCTTCAAGACACACATAGATAAGAAAACTCACACAGCTTGGTATCAGCTCTTCCTCTTATGGAAATTGAAGCCCTTCTGCCCGCTGGGCAGCTTTAGATCCGCCATTCAAGTACTTGTCCTATCCCACCTGAATGGGGGCAATGCGTTCCTCGAAGGTCTCCTGTTGTCCTCCCTTGTGCCCATGAGAAGTGTCCCACATGGGGCTGCACGCCTCATCAAGGGTCTTCGTAGATAGTACCACATCATTCTGGCCCTCATTGACCTTCATTGGTTCCCACTGCATGCACAAATCACCTTCAAGTCTTGCTGTATCATCTATAAGACAGTCACCCTCAGGTCACTGAGCTACCTTGCTGAAAACTCAGCATCTACACTGGACAATGCACCATCAGAAGTCAGGGCATGTGCAGATTTAAAATCTGTCACTGCAAAAAGCGAAGGACCAGAAAACAATCTTTTTCCGCCTATGCCCCAAGATTATGGAACCTCCTCCCTGTCAGCATCAGACTCGCCACCACGCTCCTACAATTTAGAAAGGAACACAAGACCCACCTCTTCAAGGAGTTTCTCCTCCTCAACACCCAGGCCATCATGTCACCCCCCAAACCACCTGACAAACTAGACGCCATCCGCCCAGCCTCCTTGAACAGCTGTACCTCTCCTCTGTGCCCCTCTGTATCCAGTCCCCCGATGTATATTTGTTCTGTTGTTACCTCTGAAAAGCATTCCATTATGCATCTGTATTGTTGTATACCTCGGTAAAGTGCTGCTTTGCTTCTCAAAGCTAGGCCCACTCTCAATAAATGAACAAAGAAAGAATAGAGTGGGTCCACCCTATTAAAACTGGTGCTCTCAGTTGGCCCTAAACAGGACTACACACTTAAATTCTAATTATTCGGAGCGTACATTAACATTCAAATAATGTGTATTCACAACCAAATCTTGTGGACAGTTTTCTTGAAAGAAATGTTTAATCACATTTCTTAATTAATCCTTTTATTGAATATTTTTACTTCATATTCAGTGAGGCCAGGCATAGAATACTGGCTAGAATTTCTTGTACAATTGCCAATGCATTTCGGTTATAAAAACCTTCATCAGGACCGTACATTACTTTTCATATGCCCAACAATTTGCTATGTTAAACAGTTTTAGCAACATATGGTGAGCCAAATAATTCAACAGTGATTAAGGATTGACATGTATAGAAAACACATAACGGTTCCGTGTATCATCAAAGTATTCTAACAATAACGATGTAGTGGTAAAAAAAGAAAAAAGAAAAAAATGAAAACATTTATTTCAAAGTCAATGGTTTAGCCAGAATCAACATTCTCGTGCAAACATTAAGGAGATTCAATGTACCTTGTACTTCATAAGACTCTTCAACTCGCAAATGAAGAATCCAATCCGAGTAAATGCTCCTGTCAACATCATGTAAAAACTAATCAGTAATCAATAATCTTTTGTACACCCAGTGGATGGAACGTAGAAAGGATGCTTACCGTTACTCAGCAGTAAAACACTGCATGCATAACAAACGCGTTCTCAGGGGCGCGAACGCGAATGTAAGGGGCAGTATTTAAATGTTGCCATGGAGACCCAGAGGCATAGCGCTTGAACACGTATGCCTTGGATCCCACCTCCGTGGAAGCACGGGAGGTGGGAATATCGCCATGACAACGTGAAAACAAGTTAAAGTGAAACTAAATCATGCAGCTTCGATCGAGTGCGGAAGGATTGCAGAGAAATTAACGTGTGAACGTGGACACGGTTAAGAGTCCAATCAATGATGATTATTTGAAAAAAACGTACATGTACGTGTTAAACAATATGAAGTAGAACACTGTACGGTGGGGAGCTGTGGATATTAAATGGTATTCATGACGCAAGCGAAAAACAATTACAGCAGAGGTTACAGGGATGTAAATATGAGAAAGTGACTGTCAATTGACCCAAACATAAATCATAAGGTGAAAAATCAGTAAAGGACAGATGTCGTTCTTAGACAATTAAATGGAACCTTAAAATGAACGCCCCAAGGGGGCGTTTCACAGGTTAGAATCTATGGTTTCTAAACACATGGATCTAGTTATCCGAAATCTACATCAAGGTTACAAAGGAAATAATTTGCAAAAGCTAATATCAACCGCCCGTGAACCAACATCAATTGTTAGATACCCATATTTCTGAACAATAGTGATCCAAAAGGGAGTAGTCGGTGGCGACCACGGTCGCTGTCATTACTGTGTCACTAGATGTCAAAATAGTGAAACTGAATCCAAAAAAGAATGCAAAAAAACAAGGGAAAAACTGTGAAACCTATTAATCAACAAAAATGGAAAGGTGTGTTAATGTTCATAAAAAGCACATATAAGTTTTTCTTCATTGATCCCCCTGGGTGTCAGAGAGCTTAGCCGGTGAATCCATAATGTTTCTCGTTGATAGAGTCTCTTTTGTAAATTCTCATATTTGTTGAGTTTTTGGACCACTTCTAAAATCACAAATCTTATCTGTGCCAAATTGTGATGTTTTTCTTGCCAATGTCTGGCTACCGCTGAGGTAGCTGTATGATTCCTTATGCATGATCGGAGTTCATTCCACCGGATTTTGGCAGTGCGTTGTGTCTGGCCAACATAGAACAACCCACAAGGGAATTTCATTCCATAAATAATATTCTGTGTGTCCCAAGTGGCATAGTCCTTCAGTTTAATTTTTTCTCTGGAGTGTGGGTGATTAATGGTTGACCCTTTCATGATGTAATTATAATTTTTTTGGCAGTTTAAGCACGGAAATGTGCCTGTGCGATCTGTTAGCTTTTTCTTACGCGGAGGTTTGGTGTTAACTAGCTTGTCCTTCAAATTCTGGCTACGTTGATAAGCGAAAGCGGGAAGTTCCTTGAAAAGATGCTCTATTCTCTGGTCACAGGTTTTAGTGTTCCAATTTTTCTTGATTATAGATTTGATGCGGCTGGTTTGCCCGGAATAGTTAGATACAAAGACCAACAGAGACATTCATTCTGTTTTAGTTTTTGGTTTCAATAATTCTTCTCTGTTTTGTGTAGCTGTGCGTGCAGTAGCCTCCTATATCTCATCTTCATAGTATACTCTTTCCAGAAATGTATCTCCCATCGCTTTCACCGCCTCTTGGTAGTCTGTAGGGTTGCTGACTATTCTTTTCACCCTTAACATTTGACTGTAAGGGAGATTTTTAATAAGACTGGGTTGGTGGAAACTCAATCTCTGTAAAAGGTTGTTACGGTCTGTGCTCTTACGGAAGATTGTGGTGCGATATTCAGAGTCTGTGATCTTTATTTCCACATCCAAGAAATGTATGACTTTATTTGAGTATTCATGTGTGAACTGAATTCTAGTATCTATGCTGTTGAGGTAATCGAAAAAGGCTAAGAGTTCTGATTCTGTATTTGTCCAGATGCCAAAAATGTCATCTATGTATCTGATCCATATTGCCAGGTTATTGTGCCAATGGGGATTCTTGAGTACATGTTCCAACTCAAACTTATGCATAAATGCATTGGCATATGTGGTGCCATGGTGGCCCCCATTGCCGTGCCTGCGACTTGTAGAAAATATGAACTTTTGTATTGAAAGTAGGAGTTGTTACTGATAAATTCAAGGAGTGCCATTATGAATTCTTTCTGTGCCGGTATCTCACCTTCCTGTAGAAGTAACCATTCCACTGCTTCTCTACCCAAGTTATGCGGAATAGAGGTATAAAGACTCTTGAGGTCTATGGTGAAACAGATATGGTTGGAATTGAATGGTATGGCTCTGAGCAGTTGTAAAAAATGAGTAGAATCCTTAATGTATGTGCTGTTCTTTTGGATGATGGGTAGTAAACAATAGTCTATGGCCCTCACTACACGGTAGGCGGTAACCATGGCGCTATTAGCACCATGGTTGCCGCCGGTATTTTACCGTGTCCGCCTTGGTGGATGGCTGAATTACCACCCTACTCCAAGGTGAGCGGGGGCGGCAATTCCCCATTCACCAAGGCACTTCCCCATTCCCATTTTTGCCCCCATAGAGCTCAATAGGAATGGGGAAGGAGCTAATTACGGTACCACAAATTGCGGTACCGTAATTAGCACCAAGGTCCCTTAGCGGGCCCGTTCCTTAACGGCTGGTAAAACCAGCCGTTACGGTCGGGTCCCGCAAAGGGACCTCGTAGTAAGGCGGTAAGGGTTTACCGGTACCGGTGCCCTTACCAGTACCGGTAAACCCTTACTGCCTACCGTGTATTTTCCCAATGGTTCCAGAATACTGTCCATTCCTGCCACTATGGGCCTCTCTGGTGGTTTCAGTGTATCTTTGTGGACTTTTCGGTAAAGTGTAAAAGTGAGGTATACAGGGATGTGGGTTCGTAAGAAACTTCCTGGTGCTATGGGAAATTCATTCCAATTCCTCTGCTCGTTCTAGTAGATTCTCTAAGTTCTTTATTATCTCCTCCATGGGGTCTGTGTCCAATAGGGCATAGGTATTGGTGTCATTATGTTGTTGTACACATTCTTGATCGTAATCTTGACTGTTTAATAGCACTATACTCCATACATATATATACATACGGAAGAGTATTGTTTCGCTACTTGTCCCAAATGCAAAGTTCTCATGTCTTTCTTTAAGTCCAGCGCAGTATAGCGTGAGATGTTTTAAAGTCTCATGATGGTTTTTACAGAAGCGACAATTCAATGTCGCTGTCGGTTTTCGAAATCTCAGAGCCTGGCTTACTCTTGTGTCAAACAGAGTAAGTCTGAATTTTAGGAGCATCTTCCGATGTCTAGCATTGGGTGTTTTCACCAAATAATGCAACTGCTTTTTCCGATTTTTCGCTTCAGTTGCTGCATCTTCCATCAGCTTATGGCTATTTCTGTCGTCTGCTGTTGAGCACCAATCTCTTTCCCATAGCTTTTTTTCACATAGTTTCAGTGTCTCCTGATCAGTGCCCAACTTAACAAGATGGTTTCCGCATGCATTGGCCCATTTTATCAGTAGGGTTTCTGAGTTTCCTTTCATTGCGTCCCGTAGTATTTCAAACTGGGGTGTGCAGTTGTCAATGATTATTTTTCTGTATACATAAAGCATGTTCCACAGCACCTGGGCGTTCATGGATATCAGGTTGAGTTCATGTCGCAAGCACACTCTAGATATTCCCTTTTGTAGTTGCAGAACACGCCTCCAGTACTGATTTTCTAGTTGGGACCATAAATTTGCTGTTGCTCCTAATGCACTTTCTGCACCGTAGATTAATGTTGGCACAGCTTTTTGGTTATAATGGGCCAAGGCGGTCCAAGGTGGGCAATAAGGAGAACTTCCCATATTTTTTATTAATTATTAATGATCATTCCTTGACATGCTAGTTGTTTGCATTTTTGTTTGACATTCTCGACCCATGGAGCATTGTTTATATTGCTGTTAATCTACATTCCAAGATATTTAGCCTTTTTGACACAGCTCAAGCTTTCATTATTCAATCTCCATTTTGGCTCATGTTTTTTAGCTTGTTTCTTCGTTCTTGGTACGTCTTGGAGGATTATTACTTCAGACTTTGCAGGGTTAATTCTTAGTTTGTTTTTTAGAACATACCCTTCGAGGGCTTTTAGCTTCCTTGTCAGTCCAATTGGCGTAAGATCGAGCAACGTGATGGCGTCTGCGTAAAGTATCCAATTTACACTTGTACCGTTGATTTTAGGTGGGTGGGAGCTTACCGCTCCTATGGTTTCTCCAATAACTGACACAAAAAGACCAAACAGGGTAGCTGCCAGCAGGCAGCCCTGCTTTATGTCCTGATTTGTTTTGATTGGTTCACTAAGGGTTCCACCAGTGTCCAGTCTGATCTTATTTTCGGTGTCAGTATGGAGTTCTTTAATAGGAAGTAACAGATTTTCTGCACAGTTCCATTTCCTCATTTTGTCCCAGAGCATTTCACGATCAATGGTGTTGAATGCGCTAGACAAGTCGACAAATGCTATATAGATTTTTTTATTTTGTCGGATGGCTTCCATTTTTAGGAAATGTATGATTGTCAGATTCAGGCCACACCCGACACCTTTTGCAAATCCTGCTTGCCGAGGATCGTATCGCACTGATTCTTGGATCCATTTTAAGAATTGACCTTACAGCTGTGTGGCAATGATTTTTCCCACCACATCAAGGAGTGCTATAGGACGGTAATTCCTAGGGTCAGTACGTTTGCCTTTTGTGAATATTGGTACGACAATAGCGCTCCGCCAGGTGGAAGGGATCTTTCGCTTCAACAAAATCGATGCAAATAAAGTGTGGCAGAAGTCAGCCCATAGTTCTGGCTGTTGTTTTAAGAGTTGGTTTGTTACCCCATCGGGTCCCGGGGCTCTCGACGTGCTAAGTCTTACGACGTTTCTATATATATGTCCTCTCTGTCGATTTTAATTGACCATTCAATTCCCAGGTCTACTAATTTGCTGGGATTTATGTCTTTGTTATGGAATATTTCCAAGTAGTATTCCACCCATACTTTCTCAGACACCATATTTTTTAAGACAGCCTCTTGAGGTGTCGAGACATTATTCAGATAGTCCCAAAAGGTGCTTGTTTTTCATTTAGCTAGAGTTTCCATCATCAATACTGTGTTTCGTTGCAGCATAACATGCCTATGGCTGATCAGCCAATTTTTATAGGTTTGTTTTAGTTGTTTTCCCATACTTCTACAATTTGCATGAGCACTTCCTTTCAGCTTTCTTACTGCTTTATTCAGCTATTTTTTCCTAGTGGCGATCTCTCCATCCCATGCATGTATTTTTATGAAGTCAGGCTTCGAACTCGCAGTTTGCTTCTCTCGATAAGCCTCTAGGAGAGTAGTCTATTCAATTTCCTCGGCATCTGGTTTTTTCTCCATCTAGTTCAGGATGGATTTTACATTGATTATGTTAAGCCGCAGCCGATGCAACCAGGTACCACAGCCAGATCCTTACATGGGATAGCTACTGTTCCTTTTGTTTGATGTACATTCAGGTACAGTTTTAGCATGCAGTGGTCGCTTGACTCCATTTCAGTGATATTTTAGGGACGCAATCTCACATCTCATTCTTTCGGTTACAAACATATAGTCAATGGTTGATCTTAGCTGATTTCGTTGCCAGGTAAAGTGCACTGGGATATCTCCTGGGGTTTCTCCATTCAGCATCTTTAGGTTCCATGCTTTCATTTCATATAACCAAGCCACAGCCTCTAAGTCATTGTTGGTTTTCCCATAATCATGTTCAGTTCTTGTCTTATTTTGTAGGCAATGTATGTTAAGATCACCACAAATAAAAATGTTGGCCTCATTCCCGTTGTCCTTGATGTTACAGATCATTTCCGAGATTCACTCAATGAAGTTTTCAAGTTACGTAGCAGCATGTTGCCAGTAAATGTTTACCAGCATCAACAAATTGTCAGCTCTTACAGGATACATCGAGAGTTTGATCTTAACTACTTGTATATATGGCGACACGTCTTTAGCCAATAGAATGCGTCCACCACTTTTGGTTTTAACAAGGGTGAGCATCCCAGACATGGGATGTCCTTTGACCCCCTTTGTTGCTGGATTAAAGGCAATCTCAAATCCATCGGCGGTTGGCATCTTCAATAGCCATGTCTCTTGTATCTATGTCCTCTATTTCTTTTGGTGTATCGGCAAAAAGATGCATATGTCCTCTGGTATTCCAAGAGGCAATGCATATTTTCCCCGGTTTGCCGGACTTTAAGCATTAGCTCTCCTTTCGAGTGTTGATGGTTTTGGCGACCCAAGTCCAGTCAGATTCCTCATCGAAGGCAGAGCAGCTATTCCTGGATACCGTATCGCCTTTGGCAATCGTGATTTTAATCAGATCCTTGACGGGGGTCCATCTTTCACTCTCGCTCTGTCTTTTAAATGAGTCACTCTTACGTGTAGACCGTGATTATATATTTGGGCAGACCATTATGATAGTGATTTACAGTGGAAGTAGGCTTACAGTGTGGGTGCAGAATCATTAAAGTGATTTGCAGTGGCTAAGCTGTCCCCGCTTTGTGGGATCCAACATCATGACATTGTTTTATAGTGATAATGCTTTCATATGATCTAGGCACCAGTGTCATGAAAAGGTTTTACAGAACAAATGCTGGCTTTATGTGCACAGCATTATGAACGTGATATACAGTTTCAATACTGGTAGACATTTAGGTGCAGCTTCATGAAAGTGAGCCACCGTGACAATGTTGGCACATATTGTGGGTACAGCTTCAGGACAAATATGTACAGTGGCAATGATGTCATATATTATGGAAATCTGCATCAGGAATATATTTAATAATGGCAATGCTGACATACACTCGGGGCACCATAGGGATGAAAGTGGGGCCTGGTCACTTCAGAGTTATACAGGGCCAGACCACCCCTTACCAGTCCCCCACCATCCTTTGCTAGCACTCGCCTTTGGGTCCCCTTTCTCGAACTAGCCCAACTTGGTCCTCCCTGTCCACTGCACTCATCCTCCCTTCTCCTCTCCTCCCTTAGCACTTACCGCCATTGGCCCACACAGCACTTGCCCGCTCCCACCCATGGGGGCAACCCACTCCTCCACTTCTTCGTTTACACCCTGCCCATTGCACTTACCACCTTGTTATGCAATTGCACGGTAGTATTGCCAAATGCCAATGTAACGACTTTTGTTGTTCTACTTTTGTGATTCCCATGCTCCCCCTCCCATCTTGTCTTGTGGAGCCTGTAAACACTTGTGTATAGGTGCCATACAAATCTCGAATAAATCAAATAAGTATAATATGGTGTTCAATCTAATATATATTCTGAGTGCCAACATTGCAGAGGAGGAGCCACGTACCCCCCTCCAACTGCCCGCCTCTATTACCTATAGATTGGGAACAAAAGTATGTGATGTATGGGGAACAATTGAACCAGCAAAGAGTAGAGTGTGCAGTGCCTATAAGAGTACATATACCTAAGAAGATCTGGGAGGCAAGGTACCCATTGAGAATACCGTACCTGCATACAAGACAATATGATGGCCATTTAAATGAGATTCCTGAAGAAGCAGAGCAGATGAAGGGCAACGATGAATGGTGACATCACAACTGAGTTGAACTGAGGCACACAGAAGAGATGCAGAGACCAGAGGATGCAGATATTCTATAAGGCATCAGGAAAGTATCAAGGATAAGTGACATTTTGGGATCAAGATGAAGAACTTATGCCACAGAAACAGAAGAAATTATAAAGCTAGTTTAAACATGTACAGATGCAACAAAAACACAAGCAGCAAAATAATCTTAAAAACTAGCTTCAAGCTTTATAGTAAATTAATTGAGGCAAGCACCAATATGTATATAGATGCATATGGAAGAGTAAAAGCTGAATCTTTCCACTACGTATTATAAGGAGCGCTGAATGTTAACAATAAGGCCTCATTTCAGGGTGTCACAGTTAACAAAAGTTAATTGAATAACAAGTGAATCTCAGCAGAAGGAGATGGATGAGCCAATAATTCAATGTCTTATCAGAACTGGAATTGGCTGACATTGGATAAATATTGTGTGAAACAACAGAGACTCCTGTTCAGAAGGCTTGAGCAAAACAAATGACGTCAGAGGACTATTAGAAAAATAATATTAATACACGAAAAGGCTCGATTTCATGGTGTCCGGTCATGCAGAAAGAGGAAGTTGGCGGATTGAGGTGGTCACACCTACACATGAGGGCAGGCTTTGCCTACACTCCTTAAAAATTCTCTACAAACAGTACAAACTCAAGGCCAAACTTCAAAGCACTAATTGACACTGGACCATTGAGGCGATGATGGATTGATATATTAATTGGCAGGTCAACACGTCACTGGTGAATATTTTATATTATATAACCTCAGTTTCTACTAAAATGAGTTCAGTAAGAGGATCGAGCGAATGCTGATGTTCGTTGCACTCCCTGTTTAGACCTTTTATATTAAAACAGACTCCCTTTTGCCAAACTACCTGAGTCATCTTGATTATTGGTGTATGAATAAAATCTGCATCCCCATCATTCCCCAGGGTATTTCTACTCATCTTAAAGGACTCTGCAACCCAGTGCACTTGGTAGCAGAGAGAGGATGGTTCCCCGTAGATAGTGGTTATTGTAATTGAAAATAAATCCTTGCAAGGAGGGTGTGACAGGTCCCCTTAGTTTCCATAAGAATCCCCTCCCACATCTACGAAGAACAGAACAGAAAACAGTCTGAAGAGGCGGTAATGGAGGCGTACACTCCCAAGGGTCCGAAAAAGAAAATATTCAAATGGTGAGTATAAACCGAGGAGTATGGCTAATTGATGCATGTGTAGTAAAATAAAGGAATTTAACAGAGGGAGGTGGGATAAACCTAACCTAAGAGAAAGAGTATAAAGATATATGACTTGAATGTGGCCGAGCAATATAATGAGGAATATCGTGTGAGAGGCCGCGATAAAGAGTATATGCCCTATAACTCCCATAGCGGAACATTAGGATACAGAACTAATTAAAGACGGTTTCAAAGGGGTTAATTTGCACTTCACTTGAGGTATTTTTTAGAGGGCAAGACGAGTCTTAGAAAGAAGATCGTAGGAGATTTATGTGACCGGAGAAGTTTGTCTGTTTGTTTTATGTGGTTTAAAAAAAAAAATATATGATGATGTCATAGTTAAAGAAAAATTGATGATAAAAAGAGAAGTGTGAAGTTGAAAAAGAAATTGGATTGTTTTTTAATTGTATTTGTTGGTTGTTTTTTAGCAAGATTAAAGTAAAATTGTGATTCACGGGATTGGAGCTTGCAACGTCGGTGATCGCTCATACTGTGTTGTTTTCTTGAAACACTTTTTTAAACCTGTGATTAAAAAGCAAGCGAGCGCTAACAAGTTAAGAGTGAAGGGTTAAGGATTGAGGATGTTACCCCAGTTGTGCATCTCTGCAAGCAATTGACAAAACATGCACCTAAACTTAAACAATACAGTGCCGAATGGGTTAAAGGAACCGCAGACAAAATGTTCATGCCTTGGCCGCAAGGCGGATCACTATCAAAGGCAGTCCTGCCTTATTTGCATGCAGTATATACTGGGAAGAAGCTAGAGAAGCGACTAGCAAGCTTAGAGATTTGGAAAATGTACCAACAAGAGAAAGATGAGGAGCCTCCTTTAGATTGGATACTTAATGTATGCAAGGAGGAGGGTGAAGAGCCCTTTGTTCCACATGCCCTGTCTGAAATAGATAACGAGAGTAAGAAAGAAAGACGACTGGTTATACCCATTAAGGGAACCTAAAGCAGCGGTAGGGTATGGCAACCAGGCGTATGAGTCATCTATGCGAAGTAGTGACGAGGGCCAAGAGAAGAATACTGAGAAAGAGGTCATCTCTAAAGTCCCGACGGACAAGGAGAGATGTGATAAGGAAAGAAGCGATCGACCAAGTACATCTCTAGATATAGGAAGAGAAATAAAGCGATGGAAGGGAGAAAGAGATAAAACTGATGAGATAGCACTCTTACAGAACAAATAGATGGGAGGTCAGAGTTTGCTTAAACTCAATGGTAGAGGCATTGAGGACGTAAAACAAAAGAAATATCAAGACGAGCAAGATAAAAAAGACAAAGAAAGGGATGAACGATTGAATGATGAAGGAGCAGAAAGAAAAGATAGAGACGAGAACAGTTCTATCAAAATGAGCAAGCTGAAAAACAAGAGAGGACAGAAGAGCAAAGAAAACGTGACAATAAACAAAGTACAGCTGATGAGCAAGAAAGGCTAGAAAGAAAAATAATAGAAGAAGAGGAGCAAAAGTTAAGGGATAAAAGAATGCAGAGACGAAGGGATGAGGAGATACGAAGGGCAAATGAAAGAAGGGGTAAGAAAAAGAAAGAGGAAAACAGAGTGAGAGCAGAAGCTAGAAAGCTAAGAGAATTTGACAGTGATATGGAACGTAAAAGACAGCATAGAGCACACAATCTCGATTACTTGAAAAAGGAAGGAAGAAATCCTGATCCAAAAGTAGCATGGGAGGATATAGAGGAATTTTTTCCAGAATACGAGTCATTACCAGGCCCGTCTAGAGCAAATCTAGAAGACGAGTTTGACTCTAGGAGCATTGGGGAAACGATCGATAAGTCTAGCATAAAATGAGAGGTCAGAAAGATCCAAAGGGAAAGGGAAAAATGACCGTTTCAAGAGCACCCAGTTGTATGGCATGGAGGAAGCCTCATGTAGTGCTAGACATAAGGAGCTGTCTTTAGACCAAATGACTCTAAATAGAGATGACGAAGAGAAAAGTTGCACGAGTTGGGCACAAGAAATGTCAGACGAAAAAAGGGAAGGCTTCCATGGGGAAGAAAAAGATAACGCATGTGGTTCTGAGGGATGCTTTTCTATAAATAAGGAGGTAAGAACATGCCTGTATCTAAGGCATCTGAGTCATTGACACAGTCAGACCGTCCTAGGGGACAACTCCATAGTCAGAGGGGGCAGTCACCACCTTATATAAGCAGGTTAAGATCATTGCCAGTTAGACAGCGCTGGGGCAATATTGTTCCTGCAGTGGACAGACAAATGATGAGGGATGAGAATGTGTTTGGGCATCACAGTTTCCTTTGTTAGAAAAAGGAGGGGCCAGACCACAGTACATACCATGGCCTCAGATGGACAAAGATAATTTAAGGTGTAAACTCCCAATTTTAACTACTGGTGCTGGGAAAGGGATACATGAATTAGAGAAAATGATGGGAGGAAACACGTTGGCCATAGGGGACATGAAGGGTCTTTTAATCACCATGTTTGGTGAGAGAGCTGATGACGGGTGGACAAGGGCAGGATATGCTGGTGTGACTACAGTCAACACTGCTCACAATGGAGCTCCATTCAATACCTTTAGGGCGGCAGTCTTGGGCTTTGGAAATGTGCAAATCTTGAGGAAAATCTATACCAGTATTCTATCATATACTATGCCAAGGGCTGCCGGAGACAGTACAGATGCAGCTCTAGAGGTTAGAGGGGATAGAAGCTAAACCATGGTCAGATATTCAGATGACCATTGCACATTACTGCAGACTCTTGCAAGAAAAGAATCACAAAATGGACGATGCTCGCAAAGGCGAGGGGGCAAATTTAGTGCAGAAGAAACTATCCAAGTATGCCATTGAAGGGGTAGCATAGACAGATCAAATTCACAGCAGACAGTGAACATGTTGCAGGAAAACAATCAAAGATAGTTTGATCAAAGGAATAGTGGATATGCTCCACGAGTAAGAGGATTTCGAGGACGAGGTTGGCAAGGTTATAAACGGAATTGGCATAATAGTCAGGGAAGCTTTCAGAATAACCAAGGTGGTTTTCAAAATATGCAGAATGGTAATCAGGGTATGCAAAATGGGCAGGTTGGGAGACCACCGCCTATATGTTTTACGTGTGGAATGACAGGGCTCTTTTTTCGTACGTGTCGAAGTCAAGGGATGGTGCAGAATGGCCAGTTTACAAGAGGGGGATGTCAAATCCGCCTGCATATTCGCAGCAGAATGGAGATGGATTTCTGCAGAATCAAACAGTGCAGCAGCAAGCACAGAGAGTACAGCAAGGCTTGCAACCAAAGCAGGTAGCAGTTAATCTGCCACAAGGACAGTCACAGCAATCGTCTATACAGCTTCAGCAAGCCACTAACGCAGGTCAGTTAATGACTCCTGGAATAAGGGATGTCACTGCCAATGGAGGGAATCCTTTAACAAGTGATAGGCTGAGGCTGTACCCGCAATAGGACAGCTCACTGGGAGACCTGATGTGTTCCATACTATCTGTGACGACAAACCTTCAAGAGGAACCAAGGGTGAACGTCAGTATAGGGGGCAGATGTTTTTCGTTTTTAGTAGATACGGGTGTGACACGCTCATGTATATGAGAGGGAACGCTTTCAATGTCTGACAATGCCATGAATACTCAGGGATTCACGGGAGCTACAAGCAGAGTTCCATTCACTGAAGAATTAACAGTTTCCATAGGAGAATGTTACATGAAAGTGCCACTGTTTTATTTGAGGCAAAAACCTGCCAATGGGCCTCATTATGACCCAGGCGCTAAGTGTTTAACGGCGCCGTAAAAGGCTGTGGCGCCATTAAACACCTAGCGCCTAATTACGAGGTCCCTTTGCGGGATCCGATTAGCACCTTCCCCATTCCCATTAAGCCCTATGGGGCAAAGCAAAAATGGGAAGGGCCATGGCGGCATGGGGAATTACCGCCCCACCAACCTCGGAATGGGGTGGTAATTCCCCATTCCACCATGGCAGACTCTTACATGGACCATGGTGCTACTAGCACCATGGTTTAGTGCCGGAGTCCTAATGAGGCCCAATATATTGGGACGAGATTTAATAACAAAGTTGAATATGACAATCTCGTTCACCAATGAAGGTATAGTGTGTTCAACAACAGGAATGCATTTTGTAAACGTGTGCGCAATTATATGGCATATGCAGGACAACCAGCTATGACAGCAATTCCATTAGAACCAGGTGTTTTTTCAGTATGGAGTACACATTCTGCTGTCATGGTTACCAGGCCTAGCAGGCAGACCAATGAGAACTCCAGATGAATTTTCGATCAGACCAAGAATATCTATGCTCGAAGGGAAGGGACGAGTTGTTCTCTTAGAGATACAAGCAGCCATAGTGGGAGAGGAAATGGCTTTGCTTGATGGACATGATGATGAAGGAAAACAATGGCGCGCAGTAATCACCATCGGGGAGGGTTACAGACTAACTGACGTCACTGATGAAGATCTGTTTGGAGAACATCCATCTGATGACAAAGTAATATTCGAGATGTGCATTACCTATTGGGTAAGAGTAATCAAAAGAGAAGTTCATCAGAAAATGATGATAGCGCAAAAACGTCCCAAGTATTTTGATGAAGACTTGGCGAAAGTGCCAGTTTAATTATGGACCACCAGCCCCTATGACATAGGCCTATTAAAGGGGGTTGGAGAAGTGAAGATTAAATGGAAACCAGGAGCAATTTTACCTTGAGCACTACAATATCATATGTCCAGAGAGGCGGATGAAGGTATTTTTAAGATGATTTCCACCATGATTGATCAGGGCATCTTAGTGGCGTCAGAGTCACCATGTAATACGTCAGTGTACCCTGTGAAAAAAGTAAGGGGGTGTTGTGGCATTTAGTGCAGGACCTTCGCCCAATAAACCAAATTGTAGAGGCCAAGTTCCCTCTAGTTCCTAACCCATCTACGATCCTATGTAATATACCTGTTGACACATGATATTTCACTGTGATTGACTTGAAAAATGCCTTTTCTCAATCCCATTGCATAAAGACTCGCAGGATCTGACATTGTTTACGTTCAGACAAACACAACTGAAAAGTACTCATTTGCCTCAGGGGTATTGTGAGTCTCCATCGATTTTCGATAGAGTCCTTCAGATGGACTTAAGCAATATTGATTTGGAAAGCATCGTTCTGCAATACGTGGATGACATTTTAGCTTATAGCACCTCAAAGGAAGAGTGCAGACATGATTATGTCCAGCTGATGATTGTACTCGCTGACAAAGGATATAAGGTTGACAAAGAAAGTTACAATATTGTCAACAAGAAGTGTTGTACATAGGCCAATTGATTTTGCATGAAGGGACAAAAGTTACTCCTGAAAGAGCTGAAGCTATTTTAAAAACAGCCAAGCTAGACACGATAAAACACATGCAGAGATATTTGGGTTTATGTAACTACGTCAGAGCATGGGTCTTTGACTACAGCTCATATATAAGGCCTCTATTGCAGTCTCTAAAGAAAGCACAGGCAATGCAGGAAATAATTGTGTGGACTGAGGAGATGGAATAAGGGTTTGATGAATTGAATAAAGCAATTTGCACGGATCCAATTTTAGGGATTCCCAATTATGCTGAGTTTCACATACACATGGCACTGTCATGACAGCAGTCCTTACAAAGAGAACCATATTGGGATACAAGCCTCTTGCATATTACAGTGGAATCTTAGACCCAGTGATAAAAGGTCATTTTCCATGCGAACAAAGTTTAGCAGCTGCTGTGTTTGCCATAGAGAAGGCTGCTAGCATAGTAATGGGATATTCCATGACGTTATTTGTTGAGCATGCAATATTTGCCATTCTAGAAAAACCAAAAGGCACGTTGACTTCTCAAAAGGCTTCTGCCTATGAGGTAGTCATATCAAATCCAGCTATGAAAATAGATTGATGTAAAATAGTGAATCCTGCAATGTTTATAGCAGAGCCAATGACAGAGGGAGAGCCTGTACATGATTGCGCAAACTATGAAGAGTTCTGTGATGAGCTCCCCAGAATAAAGAAGAATGCATTAGCAGGAGGAGAGATTGTTTTTATTGACGGTTCTTCAAGGATCGATCAAAGTGATGGACAGAGATATACAGGTGCCGCTGTTGTAAATCAATGGCTAATGTGGAAATTTGGGTGCTTATTAGTATTCGATTGACGTCTCATTATTCAGCACTGGCTGCAGATTTATTGGCTTTGATACTCGCGATTGAGAATCACGCAGACCAGGAAGTAACAGTGTACAGTGACTCTGCCTATGTGATGTCAACGGTGCATGCAGGGCTTTCATGTTAGAAAAGGAGGGACTACCTCCGAGTGGACGGCACGCCAGTGCAGCACGTCGCCTTATTGGATATGCTCATTAAGGCATTACAACTCCCAGTAGGCATTGCAGTCATTAAATGTTAAGCCCGTACTAAAGGGGCAAATTTCATCTCACATGGAAATCAAGCAGCAGACGCTGAGGCCAAGCATGTAGCGATAACAGATAAAGAGATGATGAATGTTGAAACTCCTAATGTGAATGAAAAAATGATTATTATGATGACTGTATCCGAAGGATACAACCACTTAGCAAAAACGCAATTAGTGGAGGTCCAGGGAGAAGAACCTCAAGAGGAAATGAATTTATGGACGCCAAGCGGGTGTTCTTTAATCCCCTCTGAAGCATTGTGGCGACAGGACATCACTGGTTAACTGGTGATGCCTATAGCCTTTTTAAGGGTGGTGCTGGAACATCTACACTACACTGTTCATAGGACTAGGGAGAATCTCGCTCCAACTATTGCTGAGGAATGGTTAATGCCAAATTTAATGGAGCATGTTGCATTTTTTATGGTGAACTGTATTGTGTGTCAACAATTCATGGCTGGACATACACTGCTCACAGTTAGGGGAGTCATTACGAGACCTAATGGCCCTTTCAGCACTTGCATATCGACTATGTTGACATGATACACGTATGTAATGGATAAAGATACCTGATCGTCGTGGTGTGTCCTTTCTCGAGATTGATAAAAACAGGTCCATGTACACACCCAGACTCTACCTGTGCAGCAAAATTCTTAGGGCCTCATTACACGGATGACGATAAGGATTTACCGGTACCGGTAAAATACCGGTACCGGTAAATCCTTACCGCCTTACTACGAGGTCCCTTTGCGGGTTGGGGGATTTAACGCCTGCTTTTTGCAGGCGTTAAAAACCAACCCGCAAAGGGACCCAGGGAGCTAATTACGGTACCGCAATTTGCGGTACCGCAATTAGCGCCTTCCCCATTCCCATTATGCCCTATGGGACAAAAATGGGAATGGGGAAGGGAAATGGTGGAAGGGGGAATTACCGCCCCGCCAACCTTGGAATGGAGCGGTAATTCCCCTTTCCGCCAAGGTGGTGCCGGTATTTTACCGGCATGAACCATGGCGCTAATAGCGCCATGGTAATCCGCCATCCGTGTAATGAGGCCCTTAGTGTGGGAAGTATTTCCTCGATTGTGAGTATGTGAAGTTATGAGGTCAGATAATGGCCCGCATTTTGTAAATCAGATATTTAAGCAGATCAGCTTGTGGATTGGTATAAAGCACACGTTTTCTTTGGCTTATCATCTGCAAGGGAATGAGATTCGTGAGAGGCTCAATGGCTTGCTTAAAGAAAGAATAGCCAAGTTGAAGCTGACCTTGAAGAAAGTGTGGTTGCATTGCCTACCACTAGCAATACTTGTTTTAAGGAACCAATGGGCTTCTGACCACCATCTCATACACCACAAACTAGTGACAGGGAGACAGATGAGAACCCTCCTAATACTTCCATCCAGAGTTAGAAGTGATGCTCAGCCAACTGCAGAACTATTAGAATTGGAATTGTGTGATGATTTGAATTGTATGACTTCCAGTATTTCTGTCATTTCAGGACAGCTGCAGAGACAAATGTGTAGGGCAGTACAGAACGCAGAAGGAGATGCTGCAACAAACCAATCTCAAGAATTTTGTGTTCGCCATCTATTCCCCGGGGATGCAGTCTTGATCCACAACCATGTAAGGAAAAGGTGGGACGAACCCTGATTTAACGTTCTGTTCATTGTGGAAGACATCACACAGTCTGCTGTTAAGTGGCAGGGCGGGCATGCTTTGATCTTCTTGGGGGATGCTAAAATCTTTGCTGGAGAAACTCCTCTGCCTGAACCCCTACACAGCGAGGCAAGTACAAGCATCTGGGAAGTACCCCAGCATGTTCAGATGAGATCTATGACAAGGAAGAGGGACACAGAAGCTGACAAGTAGAAAGACAAATAATTCATTGGTCTGTGGCTTGGTTTTGGGACATTCCTTTTAAGCCATTTATAAATGTCCACAGTAGGTTATATACTTTGGACTGAGACAGGCTTTATCGTTGATAAGAAGCGGATTATGCCAGAATTTGATCGTGGACACAGCAATTGGAAAAGGGTAAAATACCCAGACTCATTTGACCCTGAGTTATTGTTTGGATTTACTGATGTTGTCACCCAGTGATGACCTTTCTATTCACATTCTTACTTATTTCAAGTTGGTGTTGCATACTTACCATTCGTTGGTGGGGAGAACCACTCACATTCCAACTTTCATACAAAATCCTAAGAATGAAGAAATTATAAGAAGATTGCTTATAGTCATCACTGAACAATTCTTGCAGCTACCTGTGTACAGTTAGGAGAATCAAAAAGCCCAAATCAAACGAAGCAGCTCATAGACTAGTCAGTGTGGTGTTCTTTCATCTGATTGAAGAGTATCCACATCTTGTTGGAAGATACACTGATGTGCACACCTTTCTAAGGGATCCTAGAAACACTGAAAATCTGAATGTGATCTTGGAAGGTATTATCATTCAAGTGAGCATCTATTCTGAGTGAAATCACAGGTCGGTGTAGAAACTTTTCTTTGAGGAACAGATCGAAAGTCTGAAGATAAAAATAAGTCTTGATTCATGCCAAAAGAAATTGGACATTTTGCCTGGGCTGAGGCAGATTCGAGGCATAGATTGGGAGATATCTATGCCATTGAGCTCATTTAGACTTGCTGATGTCATTTCTCTTCATATTAAACAAGCATCTACATTTCAACTGATGAAAGACTGATTCCAAAGATACAGAGAACGTTGTTTGTATCGTCCAGAAAGCAGACAATTGATCAAGAACGAGTTGCAGAATCAAAACAGCAGCTTCCAAAAGCAGTTCACATTGCTGATGTATTAAAATGTAGTGTTTACTTCCTTAGGTAATCAAGATGGGGAATCTCAGCAGCAACATCATATTACTGCATGAAGAGAGATGCTCACATTGTCCAAGATGTAAATGCTGTTGGCTGACGACCACTGTGTTATCTACACTTGCATTGTATTCGAATAGTACTGGTTTCATTGACTGTACGAACAGCATTCTTTATTGGCACAAATGGAGCTAACACTCCAGTGCATGTTTCTGAGCAGAGGGTGTAAAAATTCCTGTTCCAAAAAAAGAGGGCAAATTTCCTGAGTTTGAGATGGATGTCATTAGCAATAATACACAAGCATAACGTGTCTTAGAGACTGTTTCTGGATGCCAGAGACAGGCTCGGCAAAACAGACAAGGCAAAGGGTTGATAAGAGGTGAGCCTACACAAATAATATCTGCAAATACACCTCGTCCAGTGACAATTGACTCAAAAGCAGTTTTGAATTGAATGATTACTTGGACAGCACAGCACACTTGGGAAGCAACATATGGTACCAACACAAGAAGGAAGCTGAGAGAAGAACTTCAAAAGAGGAATGCTTTGTGTGTGCACTCCTGCCATACATTATGGGGAAGTTGAAGATCTTCATAGCTGTTGAAATAGATGTTCAAACAGCACATTGTCTTTCACACGTAGCACTTTGCAAGACCAGAGGCCCGTTCATGGTTAGTGATGCTCCTCTTAAAAGGGCAACTGAATGGACAGATCCAGATGAAGATGACTATATTCAAGATATAAAGACAAGAAACAATGCAAATATGAGAATTTTGTGATCAAATATGAGAAACCTGCAGTAAAAGGAGCTGAAATCCGAAGGGAAGTTAACAAGAAACGTGAGGTCGTAGGAATATCTGCAAACGATGTTCACATTTTTGGAGGAACGGTGGTCAGATGCAGATCTGGGGATCAGTGTTATCACCAGAAGGATGGAAAAAAGGAGTAGTGATCTGCAGAGCCTGGATAGTAACTAATCGTCCTGAATCAACTATGTTGAATGCACAAGAGGCGTGCAAACTGTTGTGGCCAAGACTTTCTAAACTATTGACATGGGTCGAAGGCAGAGGAGGACCCCTGCAAATAATGCCTTTGGAGAGCTCAAAGCTGTGCTTCAGAAATAATGGCACAAGAAAAGGTGGAGAGAATCAGAAATGTGATTGTATCTTTGATACATTAGTTATGGTGTATGGAACAGCAGTAATCATGGATAATTATTGGACTTGTGGATCCAAGGACTATATAAGGCTACCTAAAGACTGGGGTGGAATATGCACATTGGTGAGTGTCCATTTTCCAGCATTACTGATTCCAAAGAGTGATCTGAATCCCAACAGTTTCCCAAAAGCAGATGCTCACCTGAGGAAGAAGTGATTTGTGGAGCTGATGAAGAGGATGAAGAGAGATAACTACTTTTCAGCCAAGTCAATGGAAGCTTTTGATTCTATCCCATATGAACACAGACTATTCAGCCACACCTATTCAGTGTTCACATTGATCTTCATGCAGAGAATCCAGGCTGGAGTAAATACCAAGTGGCAGCAGATAACCAGATGGGAATGACTGCAGTCAATTAACACTACTATAAAAGGATTCAATGCAATCAGAGAAGAGATGAGAGTCATAAGAATGATAACTCTCCAGAACAGATACACCTTGGACATGATCACAGCTATGGATGGAGGTGGTTGTGCAAAAATCAGAGAATCATGTTGCAGATTCATATCTTCTCATGATGATGAGATTGGAACCTTGACAGAGGCAATAGACATGCTGACAAAACTCCATGGCCAGATGATAGACACAGTAGAAGACATTGCAGATGACAGCTGGTTTGGATCACTCTTCTCTTGGGTTCCACAATGAATGGCAGACATGTTCAAGTTTCTTGGACCCCTGATCGTGTTGATATTGCTTGCATTTTGTGCAATTAAGATAATAATCTTGCAGTGCATAAAGACAGCAAAGAAAGCCATAGGGGTGAAGATTATGATTGATTTTGAACCAGGATGGAAGCCCAGAGATCTGACAGATGAAGAGATCAGAGACTTTGTGAAGGCCAATATCATTGCAAATGGAGGAACTAAGTTCCTGTACCCAAAGAACCATAAGAAATATGTGGGAAGGTGGATCTATTGCAGTCCAAGTGGGCAGAGCATGCTCATGACATGGAGCAAGGATGAGCATGTGAAATCAGCAGGTTCTCTGAAAGGAGTCATAAAGATTTGGATCCCAAAGAAACATTTCTTCAGACAAGGATGCCTAGATGTGAAGGATGATGAGAAATTGGTCAATGAATCGCCCAGAGGGGGGAGTCTAGAGGAGGAGCCAAGTACCCCCCTACAACTGCCCCACCTCTGTTACCTATAGAGTGAAAACCAAAGTAAGTGACGTATGTGGAACAATTGAACCAGCAATGTAAGTGATTCAATCCGGCACAAACCCGAGTCGAAACCCAGCATGTAGTGCACAACTGAAACCCTATTTATTTGTGTCTATAAGTTCAATATTCTGAATGATATACCACTCATACCAGACCCTTCTCCTGGAACCTCCCTGTCACACTGAACCAGGAATCAGGCTGGTTTGCAAAGATAAATATTTATTTATGAATGTAAAAAATAATCACGATATGTTTTAATAGATAAACAACAATCACCAATGGGGTGACAGAACAGAGAATAATATCTTGAATACACTAGGAATAAGTAATAAGCAAAACAAATGCAGCACAGAAATAATATTTGTGTGTTTGTTCAGATCAGATAGCACTATGGTTCAAGGTTTCCCCTGCAACACCCCTCAACCCCCAATAGACAATGTGAAGAAATAGGGGGAGAGAGCAGGTAATCAGGAATAGCACAGATCAAACAGAATATCAGTCCCACCTTCCCCCCATAAACCACAAGAGAAAAACGGAATTGACTTTTCAGCTGTCAGAATGGCTTTTACAATTGTCTTTAATTCTTATGGGAGCCACTTTGAACAATTGCACACAATCACAAGCAATGATTTAGTCCAAAGAAAACATTTGAAATCTTAAAATACCAGTTGGAAGCAGTTTAGAGCTATTTCACACATGTAAACTTTCAGATTTTTTGGGTTCTATGGATATCTATGGATGTTAGGTACGAGTAGGAGTTGCCATTTTGTTTCTATCACAAAAACTGAGGGAATTATAGAGATTTTAGTAAAGGTCAATTTTGTGATATAGGTGCGAGAATGGAAAACAGAAATGCACTTTTGAAAATGACAAATGGGTTTGCTTACACTAGAGGATGACTATGAAAAAGCGAATACCACACAGGGATCTTACAGTCACTTGATCAGGGTGACCCACCTGCTAATGAACTCGACTTCTTCAGATGAGAAAAGGGTCAGCGCCAAGATGGTTCTAACAATACTGGTTCTGAATGAAAGATAGGATGGGTTGGAAATAGGGATAAGACAAAGTAAATATACTATGGGCCACAGTTCTTCCTATTAATACTCACAGGATAAGTTTCTAAATGGGATCGTCAGCTCTGGTCATAGGATTGGGTCTGGTCTAGGAACGACAGCACATCAGGCACGGTACTGGATCAGCTATGCCGGTCGCCGGATTTGCACAGGATCTGCCCTCCTAGTCTGTGGATATTTGAATAAGCTGGATGGCGAGTTTGGCAAGCCAGAATATTTCAGCATACTGGTTTAAAAGGCCTTCTCACACCACCCAGCGCTTTACTGGATAAAAAGAATACATTTGAGGATTTGGCCCTTGCTAAAATCAATAGTCCCTATTGCTGGCAAGAGTCTTGGCATCTGGATCTGGAAGAATATTAAAGCTTGATGTAGGATGATAGATCAGAGTGCTTCGCTGGAATAAGGAAAGTGGCTGGATCAGTGAGTCCCTATTTGTTGTCAGCTGTCTCTATTTATGCTATAGGATGACATCACAAAGGGGGTGTGTGGGCCGGCTTAGCTAAGCTTGCCCCTGTGAGCTGGGATAGGACCACATTCATAACTGCCTTGCAATTTCAGTGATTGGATCAAGGCCAGATGATGTCACATTTTATGATTTGCTTTATAGTCCTTAGAGACCTCCCTTTAGCCACTGGGCTCAAAATCAGATTTGATACTAAATGTACATTTTTACATTGGTCACCTTTATACAAATCACACACAAACATGCCACATTTTACATAGCAGCTATTCCTCAAAACCCCACAGTGGTGGGATCTTATCTCAACTTTCTACAGAATTTTGCCCTTTTCGCTATGAACACAATTTCCAAATTTTATGCAAATTTCCACACATGTGCGTGTTTAACATAGGGATATGCGTGCAAATTTTCACAATTCTAACAGTAATACATTTTTCATAAAACCACATATATTGCCATTCCTGTCCAGAACATGTCACACAGTTCGACCGCCTCTTCACATGTGCAGCCAGAAATTAAATTAACAACTCTGTCCTTTTTATATGTTTCACCATTTTGAATAGCAAGTTATGAGTCTTTTAAAAATTGTTTCTTTGCTCATGTTACACAACAGATGGTCCACCCCTTTTTGTCTCCCTGCAGTCCAGGGCAACCCGCTCCTTGCTTGTCCCTTCCAGAGGCCATTTACAACCCCCTTCACACTTCCAGTTTCCTGGGCTGAAGTTTTGTCATTGTTCCTTCTCTTTCGTTAGACAAGATTCTGTTCTAACCTGCAATTAACACATCCCAGTGAGTTTCTGCTGAGAGGAAGGCCCTCCTTCTGGGAGAAAAACCTGCTTTTCCAGTTCTTGCAGCTTCAGCCAGGCTAATTAACTTCTTAAAACCAGCAGAACCCACATTTGTTACATCAAACATAAATACATTTCTTTCTTGGCCTTAAAATGTTTGGGAAAAAAACACAACTAAAATCTGTATTCCTTTTTGGCAACAATCCTTTTTATGTTTGCTAATCCAGCAGACTTTTTTGTTTTAGGTCCCTATAAAGTTTCCTCAGTACTCCTCTGACAGCTGTCATTCAGGTATCCTCGGGTACTGCACCCAGATTTTGGCCTATGCTGTCAGTTTTGCTGTTAGTTTTCAGACAATCCAGTTTGTCTGAAGAATGTTTTGCTCTTCACATTGGGACTTTGTATGTTCACAATGTTTCATTAGATATATGAATTTTAGCACCAGGTAAGATTCTGAATGTTGAAAAGTGTTGTGTTATGGGCATTTTGGAGTTTTTTGGCAACAAAGCAAATGTCAATTGTAGGCACATTTTGGGGTTTCACTTGCAAAGTGCTACTTTTCTCTCTGCACTCTGTTTGCTTGTCATGGAGCCCACTGGCACATTTTTCAGGGTGTGCTCTATCCCACCACACATGCACCATGGGTGGTAGATTGTGCATGCCTCTTTTTGTGTGCTGATGCACACGCTTTTTGTAGGTTTTTGGCACGCACAAGGTTTTCCTGCCATAGTTGCTGTTTCTTTCCCCATAACTGGCAGGGTGATTCTACAAAGCATAGCGGAGTGTGTCAATACATCCCACAGAGCCCCCCCTCCCAACTTGGTTTTGACCACCCATCAAGGGGAAGTCGGGAGATTGGGATGTTCTTTTCTTTTGTCCATGTGGATAAATTTAGCTGCTTCTCCCGTCAGTGCTGGAGGTGACCCGCTGTCCTCGCCGGTTCTGGTCAGGAGTATTGCTGGTTCTGTTGGGCGTATTGCTGGTTCTGGTTGGGAGTGTGGAGCGGTACTCCGGGCTCCTTGGGTCTTTCCTCCTGGTCCCCGATTGGTCCTCCTTGATAATCATTTGGATGATTCTTTGTCCAGATGCTAGAAGATAGAACAGAACATGGTTATGGATATTTTCCCACTAATGTGTCCACACGTCATCTGGGGATGTCAGCAGTGGGAAAGACAATTGCATTGGTTATAACTGGCAATATTCCCCATCTATATTCACTAATGGTTTTAACATGTGGATTCTGTAGGTGAATCCTGGGATGGTCACCTCTCCTCCATTTCTGAAATCCCATTAATAACTAGGGTCCAAATTAATCTCAAGTTGGTTGAGGATGTCCCGGCTCATATAAAAGGTGGAAGGAACACCTTGCACAACCCAACAAGTATCTATTATGCTTTTGTCACCCCTAGAAGTTTTGATCATACAACTGCTAAGCAGAGGATGTTTGGAACGGGGCGCTTCCAGGTCCCTTACCCATTGCTGCACTAACTCTACGGCGGGTAGAGTCTGGTCTTTTGGGAGTTTTTTGAATAATGCTTCACTGATGAAGCTTTCTTCGCTATTTAAGTCAACTCGGGCGAGGACAGACTCCTTTTTCAGAATGCTAGCTGAGTTCTGTGCTGGTTTGATGTCAATTTTGGCTATGGACTTGGGATTTCCGGAGTGTACATTAGTATAAAATTTCTATGTATCTCCCTCCAGGGTGGATGCCACTTGAGACTGGAAGGGAGGCTGATTTGCAGAAACAGAGAAGAGTTCACCTCACCATTTGGTGGTCCCATAGCTATGACGGTGACGTGGGGTGTGTCATTGTTCTGAAAGTAGAACCTAACTAGGTTTGCTTTTTGCTCAACCATGTGGCATTTAGACTAACATGGTTGACGCTTTGCTTTAATTTAATGGCCTGTGGGTCTGAGTCCAGAGGACCCTTGTTTACACAATCTATGAGCGGAGACAGCCTGCGGAGGATGTCATTCCCTTATAGACAGGGGGATCCCTCTGGCACCAAAACTAGGACTGAATGCTTCATTTTGTGTCGCCCAATTTTAATTTCCAACTCTGAAGACTCTTCAACAGGAATTTCCTTCCCGTCAAATTTCTGGAGCTGTCCAGGAACAGGGGTGATAGGGATTGGGTATCTCTCCCACCTTTCCGAATTTTGATGCTCATAGGCCCTCTTTTACAGCAAAGTTGCTTGGGATTCAGTGTCCGCCATTGCTGGAATTGCACATTGCCCTTGCACCTGGACGGAGGCGTAGAATAGACCTACCTTCTCCTCCAAGTGGCAAAGGTAATAGGTGCTATGGGTGAGCTTGATGGTCAATTTGCTTATTTCTGACTCTTGACACCGGGATAGTTGGGTCACAAGTGGTGTCAGAGTTACATAATCTGGCACAGAATTTTGACAGACCGCTATTTGGGGAATCTCGGGGTCCCCTTGTTCTGTTTCTGGGCTGCCCCCCCCTTTCTGGAGGCATTCAACAGAAGTGGTTGGTGAGGTTTGGGGTTACTCTTGGGCTGATTTTGAGTTGCTCCCCCCTTCTAGGAGGCGGTCCCCAGAATGGAGTGGAATAGTTTGGGTATCTGAGCACACAGTTTCATACATAGTTATTTGGGGAGTCTCAGACTCCCCCCTTTCTGATTCAGGGCTGTCCCCCCTTGTTGAAGACAGTCCTTAGAAGGGTTTTGGGGAGCTAAGGACTCTTCTCCCTTTAGTTCTGGGCCGCTCCCCCCCTTTGGGAGGCAGTCGCCAGAATAGGTATGGGAATGATCCTGGGTGTGAACTTTGGGATCTGCAAAGAAAACAGGATAGTTTAATATGGGGGGTGTTTTGGGCTCCCCTGGTTCTGACTTTGGGCTGCCCCCCCTTTTGGAAGTAGTCACCAGAATTGGTTTGATCAAGGGTATTTTCTTGCTGGTCATTCGGGGTTTGATGATGGGCGGTTTTAACTCGGTCCCCACATCTACCCAGTCTTGATCAGGATCTATTGGGACTCATTTTTCTTTTGGAGGAGTTCCCCCATCCGTGAAGGAGAAAATCCTTTTCCCAGAATCTTCTGAGGACGCCTCTCATTCAAATTGGAAGATTCGCACCTCCTCCACAAAATGGGCTTTTTTAGGCTCTTGATTTCTCCTACCTGCCCTATGTTCCTTAGGTTGCACAATTTCGGGGGCAGGAGATTCTGGTTCCGGTTCCTGGGTTTCCAGGGGCTTTCCACAAGTGGCAAAGGAAGCTTCCTCTAATCCTCTAAGGCTTTACACTTCCCTTGCCCTTGTGCATCCTTCCTGGGAACCGGAGGGTTGTCGGGGTTCCCTCCCTGTCATTGTTCTAGAGTACCAGACCGTTGATTTGAGGAGTTCTGAGTCGCCATGTGCATTGGAGGGTTTTGCTGTGCCCTCAACATGCGACCCCGATCCTGTGCTATGTTCTGGACCTGGTGCTCCAGTTGGGACACCCGCTCTGGCTGAAACGGGTTTCTCTGGTCTACTCTTCGTTGATCACGGGAAGGTAACTATCCCTTCTCCCAGAATATCCCTGGTTGGGATAGTTTTGGTACCCCTCCACCCTTGGCCTCCCCTCTCCCAGATTGGGCTGTCTAGGCTCAGGAAAGTGGGGAAAGAAAGAAGGGTTGTTTTGGGGGTTGTGGTTTGGTGGGTACCGTGGAAAGAAACTTGGCCCAGCATTTGGGGGATTACTGCCCTCCTGGGAAAAGTGTGGAGGGAAGTTTCCTGAGTTGGCAGCTGCCTGGTTGGATCCCCCCTCATTGGGCTGGAGGAGTCCACACACCCAGGATGGGTCTGTTGCCCTTGTAACGGGGGCTGATGTAGTCTGGGGAGTTAAGGGGTTCCATTTGTGGGGTTACCTCCCTGACTCCCTGTTTGGGATTGGCCCATGGGCCTTCTGGGTCTTTGATTAGTAGGATTCTGCTCGGGAAGGTTTTTAGGCCGCCCCCATCTCCAGAACTAAAATGGGGCAACCTTCACCTCCGCCACCTTAGCAGCAGCAGGTGTGTTGGGTGGTTTTGGGCTTTTCTTAGCACCTTTACTTTCTAGTGGCTTCTGCACTTTGTAGATGCTCATTGCTTGTTCAATGACCCAGTCAAGTGATCTTTTCTCATGAAAGTCCCTCACCAGCTGAGTCGTAATGTATATAGGGAGTGCATGAAAGAGGGTATTGATAAATTCCCTACTGTCAGTGCTCTCCCTTCTGGGGGTCTGTGCAAAGGCATGTTTCAGTTCTTGGACAAATTGTTGTGGGGCCTGGTCTTCCCCACATTGCAGGTTGTAGACTGCCTTGCAGGCCTCTTGAGGGTTTCTATGGATTGAAAAGTGCTTTAAGATGGCTGCCCTAAATGTGGACCATCAGTGGTTCTAATCCTCCAGCCCCGCAAAGAAGCTGGAGTACTCAGGTGAAAATGTCCACTTGACATACTGAATACAACTTTGGCTGTCCATCAGGTGGAAAGTCTCCATCATTTGCTCAAACAGCTCCAGGTGCTCCCAAACTGAATATTTGGCATTTTTATGATGGGGCATGATGACGCTCCTAATAGCTTTAATTTCCTTCAGGGGATCTTTCAGTAAAGCTCTCTTAACTTTGTTGGCCTTTTTAGTTCTGGTCACCCTGGTCCACTCATCCTCTGACTCAGAGGCACTGCTACCAGAGGTGGTTGTCTGATCTTCTAGGCTATCCCTGATTCTGTGAGCTTGGGAATGGCGGGCAGAATGTGGGGATCTAGTCTCTTGAGTCCTGTGGTGCTCAGAAGAGTCTTCTGACTCTCCCTTGCTCCCATGATTGGCTGGGTATCCCTCCCACACTGTCCTAGCTGGGAAAAGGTTTTTAAGATGTTCTTAGTGGGCCTAGTCACATTGAATTCCCCACCAAATTTGACTGAGTGATCTCTTTTTGAGGATCCAGTTCTCAGATCCTCCACTCACTGGATTCTCCCTTATCAGAGAAGCTGCCCCAGCATTTGGGAACCTGTACATAGATGCCCACCCATCCATTTCTGGGAGATGCTGATCTGATAGTCCCATATTTCCCATTGTGTTGAGGACTACCATCCCTGTGGCCCTTGGTTCAAATGGGCCAGTGGACATGGGGGTGGCAGAGCCCATGGAGTTGAAGGGATTAAAATCCCTGATGCCAGGGTTCCTGAGGTTATGCTCAGGGGTTTCTCTCTCCCATCATACCTCATCTTTTTCAGCCCCTACTTCCTGATGATATGCCAATATCTGACATCTTTGCTCCTCTATTAAGGCCTTACTGGTCTCTATGAGTAGTTCTTGCATGGCTATCTGTCTATGGAGCCTGCCATTCTTTTCACCAAAGCCTGATTGTCTCTCTCTGCTTCCTGCCTGAATTGGGAGTTTTGGGCCAATTTTTGCTGCAGGAGACTCACCTCCTCAGTTTGGTCCTTACTTGTCTGATTATTCTTTGCCGGAATCTCCTCCACCTGCCTGGTGTGCTCTAACAGCTTTTCATAATCTTAATCCATTTTTATTTCTCCAAGTTCCTGAAGGGCCAGGTGATTTTCTTCCTACTTTGTTTATAAATGGCTGACTTCTTGGCCTAAGACTTCCCTTTCATGATTTAGAGTGGCCCTCTGTGCAGCCAGGTTGTCCCTCTGTTTTTTAAGGGCACCAGCTTCATGACGCTCCTAATCAAACTCTGTTTGGGATTCTAGGTCTTCAATAATTAATATATTGTTTTCCTCTTTTAATTTGTCTATCTGGTCCTGTATGATGACCACCTGTTCTGCACAAACTCTGTTAAAAGTTAATTGTTGTGCCAGCTTTTGTGGACTCTGTTGTAGAGAATCCAACCTTTCTTGACACTCTTTTTGCAATGTCTGTACCTGTGTATCTTGCTCTGCATTCTTTTGCAGTAAGATAGCCAGATATTCTTGGAGTTTGGCAGCATACTGCCTAGCCTCTGTTTCAGCTTCTTGGCTACTCTGGAGCCTTTGCTCTGCAGAGTGCAGATTAGTCTGGATTTTCTGCAGTGCTTCTCCTTGCCTCTTTGTGAAGTCTAAATGGTCTGCATACTTTTCCTGTATGACTCCTATGTTGAGGTACAGGTAGGCCGCTATTTCAGCAATTTTGCATTGCTCCTCTTTTATTTTAGGGGGGATTTACAGCTCACTGAGAGCTTGATGTAATGGCCCCTTCTCCTGCCAAATATTAAGGTTGGTTTCAGTGACTTCTTGCTTTATTCCCTGCAGCCATACTTGTTCCTCCTGTTCTAGCCATTCACCCCTGACAAACAATTTGTGCAGTAAGTGTCCCCTTGCAATATTTATTTCCACTGGAGTCGCCATTCCAGAAATATTAATTTCTTTCGGGCTTATCTCAGGGTTACTTTACTTTTGCAAACAGGCCCAACCAACTCCTTTGAGTATTTCTTTCAAGGGTTATTTTACAGTGTAGCACAGTATGGTGACCCAACAAGGTGTATGTACCCCGACAGCTAGCATGCTGTGTTAGACTACACAAGTGGTATGTCTAATTCAGGATCTCGTGATTAGCCCCCAAGCTGTAAGTGATTTCAATCCGGCACACACCCAAGTCAAAGCTCAGCATGTAGTGCACAACTGAAACCCTTATTTATTTTTCTCTATAAATTCAATATTCTGAACGACATACCACTCATATCACACCCTTCTCCTGAGACCCCCCCCGCCCTGTCACACTGAACCAGGAATCAGGCTAGTTTTCAAAGGTAAATATGTATTTATGTATTTAAAATGTAATCACAATATGTTTTAATAGATAAACAACAATCACCAATGGGGTGACAGAACACAGAATAACATATTGAATACACCAGGAATAAGTAATAAGCCAAAAAACAAATGCAGCACAGAAATAATACTTTTGTGTTGGTTCAGATCAGGTAGCACTATGGTTCGAGGTTCCCCCTGCAACACTCCTCAACCCCCAATAGGCAATGTGAAGAGATAGGGGGAGAGAGCAGGTAATCAGTAATAGCACAAATCAAACAGAATATCAGTCCCACCCCCTCCCCCCCCAAAAAAAGAGAAAAACGGAAAGGACTTTTCAGCTGTCAGAATGGCTTTTACAATTGTCTTTAAAATTGACTGGGCAAAAACACCAAATGTGGTCAAAAATACTTAAATTGTTATAAATTCTTATGGGACCCGCTTTGAACAGTTGCACACAATCACAAGCAATGAGTTAGTCCAAGGAAAACATTTGAAATCTTAAAATCCCAGTTGGAAGCAGTTTAGAGCTATTTCACATGAGTAAACCTTTCTATGGATAGCTATGGATGTTAGGTACAAGTAGAAGTTCAATTTCCGTTTTTATCACAAAAACTGAAGGCGTTATAGAGGTTTTAGTAAAGGTTGTTTTTGCGAGATAGGCGCGAGAATGGAAAACAGAAATGCACTTTTGACAATGACAAATGGGTTTGCTTACACTAGAGGATGACTATGAAAAAGCGAATACTACACAGGGATCTTACAGTCACTTGATCAGGGTGACCCACCTGCTAAGGAACTCGACTTCTTCAGATGAGAAAAGTGTCAGCGCCAAGATGGTTCTAACAATACTGGTTCTGAAGGTAAGATAGGTTGAGTTTGAGAAAGGGATAAGAAAATGCAAAGATGCTCCTATCAATACTGGTTCTGAATGAAAGATAGGATGGGTTGGAAATAGGGATAAGGCAAGTGAATATAGTATGGGCCACAGTTCTTCCTATTAATACTCACAGGATAAGTTTCTAAATGCGATCGTCAGCTCTGGTCATAGGATTGGGTCTGGTCTAGCAACGACAGCACATCAGGCACGGTACTGGATCAGCTATGCTGGTCGCCGGATTTGCACAGGATCTGCCCACCTAGTCTGTGAATATTTGAATCAGCTGAATGGCAAGTTCCCCAGGCAAGCCTAGAGGTGATCAGCCAGAGAATTTCGGGATACAGGCTCAAAAGGCCTTCTCACACCACCCAGCACTTTACTGGGTAGAGAGAATACATTTGAGGTTTGGGCCATGCTGAAATCATTAGTCTCTATTGCTGGCAAGAGTCTTGGCATCTGGTTCTGGAAGAATATTAAAGCTGGATGTAGGATGCTGGATCAGAGTGCTTCCCCGGAATCAGGAAAGTGGCTGGATCAGTGAGTCCCTATGTGTTGTCAGCTGTCTCTATTTATGCTATAGGGTGACTTCACAAAGGGGGTGTGTGGACCGGTTTAGCTAAGCTTGCCACTGTGAGCTGGGATAGGACCACACTTCATCTCCGCCTTGCAATTTGAGTGATTGGTTCAAGGCCGGATGATGTCACATTTTATGATTTGCTTTACAGTCCTCAGAGACCTCCCTTTAGCCACTGGTCTCAAAATCGGATTTGATACTAAATGTACATATCTACATTGGTCACCTTTATACAAATCACACACAAAGATGTAATTTTTTACGTAGCAGCTGTTCCTTGAAACCCTGCAGCGGTGTGATCTTGTCTCAACTTTCTACAGAATTTTGCCCTTTTCACTACGAACACAATTTCCAAATTTTATGCAAATTTCCACACATGTGCGTGTTTAACACAGGGATATGCATGTAAATGTTCACAATTCTAACAGTAATACATTTTGCATAAAACCACATATATTGCCATTCCTGTCCAGAACATGTCACACAGTTCGACCGCCTCTTCACATGTGCAGCCAGAAATTAAATTAACAACTCTGTCCTTTTTATATTTTTCACCATTTTGAATAGCAAGTTATGAGTCTTTTAAAAATTGGTTCTTTGCTCATGTTACACGACAGCTGGTCCACCCCTTTTTGTCTCCCTGCAGTCCAGGGCATCCCCCTCCTTGCTTGTCCCTTCCAGAGGCCATTTACGACCCCCTTCACACTTCCAGTTTCCTGGGCTGAAGTTGTGTCATTGTTCCTTCTCTTTCGGTAGACAAGATTCTGTTCTAACCCGCAATTAACATCTCCCAGTGAGTTTCTGCTGAGAGGAAGACCCTCCTTCTGGGAGAAAACCCTGCTTTTCCAGGTCTTGCAGCTTCAGCCAGGCTAATTAACTTCTTAATACCAGCAGAACCCAAATTTATTACATCAAACATAAATACATTTCTTTCTTGGCCTTAAAATCTGTGGGGAAAAAAACATAACACAAATCTGTATTCCTTTTTGGCAACAATCCTTTTTATGTTTGCTAATCCAGCAGACATTTTAGGTGCCTTTAAAGTTTCCTCAGTACTCCTCTGTCAGCTGTCATTCAGGTAGCCCCGGGTACAGCACCCAGATTTTGGCCTATGCTGTCAGTTTTGAGACAATCCAGTTTGTCTGAAGAATGTTTTGCTCTTCACATTGGAACTTTGTATGTTCACAATGTTTCATTAGATACATGAATTTTAGCACCAGGTAAGATTCTGAATTTTGAAAAGTGTTGTGTTATGGGCATTTTGGAGTTTTTTGCCAAGAAAGCAAATGTCATTTGTAGGCACATTTTGGGGTTTCGCTTGCAAAGTGCTGCTTTTCTCTCTGCACTCTGTTTGCTGGTCATGGAGCCCATGGGCATATTTTTGCAGGGTGTGCTCTATCCCACCGCAAATGCACCATGGGTGGCAGGTTGTGCGGCCCTCTTTTTGTGTGCTGAAGCACACAGTTTTTGTAGGTTTTTGGAACGCACAAGGGTTTTGCCGCCATAGTTGCTGGTTCTTTCCCCATAACTGGCAGGGTGATGCCACATAGCATAGCAGAGTGGGTCAATACATCCCAGAGAGCCCACCCTTCCAACTTAATTTTGACCACCCGTCAAGGGGAAGTCGGGAGATTGGAATGTTCTTTTCTTTTGTCCATGTGGAGAAATTCAGCCGCTTCTCCCGTCAGTGCTAGAGCTGACCCACTCTCCTCGCCGGTTCTGGTCAAGAGTATTGCTGGTTCTGGTTGGGTGTATTGCTGGTTCTGGTTGGGAGTGTGGAGTGGTACTCCAGGCTCCTTGGGTCTTTCCTCCTGGTCCCCGAGGGGTTCTCCTTGATATTCGTTTGGATGATTCTTTGTCCAGATGCTAGAAGATAGAACAGAACATGGTTATGGAATTTTTCCCAGTACTGTGTCCATACGTCATCTGGGGATGTCAGAAGTGGGAAAAACACTTCTATTGGTTATAATTGGCAATATTCCCCATCAATATTCACTGATGGTTTTAACAGGTGGATTCTGTAGGTGAGTCCTGGGATAGTCACCTCTCCTCAATTTCTGAAATCCCATTAATAACTAGGGTCCAAATTAATCTCAAGTTGGTTGAGGAGGTCCCGGCTCATATAAAAGTTGGAAGGAACACCTCGCACAACCCAACAAGTATCTATTATGCTTTTGTCACTATAGAAGTTTTGATCACACAACTGCTAAGCAGAGGATTTTTGGAACACGGCGCTTCCAGGTCCCTTACCCATTGCTGCACTGACTCTACGGCGGGTAGGGTCTGGTCTTTTGGGAGTTTTTAAAATAATGCTTTGCTGATGAAGCTTTCTTCGCTATTCAAGTCAACTCGGGTGAGGACAGACTACTTCCCGTCATTTAACTGAATCGGGAGGAAGCATTGTTCACCCTTATTCAGAATGCCAGCTAAGTTCTGTGCTGGTTTGATGTCAATTTTGCCTATGGACTTGGGATTTCCGGATTGTACATTAGTATAAAATTTCAATGTATCTCCCTCAAGGGTGGAATGCCACTTGAGACTGGAAGGGAGGCTGATTTGCAGAAACAGAGACGAGTTCACCTCACCATTTATTGGTCCCACAGCTATGACAGTGACGTGGGGTGTGTCATTGTTCTGAAAGTAGAACCTAACTAGGTCCGCTTTTTGCTGAACCATGTAGCATGTGCAATTTAGACTCATATGGGTGATGCTTTGCTTTAATTTAATGGCCTGTGGGTCTGAGTCCAGAGGACCTTGTTTACACAATCTATGAGGGGAGACAGCCTGCGGAGGATGTCATTCCCTAATAGACAGGGGGTTCCCTCTGACACCACATCTAGGACTGGAAGCTTCATTTTGTGCCACCGAATTTTAATTTCCAACTCTGCAGACTCTTCAACATGAATTTCCTTCCCATCAAAATTCTGGAGCCGTCCAGGAAGAGGGGTGAGATGGAATTGGTATCTCTCCCCCCTTTCCGAATTTAGCTGCTCAAAGGTCCTCTTTGACAGCAAAGTTGCTTGGGATCCAGTGTCCGCCAGTGCTAGAATTGCACATTGCCCTTGCACCTGGAAAGAGGCGTAGTATCTACCTTCCTTCTCCTCCAAGTGGCAAAGGTAATAGGTGATCTGGGTTACCTTGATGGTCAATTTGCTTACTTCTGACTCTGACACCGGGATAGTTGGGTCAAGAGGCGGTGTCAGAGTTACATAATCTGGCACAGAATTTTGACACACCGCTATTTGGGGAGTCTCGGGCTCCCCTTGTTCTGTTTCTGGGCTGCCCCCCTTTCTGGAGGCAGTCGACAGAAGTGGTTGGTGAGGTTTGGGGTTCCTCTTGATCTGGTTCTGAGTTGCTCCCCCCTTCTAGGAGGCGGTCCTCAGAATGGAGTGGAATATTTTTGGTATCTGATCACACAGTTTCATACTCAGTTTTTTGAGGCGTCTCAGGCTCCTCCCTTTCTGATTCAGGACTGTCCCCTCTTGTTGGAGACAGTCCTTAGAAGGGTTTTGGGGAGTTAACGACTCTTCTCCCTTTAGTTCTGGGCCACCCTCCCTTTTGGGAGGCAGTCCCCAGAATAGGTTTGGGCATGATCCTGGGTGTGAGCTTTGGGATCTGCAAAGAAAACAGGATAGTTTAATATGGGGGGAGTTTTGGGCTGCCCTGGTTCTGATTTTGGGCTGCCCCCCACCCCCTTTTAGAGGCAGTCACCAGAATTGGTTTGAACAAGGGGATTTTCTTGCTGGTCATTCTGGGGTTTGATGATGGGTGGTTTTAACTCGGTCCCCACATCTACCCAGTCTTGATCAGGATCTGTTGGGACACATTTTTCTTTGGGAGGAGTTCCCGCATCCCTGAAGGAGAAGATCCTTTTCCCAGAATCTTCTGAGGTCCACTCTCATTCAAATTGGAAGATTCGCACCTCCTCCACAAAATAGGCTCTTGATTTCTCCTACCCGCCACATGTTCCTTAGTTTGCAGACTTTCGGGGCAGGAGTTTCTGGTTCCGATTCCTGGGTTTCCGGGTTTCCAGGGGCTTTCCACAAGTGGGGAAGGAAGCTTCCTCTAAGACTTTACACTCCCCTTCCCCTTGTGCATCATTCCTGGGAACCGGTGGGGTCTCGGGGTTCCCTCCCCGTCATTGTTCTGGAGTACCAGACCCTTGATTTGAGGTGTTCTGAGTCGCCATGTGCATTGGAGGGTTTTGCTGTGCCCTCAACATGCGACCCAGATCCTGTGCCTTGTTCTGGACCTGGTACTCCAGTTGGGACACCCGCTCTGGCTGGTACGGGTTTCTCTGGTCTACTATTGGTTCTGGTCTACTATTGGTTGATCACGGGAAGGGTATCTATCCCTTCTCCCAGAATACCCCTGGTTGGGATAGTTTTGGTACCCCTCCACCCTTGGCCTCCCCTCTCCCGTATTGGGCTGTATGGGCACAGGAAGGTGGGGAAAGAAAGAAGGGTTGTTTTGGGGGTTGAGCTTTGGCGGGTACCGTGGAAAGAAACTTGGCCCGGCGTTTGGGGGATTACTGCCCTCATGGGGAAAGTGTGGAGGGAAGTTTCCTGGGTTAGCAGCTGCCTGGTTGGATCCCCCCACTCCCCATTGGGCTGGAGGAGTCCACACATAGCCCAGAATGGGTATGTTGCCCTTGTAACGGGGGCTGATGTAGTCCGGGGAGTTAAGGGGTCCCATATGTGCGGTTACCTCCCTGACTCCCTGTTGGGATTGACCCGAGGGCCTTCTGGGTCTTGGGTTAGTAGGATTCTGCGCAGGAAGGGTTTTAGCCCCCCCCCATCTCCAGAACTAAAATGGGGGCAACCTTCACTTCTGCCACCTTAGCAGCAGCAGGGGTGTTGGGTGGTTTTGGGCTTTTCTTAGCACCTTTACTTTCTAGTGGCTTCTGCACTTTGTAGATGTGCGTTGCTTGTTCAATGACCCAGTCTAGTGATCTTTTCTCATGAAAGACCCTCACCAGCTGGGTCATAATGTATGTAGGGAGTGCATGAAAGAATTTATTGACAAATTCCTTACTGTCAGTGCGCCCCCTTTTGGGGGTCTGCGCAAAGGCACGTTTCAGTTCTTGGACAAATTCTTGTGGGGCCTGGTCTTCCCCACATTGAAGGTTGTAGGCTGCCTTGCAGGCCTCAGGAGGGTTTCTATGGATTGAAAAGTGCTTTAAGATGGCAGCCCTATATGTGGACCATCAGTGGTTCTGATCCTCCAGCCCCGCAAAGAAGCTAGAGTACTCAGGTGAAAATGTCCACATGACATACTGAATACAAACTTGGCCTTCAGGTGGAAAGTCTCCATCATTTGCTCAAACAGCTCCAGGTGCTCCCAAACTGAATATTTGGCATTTTTATGATAGGGCATAATGACGCTCCTAATAGCTTTGATTTGCTTCAGGGAATCTTTCAGTAAAGCTCTCTTAACTTTGTTGGCCTTTTTAGTTCTGGTCATCCTGGTCCACTCATCCTCTGACTCAGAGGCACTGCTACCAGAGGTGGCTGTCTGATCTTCTAGGCTCTCCCTGATTCTACGAGCTTGGGAATGGCAGGCAGAATATGGGTGCCTTGTCTCTTGAGACCTGTGGTGCTCAGAATATTCTTCTGATTCTCCCTTGCTTCCAGGATTGCCTGAGTATCCCCCCCACTGTCCTAGCTGGGAAAAGGTTTTTAAGATGCTCTTAGTGGGCCTCGTCTCATGGAATTCCCCAAAAATTTGACTGAGTGATCTCTTTTTGAGGATCCAGTTCTCAGATCCTCCCCTCACTGGAGTCTCCCTTATCAGAGAAGTTTCCCCAGCATTTGGGAAACTGTACATAGATGCCCGTCCATCCATTTCTGGGAGGCGCTGACCTGTCAGTCCCATATTTCCCATTGTGTTGAGGACTACCATCCCTGTGGCCATGGTTCATATTGGCCTGTGGACATGGGGTGGCAGAGTCCATCCAGTTGAAGGGATTAAAGTCCCTGATGCCAGGGTTCCTGAGGTTATGTTCAGAGGTTTGTCTCTCCCATCTTACCTCATCTTTTTCAGCCCCTACTTCCTGATGATATGCCAGTATCTGACCTCTTTGTTCCTCTATTAAGGCCTTACTGGTCTCTATGAGTTGTTCTTGCATGGCTATTTGTCTATGGAGCCTGTCATTCTTTTCACAGAGAGCATGATTGTCTCTCTGTGCTTCCTGCCTGAATTGGGAGTATTGGGCCAATTTTTGCTGCAGGAGACTCACCTCCTGAGTTTGGTCCTTACTGGTCTGAGTATTCTTTGCCAGAACCTCCTCCTCCCACCTGGTGTGCTCTAACAGCTTTTCATAATCATAATCTATTTTGATTTCTCCAAGTTCCTGAAGGGCCAGGTGAACTTCTTCCAACTTTGTTTTTAAATGGCTGACTTCCTGGCCTAAGATGTCCTTTTCCTGACTTAGAGTGGCCCTCTGTGCAGCCAGTCGTCCCTCTGTTTTTTAAGGGCACCAGCTTTCTGGCGCTCCTCATCTCCTCATCAAACTCTGTTTGGGATTCTAGGTCTTTAACAATTAATATATTGTTTTCCTCTTTTAATTTTTCTATTTGGTCCTGTATGATGACCACCTGTTCTGCGCAAACTCTGTTAAAAGTTAATTGTTGTGCCAGCTTTTGTTGACTCTGTTGTAGAGAATCCAACCTTTCTTGACACTCTTTTTGCAATGTCTGTACCTCTGTATTTTGCTCTGCATTCTTTTGCAGTAAGATAGCTAGATCTTCTTGGAGTTTGGGGGCATACTGCCTAGCCTCTGTTTCGGTTTCTTGGCTACTCCGGAAACTTTGCTCTTCAGTGTCCAGAATAGTCTGGATTTCTGCAGTGATTCCCCTTGCCTCTTTGTGAAGTCTACATGGTCTGCATACATTTCCTGTATGCCTCCTATGTGTAGGTACAGTTAGGCCACTATTTTGGCAATTTTGCATTGCTCCTCTTTTATTTTAGGGGTCATGTACAGCTCACTGAGTGCTTGATGTAATGGCCCCTTCTCCTGCCAGATATTAAGGTTGGTTTCAGTGACTTCTTGTTTTATTCCCTGCAGCATACCTGTTCGCCCTGTTCTAGCCATTCACCCCTGACAAACAATTTGTGCAGTTGGTGTTCCATTGCAATATTGATTTCCACTGGAGTTGCCATTCCGGAAATTTTAATTTCCCTCTGGCTTATCTCAGGGTTACTTTACTTTTGCAAACAGGCCCAAATCCTTTGAGTATTTCTTTCGAGGGGTGCTTTACAGTGTAGCACAGTATGGTGGCCAAACAAGGTGTAAGTACCCCGTCAGCTAGCATGCTGTGTTAGACTGTCATGAGTGGTAAGTCTAATTCAGGATCTCGTGATGAGCCCCCAAGCTGTAAGTGATTTCAATCCAGCACACACCCAAGTCAAAGCCGAGCATGTTGTGCACAACTGAATCCCTTATTTATTTTTCTCTATAAATTCAATATTCTGAACGCTATACCACTCATATCACACCCTTCTCCTGAGACCCCCCCACACCTCTGGTCACACTGAACCAGGAATCAGGCTAGTTTGCAATGGTAAATATTTATTTATGTATTTAAAATGTAATCACAATATGTTTTAATAGATAAACAACAATCGCCAATGGGGTGACAGAACACAGAATAATATCTTGAATACACTAGGAATAAGTAATAAGCCAAAAAACAAATGCAGCACAAAAACAATACTTTTGTGTTGGTTCAGATCAGGTAGCACTATGGTTCTAGGTTCCCCCTGCAACACCCCTCAACCCCCAATAGGCAATGTGAAGAGATAGGGGAGAGAGCAGGTAATCAGGAATAGCACAAATCAAACAGAATATCAGTCCCCCCCCCCAAAAAAAAACAAGAGAAAAACGGAAAGGACTTTTCAGCTGTCAGAATGGCTTTTACAATTGTCTTTAAAATTGACTGGGCAAAAACACCGAATGTGGTCAATAATACTTAAATTGTTATAAATTCTTATGGGACCCGCTTTGAACAGTTGCACACAATCACAAGCAATGATTTAGTCCAAAGAAAACATTTGAAATCTTAAAATCCCAGTTGGAAGCAGCTTAGAGCTATTTCACATGGTTAAACCTTTCTATGGATAGCTATGGATGTTAGGTACAAGTATGAGTTTAATTTCCGTTTCTATCACAAAAACTGAGGGAGTTATAGAGGTTTTAGTAAAGGTTGTTTTTGCGAGATAGGCGCGAGAATGGAAAACAGAAATTCACTTTTGAAAATGACAAATGGGTTTGCTTACACTAGAGGATGACTATGAAAAAGAGAATACTACACAGGGATCTTACAGTCACTTGATCAGGGAGACCCACCTGCTAATGAACTCGACTTCTTCAGATGAGAAAAGTGTCAGCGCCAAGATGGTTCTAACAAAACTGGTTCTGAAGGAAAGATAGGATGGGTTTGAGAAAGGGATAAGAAAATGCAAAGATACTCCTAACAATACTGGTTCTCAATGAAAGATAGGATGGGTTGGAAATAGGGATAAGACAAAGTAAATATACTATGGCCCACAGTTCTAAATGTGATCATCAGCTCTGGTCATAGGATTGGGTCTGGGCTAGGAACAACAGCACATCAGGCACAGTACTGGATCAGCTATGCCGGTCACCAGATTTGCACAGGATCTGCCCTCCTAGCCAATATTTGAATCAGCTGGATGGCGAGTGCCTCAGGCAAGCCTAGTGGTGATCAGCCAGAGAATTTCAGGATACTGGTTCAAAAGGCCTTCTCACACCACCCAGCACTTTACTGGGTAGAGAGAATACATTTGAGGATTTGGGCCTTGCTGAAATCAATAGTCTCTATTGCTGGCAAGAGTCTTGTCATCCGGATCTGGAAGAATATTAAAGCTGGATGTAGGATGCTGGATCAGAGTGCTTCCCCGGAATCAGGAAAGTGACTGGATCAGTGAGTCCATATGTGTTGTCAGCTGTCTCTATTTATGATATCGGATGACATCACAAAGGGGGTCTGTGGGCTGGCTTAGCTAAGCTTGCCCCTGTGAGCTGGGATAGGACCACACTTCATCTCCGTCTTGCAATTTCAGTGATTGGATCATGTCACATTTTATGATTTGCTTTTCAGTCCTCAGAGACCTCCCTTTAGCCACTGGTTTCAAAATCGGATTTGATACTAAATGTACATTTCTACATTGGTCACCTTTATACAAATCACACACAAAAATGCCATTTTTTACGTAGCAGCTCTTCCTCACAACCCCACAGTGCTGGGATCTTGTCTCAACTTTCTACAGAATTTTGCCCTTTTCGCTATGAACACAATTTCAAATTTTATGCAAATTTCCACAAGTGTGCGTGTTTAACATATGGATATGCATGTACATTTCCTCAATTGTAACAGTAATACATTTAGCATAAACCAGATATATTGCCATTCCTGTCCAGAACATGTCACACAGATCTACCGCCTCTTCACACGTGCAGCCAGAAATTAAATTAACAACTATGTCCTTTTTATATTGTTTACCATTTTGAATATCAATTTATGAGTCTTTTCAAAATTGGTTCTTTGTTCATGTTTAGCAACATATAGTCCACCCCTTGTTGTCTCCCTGCAGTCCAGGGCATCCACCTCCTTGCTTGTTCCTTCCAGAGGCCATTTACAACCCCCTTCACACTTCCAGTTTCTTGGGCTGAAGTTTTGTCATTGTTCCTTCGCTTTCTGTAGACAAGATTGTGTTCTAACCCACAATTAACATCTCCCAGTGAGTTTCTGAGAGGAAGGCCCTCCTTGTGGAGAAAAACCTGCTTTTCCAGTTCTTGCAGCTTCAGCCAGGCTAATTAACTTCTTAAATCCAGCAGAACCCAACTTTGTTACATCAAACATAAATACATTTCTCTCTTGGCCTTAGAATCTGTGGGAAAAAAACACAACTAAAATCTGTATTCCTTTTTGGCAACAATCCTTTTTATGTTTGCTAATCCAGCAGACTTTTTAGTTTTAGGTCCCTTTAAAGTTTCCTCAGTACTCCTCTGACAGCTGTCATTCAGGTAGCCCCGGTTAATGCACCCAGATTTTGTCCTATGCTGTCAGTTTTCAGACAATCCAGTTTGTCTGAAGAATGTTTTGCTCTTCCCATTGGGACTTTGTATGTTCACAATGTTTCATTAGATACATGAATTTTAGCACCAGATAAGATTTTGAATGTTGAAAAGTGTTGTGTTATGGGCATTTTGGAGTTTTTTGGCAAGAAAGCAAATGTCATTTGTAGGCACATTTTGGGGTTTTGCTTGCAAAGTGCTGCTTTTCTCTCTGCACTCTGTTTGCTGGTAATGGAGCCCACTGGCACATTTTTGCAGGGTGTGCTCTATCTCACCACACATGCAACATGGGTGGCAGGTTGTGCATCCCTCTTTTAGTGTGCTGAAGCACACGGTTTTTGTAGGTTTTTGGCGCGCACAAGGGTTTTGCTGCCATAGTTGCTGTTTCTTTCCCCATAACTGGCCGGGTGATGCTGCATAGCATAGCGGAGTGGGTCAATACATCGCACAGCAAAGAGCAGAGCGTGGACTCTGTGCAATTCCAATAAGAGTACCTACAACTAAGAAGATCTGGGAGGCAAGGTACCCATTGAGAAAGCTGTACCTGCATACAAGACAATATGATGGCCATTTAAATAAGATCCTGAAGAAGCAGAGCAGATGAAGGGCAAAGATGACTGGTGACGTCACAACTGAGCTGAACTGACACACACAAAAGAAATGCAGAGACCAGAGAATGCAGATATTCTATAAGGCTCAGGAAAGTATCAAAGTTAAGTGAGATATTGGGATCAAGGTGAAAAACCTATGCCACAGAAACAGATGAAGATATTAAGCCAGTTTAAATGTGTACAGATGCAACAGAAATGCAAACAGCAAAGTCATCTTAAAAGCTAACTTCAAGCTTTATAGTAAATGAATTGCAGCAAGCGCAAATATGTATATCGATGAACATTGATGAGTAAAAGAAGGATGTTTCCACTCCCCATTATAAGCAGTGCTGAACATTAACAAGAAGGCCTCATTTCAGGGTGTCGCAGTTAAAAAAAGTAAATTGAATAACAAGTGAATCTCAGCAGAAGGAGTTGAATGAACCAAGAAGCCATGGTCTTATCAGTACTGGAATTGGCTGACATTGGATAGAAATTGTGTGAAAAAATAGAGACTCCTGTTCAAAAGGCTTGAGCAAAACAAAAGACGCCAGAGGACTGTTAGAAAATAATATTAAATGCATGAAATAGCTCGATTTCATGGTGTCCAGTCTCGTAGAAAAAGGAAGTTGGCCAATCGAGGTGGCCACACCTTCCCACATGGGCATGCTGTGCCTACACTCCTAACAATTCTCAGAGCACAGTACAAACTCAAGGCCAAGCTTCAAAGCACTCATTGACACTGGAACATTGAGTTGATGATGGATTGATATATTAATTGGTGGGTAGCTAGTGTTAAAATGAGCCAACCAGCACCTGGATGTTCAGTCTGCATGCTGCTAGGTGTAGGTGGAAAAGCAGCAACGGGGGTTAGAAGCCAACCAATTGTAGAGGACTGCGTAATTAATGGTCCTATAGTTTGTGTAGCTAATGGAAGGTTGTGTATTTAGTGATGTTCATAGTGGCCATTTTGAGGGGAAGGCTTAGTTGCCCCACCTGATGTTAAGTACCTTATCACTCTTCTTCACGGTTCTATACTGATATGGAACTTATACTTAGATATTCACTTAGAGCCTATAATTTTCCTCAATATGTTTTGTAGTTTGCCACGTAGGTAGTGATGCAGATCAACACGTCACTAGTGACAATTTTATATTATATAACCTCAGTTTCTACTAAAAGTGGGGGTCCGGGGGGAATGCAAAGCATTTCCCCCGGGGTGATTTTTGGCACTGCACAGGCCAGCGAGCTGGCCCACGCATAGAGCGCCCTCTGGGGTATTTAAGGGGTCAGGGAAGGTTCTGGGGCAGGTGACGGTTGGGACGTGAGTTTGACAGGTAAACCTGCTCCAGAGCCTTTCCCTGCATGGGGCAGTGTAGTTTGCCTAGTTTGAGGTGAGGCAGGTTAGGTTATTTAGCTTAGGTGGGCGGGTAGCTTTATATCAGTTTAGGTTTTAAAAAAAAATAATAATAAATAGTCAGAGGTGCCGTACATAAGGCACCTCCTCTTACCTACATTAGAGCGGGTTTTGGGATAGCAGCTTCCCCTCAGGGTTGTCTTCTCCGGCAAGCGCAGGTCTTGCCTTTGCAAGACGGGTTGGAGTGCCGTTGCTGCAGGGGTCTGAGCGCGGTGCTTTACAGCTCCAGAAAGCAGTTTACTCTGCGGAGCACGAGTACCGGTGGCCGGCGCCCAGAAAATTAGTGCAGTGTCAAGTTGTGAGCGTAGGTGGCACTGCTGTTCCTCTTAAAGTGGGTGCATGCTATTAAGTTGATTAGCAGGATGGGACATTCGGTGACAGCGGCTCTCCTCAGGTGACCATGTTTTCTGTACATTATATTGTATTGGTTAGGCTAGAAGGTGGTGTAGGGGTAACATTTTGTGGTCCAGATATCTTTTAGTGCCCCCTCCTCCCCCCTTTTTTCAAATTTGACCATTTTAGGTAGGGCAAGTTAAAAAAAATAATTAAAAAAATTGAATTCATGTTCCTTTATGTTTATTAATTAGGGACAGCTATCCACCTGTCGTTCTGTATTTGATATTGTCTGGTTTTATCGTCTGCGGGCTCAGGCAGGATTTTATACAGAAAATAAATACATATTTTTTTCAGGAAACAACACATTATTATTTTGGCGGGCCATAGATTATTGGCAGCCTGGCATTTGTTATTCCTATCTTTGTTTAGTTTTTATTTCTCGGGCCATTGCCAGTAGTACTATTGGCATCGGGTCCCTGGTTCCCAGCGCTTTAAAAGGGGGAAAGGCTCAGGGCAAGTTAGGTAGTTCAGTGGGGCTTTGCGCAAGTGCGCAGGTCCACTGCTTCAGCAGGATGGTGGTGCAGGGAGCCAAAAAGAGGGGACTGGTGGATGCTAAGGCTTTGAGGGAAGCATTGGAGATCACTAGCAGGGCATCCAAGGCCCAGCTAGAGGGGGCTGTGGTCGAGGCTACAGGGGAAGGGGAAGAAAGGGGAGGAAGGCCGCAGCGGAGAGCAGCGGCAGATGGGGCTCTCGCGGCAGTGGTGGCTTGTAGCACTGCGCAGGCAGAGGGGAGGTCTGGGAATCCAGGGGGAGGAAGATGAGGAGGGAAATTGACAGGAGAGCTTCCAGCGGGGAAATGCAGTTGGAAGAGGGGGCAGCAAGGTGTTTGGGGGATAACGATCGGGTGGATGAAGGAGACGTCAGGAGTGCCCAGAAAGGTGTAGGTGGGGAGGGGCATGAAGGTGGAGGAGACAAGGGACAAAGAGGGGTGTAAGGGCAGAGGGGCCAGGGTGGAAAATACCTGCAGAAGAGTGCGGGTGGGAGGAGGAGAGAGCGATCCCCACCAATAAGTGAGGTAAGGGAGGGGCGCAGAACGGCGCTCCAGGCTAAGAGGATTTCAGGCAGAGGGCACAGAACGGCCCCTGCTGTTGAAGAGGATGAATATGGAGAGGGTTTAGGAATGGCCCCTCCTCGAACTGCGCAAGGACAGTCTAGAGGGCACAGCACGGCCCCTAGCAAGCAAGACCACAGGGTGGAGGAGAGCACACCTCACCCAAGAGAAGAGGACCTGGAAGGGGTTTAGCACAGTATGGTGGCCAAACAAGGTGTAAGTACCCCGTCAGCTAGCATGCTGTGTTAGACTGTCATGAGTGGTAAGTCTAATTCAGGATCTCGTGATGAGCCCCCAAGCTGCAAGTGATTTCAATCCATCACACACCCAAGTCAAAGCCGAGCATGTTGTGCACAACTGAATCCCTTATTTATTTTTCTCTATAAATTCAATATTCTGAACGCTATACCACTCATATCACACCCTTCTCCTGAGACCCCCCCACACCCCTGATCACACTGAACCAGGAATCAGGCTAGTTTGCAATGGTAAATATTTATTTATGTATTTAAAATGTAATCACAATATGTTTTAATAGATAAACAACAATCGCCAATGGGGTGACAGAACACAGAATAATATCTTGAATACACTAGGAATAAGTAATAAGCCAAAAAACAAATGCAGCACAAAAACAATACTTTTGTGTTGGTTCAGATCAGGTAGCACTATGGTTCTAGGTTCCCCCTGCAACACCCCTCAACCCCCAATAGGCAATGTGAAGAGATAGGGGAGAGAGAAGGTAATCAGGAATAGCACAAATCAAACAGAATATCAGTCCCCCCCCCCAAAAAAAAAAACAAGAGAAAAACGGAAAGGACTTTTCAGCTGTCAGAATGGCTTTTACAATTGTCTTTAAAATTGACTGGGCAAAAACACCGAATGTGGTCAATAATACTTAAATTGTTATAAATTCTTATGGGACCCGCTTTGAACAGTTGCACACAATCACAAGCAATGATTTAGTCCAAAGAAAACATTTGAAATCTTAAAATCCCAGTTGGAAGCAGCTTAGAGCTATTTCACATGGGTAAACCTTTCTATGGATAGCTATGGATGTTAGGTACAAGTATGCGTTTAATTTCCGTTTCTATCACAAAAACTGAGGGAGTTATAGAGGTTTTAGTAAAGGTTGTTTTTGCGAGATAGGCGCGAGAATGGAAAACAGAAATGCACTTTTGAAAATGACAAATGGGTTTGCTTACACTAGAGGATGACTATGAAAAAGAGAATACTACACAGGGATCTTACAGTCACTTGATCAGGGAGACCCACCTGCTAATGAACTCGACTTCTTCAGATGAGAAAAGTGTCAGCGCCAAGATGGTTCTAACAAAACTGGTTCTGAAGGAAAGATAGGATGGGTTTGAGAAAGGGATAAGAAAATGCAAAGATACTCCTAACAATACTGGTTCTCAATGAAAGATAGGATGGGTTGGAAATAGGGATAAGACAAAGTAAATATACTATGGCCCACAGTTCTAAATGTGATCATCAGCTCTGGTCATAGGATTGGGTCTGGGCTAGGAACAACAGCACATCAGGCACAGTACTGGATCAGCTATGCCGGTCACCAGATTTGCACAGGATCTGCCCTCCTAGTCAATATTTGAATCAGCTGGATGGCGAGTGCCTCAGGCAAGCCTAGTGATGATCAGCTAGAGAATTTCAGGATACTGGTTCAAAAGGCCTTCTCACACCACCCAGCACTTTACTGGGTAGAGAGAATACATTTGAGGATTTGGGCCTTGCTGAAATCAATAGTCTCTATTGCTGGCAAGAGTCTTGTCATCCGGATCTGGAAGAATATTAAAGCTGGATGTAGGATGCTGGATCAGAGTGCTTCCCCGGAATCAGGAAAGTGACTGGATCAGTGAGTCCATATGTGTTGTCAGCTGTCTCTATTTATGATATCGGATGACATCACAAAGGGGGTCTGTGGGCTGGCTTAGCTAAGCTTGCCCCTGTGAGCTGGGATAGGACCACACTTCATCTCCGTCTTGCAATTTCAGTGATTTGATCATGTCACATTTTATGATTTGCTTTTCAGTCCTCAGAGACCTCCCTTTAGCCACTGGTTTCAAAATCGGATTTGATACTAAATGTACATTTCTACATTGGTCACCTTTATACAAATCACACACAAAAATGCCATTTTTTACGTAGCAGCTCTTCCTCACAACCCCACAGTGCTGGGATCTTGTCTCAACTTTCTACAGAATTTTGCCCTTTTCGCTATGAACACAATTTCAAATTTTATGCAAATTTCCACAAATGTGCGTGTTTAACATAGGGATATGCATGTACATTTCCTCAATTGTAACAGTAATACATTTAGCATAAACCAGATATATTGCCATTCCTGTCCAGAACATGTCACACAGATCTACCGCCTCTTCACACATGCAGCCAGAAATTAAATTAACAACTATGTCCTTTTTATATTATTTACCATTTTGAATATCAATTTATGAGTCTTTTAAAAATTGGTTCTTTGTTCATGTTTAGCAACATATAGTCCACCCCTTGTTGTCTCCCTGCAGTCCAGGGCATCCACCTCCTTGCTTGTTCCTTCCAGAGGCCATTTACAACCCCCTTCACACTTCCAGTTTCTTGGGCTGAAGTTTTGTCATTGTTCCTTCGCTTTCTGTAGACAAGATTGTGTTCTAACCCGCAATTAACATCTCCCAGTGAGTTTCTGAGAGGAAGGCCCTCCTTGTGGAGAAAAACCTGCTTTTCCAGTTCTTGCAGCTTCAGCCAGGCTAATTAACTTCTTAAATCCAGCAGAACCCAACTTTGTTACATCAAACATAAATACATTTCTCTCTTGGCCTTAGAATCTGTTTGAAAAAAACACAACTAAAATCTGTATTCCTTTTTGGCAACAATCCTTTTTATGTTTGCTAATCCAGCAGACTTTTTAGTTTTAGGTCCCTTTAAAGTTTCCTCAGTACTCCTCTGACAGCTGTCATTCAGGTAGCCCCGGTTAATGCACCCAGATTTTGGCCTATGCTGTCAGTTTTCAGACAATCCAGTTTGTCTGAAGAATGTTTTGCTCTTCACATTGGGACTTTGTATGTTCACAATGTTTCATTAGATACATGAATTTTAGCACCAGATAAGATTTTGAATGTTGAAAAGTGTTGTGTTATGGGCATTTTGGAGTTTTTTGGCAAGAAAGCAAATGTCATTTGTAGGCACATTTTGGGGTTTTGCTTGCAAAGTGCTGCTTTTCTCTCTGCACTCTGTTTGCTGGCAATGGAGCCCACTGGCACATTTTTGCAGGGTGTGCTCTATCTCACCACACATGCAACATGGGTGGCAGGTTGTGCATCCCTCTTTTAGTGTGCTGAAGCACACGGTTTTTGTAGGTTTTTGGTGCGCACAAGGGTTTTGCTGCCATAGTTGCTGTTTCTTTCCCCATAACTGGCCGGGTGATGCTGCATAGCATAGCGGAGTGGGTCAATACATCGCACAGCAAAGAGCAGAGCGTGGACTCTGTGCTATTCCAATAAGAGTACCTACAACTAAGAAGATCTGGGAGGCAAGGTACCCATTGAGAAAGCTGTACCTGCATACAAGACAATATGATGGCCATTTAAATAAGATCCTGAAGAAGCAGAGCAGATGAAGGGCAAAGATGACTGGTGACGTCACAACTGAGCTGAACTGACACACACAAAAGAAATGCAGAGACCAGAGAATGCAGATATTCTATAAGGCTCAGGAAAGTATCAAAGTTAAGTGAGATATTGGGATCAAGGTGAAAAACCTATGCCACAGAAACAGATGAAGATATTAAGCTAGTTTAAATGTGTACAGATGCAACAGAAATGCAAACAGCAAAGTCATCTTAAAAGCTAACTTCAAGCTTTATAGTAAATGAATTGCAGCAAGCGCAAATATGTATATCGATGAACATTGATGAGTAAAAGAAGGATGTTTCCACTCCCCATTATAAGCAGTGCTGAACATTAACAAGAAGGCCTCATTTCAGGGTGTCGCAGTTAAAAAAAGTAAATTGAATAACAAGTGAACCTCAGCAGAAGGAGTTGAATGAACCAAGAAGCCATGGTCTTATCAGTACTGGAATTGGCTGACATTGGATAGAAATTGTGTGAAAAAATAGAGACTCCTGTTCAAAAGGCTTGAGCAAAACAAAAGACGCCAGAGGACTGTTAGAAAATAATATTAAATGCATGAAATAGCTCGATTTCATGGTGTCCAGTCTCGTAGAAAAAGGAAGTTGGCCAATCGAGGTGGCCACACCTTCCCACATGGGCATGCTGTGCCTACACTCCTAACAATTCTCAGAGCACAGTACAAACTCAAGGCCAAGCTTCAAAGCACTCATTGACACTGGAACATTGAGTTGATGATGGATTGATATATTAATTGGTGGGTAGCTAGTGTTAAAATGAGCCAACCAGCACCTGGATGTTCAGTCTGCATGCTGCTAGGTGTAGGTGGAAAAGCAGCAACGGGGGTTAGAAGCCAACCAATTGTAGAGGACTGCGTAATTAATGGTCCTATAGTTTGTGTAGCTAATGGAAGGTTGTGTATTTAGTGATGTTCATAGTGGCCATTTTGAGGGGAAGGCTTAGTTGCCCCACCTGATGTTAAGTACCTTATCACTCTCCTTCACGGTTCTATACTGATATGGAACTTATACTTAGATATTCACTTAGAGCCTATAATTTTCCTCAATATGTTTTGTAGTTTGCCACGTAGGTAGTGATGCAGATCAACACGTCACTAGTGACAATTTTATATTATATAACCTCAATTTCTACTAAAATTGGGGGTCCGGGGGGAATGCAAAGCATTTCCCCCGGGGTGATTTTTGGCACTGCACAGGCCAGCGAGCTGGCCCACGCATAGAGCGCCCTCTGGGGTATTTAAGGGGTCAGGGAAGGTTCTGGGGCAGGTGACGGTTGGGACGTGAGTTTGACAGGTAAACCTGCTCCAGAGCCTTTCCCTGCATGGGGCAGTGTAGTTTGCCAAGTTTGAGGTGAGGCAGGTTAGGTTATTTAGCTTAGGTGGGCGGGTAGCTTTATATCAGTTTGGGTTTTAAAAAAAAATAATAATAAATAGTCAGAGGTGCCGTACATAAGGCACCTCCTCTTACCTACATTAGAGCGGGTTTTGGGATAGCAGCTTCCCCTCAGGGTTGTCTTCTCCGGCAAGCGCAGGTCTTGCCTTTGCAAGACGGGTTGGAGTGCCATTGCTGCAGGGGTCTGAGCGCGGTGCTTTACAGCTCCAGAAAGCAGTTTACTCTGCGGAGCACGAGTACCGGTGGCCGGCGCCCAGAAAATTAGTGCAGTGTCAAGTTGTGAGCGTAGGTGGCACTGCTGTTCCTCTTAAAGTGGGTGCATGCTATTAAGTTGATTAGCAGGACGGGACATTCGGTGACAGCGGCTCTCCTCAGGTGACCATGTTTTCTGTACATTATATTGTATTGGTTAGGCTAGAAGGTGGTGTAGGGGTAACATTTTGTGGTCCAGATATCTTTTAGTGCCCCCTCCCCCCCCCTTTTTTCAAATTTGACCATTTTAGGTAGGGCAAGTTAAAAAAAATAATTAAAAAAATTGAATTCATGTTCCTTTATGTTTATTAATTAGGGACAGCTATCCACCTGTCGTTCTGTATTTGATATTGTCTGGTTTTATCGTTTGCGGGCTCAGGCAGGATTTTATACAGAAAATAAATACATATTTTTTTCAGGAAACAACACATTATTATTTTGGTGGGCCATAGATTATTGGCAGCTTGGCATTTGTTATTCCTATCTTTGTTTAGTTTTTATTTCTCGGGCCATTGCCAGTAGTACTATTGGCATCGGGTCCCTGGTTCCCAGCGCTTTAAAAGGGTGAAAGGCTCAGGGCAAGTTAGGTAGTTCAGTGGGGCTTTGCGCAAGTGCGCAGTTGCACTGCTTCAGCAGGATGGTGGTGCAGGGAGCCAAAAAGAGGGGACTGGTGGATGCTAAGGCTTTGAGGGAAGCATTGGAGATCACTAGTAGGGCATCCAAGGCCCAGCTAGAGGGGGCTGTGGTCGAGGCTACAGGGGAAGGGGAAGAAAGGGGAGGAAGGCCGCAGCGGAAATTGACAGGAGAGCTTCCAGCGGGGAAATGCAGTTGGAAGAGGGGGCAGCAAGGTGTTTGGGGGATAACGATCGGGTGGATGAAGGAGACGTCAGGAGTGCCCAGAAAGGTGTAGGTGGGGAGGGGCATGAAGGTGGAGGAGACAAGGGACAAAGAGGGGTGTAAGGGCAGAGAGGCTAGGGTGGAAAATACCTGCAGAAGAGTGCGGGTGGGAGGAGGAGAGAGCGATCCCCACCAATAAGTGAGGTAAGGGAGGGGCGCAGAACGGTGCTCCAGGCTAAGAGGATTTCAGGCAGAGGGCACAGAACGGCCCCTGCTGTTGAAGAGGATGAATATGGAGAGGGTTTAGGAATGGCCCCTCCTCGAACTGCGCAAGGACAGTCTAGAGGGCACAGCACGGCCCCTAGCAAGGAAGACCACAGGGTGGAGGAGAGCACACCTCACCCAAGAGAAGAGGACCTGGAAGGGGTTTATGCAGCCCCGCCGAGAAGACGCCAAAGGAGTGGTGGGGCAGACGCCCGGGCTCACAAGAAGAGGATCTACTCAACCCGCGCATGTGCTCGCAGCAGCAATGGTATTTCAGGGGTGATGAAGATGGGATGGAGGAATATGTGGGGCAGTGGGAGGATGAAGGATATAGGGTGGTATGGAGGAGGGGGAGGGTGAGAAGGGGCTTTAGGTGGGATTGTGAAAGACAGGAGTAAGGGGGTTAGGGGGCAAGAGGTCGGGGGAATAATTGGCTGGGTGAGACTGCTGACATGTGTTGTCCCTGTAGCAGGAGCCCAGTAAGGAAGGAGATGAGGAGCATCGGAGTGGAGGCCATGCCGCAGACGGGCGATGTCAGGGCGGAAAAAGGTGAGCGGGATAGGGACTGGTCAACTGCATGGCAGAGGGGGGGGACACAAGAACGGGGGCAAGAAATGAAGGGTCTCATTTGCAAGGGGTAAGGAGAGAGATTGGTGTACAGGCTATTGGAGCCTTGGTGGGAGAAAGGGGAAATTGCTCTGTGTAGGTACAAACAGACAAGGTGATTGAGCCATTGGCGTTTGAGGTACAGGATTCAAAAGAAAAAGAGATTGAAGTGAAGGGCAAGGAGAAAAAGCTACCATACATGGGCATCACGAAACCTTTGGGAGCACACTTGATGGCAGCGACTAAGGATAAGATTCAGGCAGGGGAATTTGTGGATGTGTTTAATCTGCTGCATAGGGAAGTGAGAGCAAAGGAGGGTTCTATGGAAGAGGAGAGAGAACTGGCCTCGCAACCAAGGGTACCAGTGACAATAGAGAATTGGACGTCAGCATTTACTGTCTACGCAAGTGTATATTGCGAGAAATTTCCGGAGCAATGTGTGGCTCTTCTAAAATACATGGATGTGATTAGAAAGGCATTTACAAGTTTTGGGGGTTTTGCGTGGGTGCGTTACGATGAAGAGTTTAGGGCAAGGATGGCAGAGGACAGCCAGGCAGTCTGGGGGGAGATAGACATGGATCTATGGCTGCAGTGGATGGCACTGACGAGGCCTGCCCTGACATTGCACACAGCAGGTGGTTTCCCTGTGCCTTTCTGGCCTTTTCTTGGTCGCCCCGCTCACGAGAGGGTGGGGGGAAGAGGCAGAGGGCAATCCTCAGCGGCATGCTGGGCATTTAATAAGGACGGCTGCACAAGGAACTTCTGTAGGTTCAGACATGAATGTAGCAAGTGTGCAGGGAAGCACCCACTCACGCAGTGTTTCAAACGAGGAGACAGGGGGAGGGGGAGAGGATCCGGCAGAGGGGTGGTGGAGAAAGGCTTTTACTCAAATTAAAGTGGAGGTGTTGGAGAAGTGGTTGGAATTTTATCCAGATAGGGAGGGGGCTGAGGTTTTGCGTGATAGTTTTCGTCATGGTTTCAAGCTGAGTTATCAGGGGCCAAGGGTGCGTCTTTGGGCAGAGAATTTGAAGCCCACCAAGGAAAATGTGGAGGTGGTGAAATTGGGAAAGGAGATAGTGATGGGGAGGGTGGTATGCCCATTTGATGATCTGCCAGGAGATTTAGTAGTATCCCCACTGGGTGTTGTACCCAAGAAGGCCTTGGGGGAATTTAGATTGATACACCACTTATCCTGGCCTGAGGGCATGTCTGTTAACAATTTCATTGCTCTGGAGGAGTGCGGGGTTGTATAAGCAAATGTAGACCAGGCAGTGGATTTGGTGAGGAAAGCGGGGCGTAGGGCCTTCAGTGCCAAGTGCGACATTAAGGCCGCTTTCAGGTTGTTGCCGGTGCACCCGGAGGATTTTTGGTTGCTGGGAATGCAATTTGAAGACTGCATCTACATTGACAAAGCTTTGCCAATGGGGTGCATAATTTCTTGAGACTTGTTTGAGCGTTTCAGTACCTTTTTGCAGTGGGTTTTCTCATACAGTTCTGGTTGGGAAGGGGTATTGCATTACCTGGATGATTTTTTGTTCATTAGCAGGGCAGAAAGAGAGAGAGAGTGCGGGGAGATGGTAAAGATGTTTCAGGACTTGATGGGAGAGTTGGGGGTGCCTTTGGCGGAGGACAAAACAGAGGGACCGGCAGTGGTGTTGACCTTTTTAGGGATTGAATTGGACTCAGTGGCCATGACCTCACGCTTGCCGCACGACAAGGTGAGCAAACTGGTAGTATTGCTGGAGAAAGCAGTGGGGGCTCGGAAGATGACGCTAGTGGAAATGCAGAGACTGGTTGGGCATTTGAATTTTGCATGCAAGGTGGTGGCCCCAGGGCTGACTTTTTGTAGAAACATGTTGCGGTCTATGGTGGGAGAAAAGTGCTGACATCATCGAGTACGGGTATCAGGTGCAGTTCGGGAAGACTGATGTAACGCTCACCTGGCTCCCACGGAGGCGCTGGTCTGGTCTGGGTTGCTGTGGCCTCTTCAAGCGTGATGCGCAGAATTCGGACCACCGATTGAAAAGGACCCCCAAATCTTGCTTGTCCGGCCCGTAGGAATATCCTTCTGCAGATGAGAAAGGGGATTAACTGTCTGCTGAATAATGTGCTTGCTCCCCCTTTCCCCCTTCGTTCTTCTCTGACTTCCTCCAAAACCCCCGGTTTAAGCTCACCTTATGGTTTGGAAGGATGAACTCTCCATCCTGCTTCTGGTGCAGGGGCGCGCGTTCGTCCAGTTACTTCACTGGTTTTCAGAATGGCGCTGGCAAATCCACTTGACTTTACTGAGCGATACGCCGTAAGTATGAAGATGCAACAGTTCAAGTGTGAGCCTCCTTTTATGTTGTCTTTTTCTGTCCTTTATTTCAGGTGCAGAACAAAGGCGATGCGTTGAGGGGTTAAATTGCTGGGGTAAAATCAGGTGAGTTAGTGATGAGGGCGACCCCTCTAAATGTATTTATAATTCCCCAGTAATGTCTTTTGTCCTTTCCCCATAGGGGCTGGGGTGCGGTACCTGCCAGAGATGTGGCGCCGACCCGAGATGTGGAATGGTTCACAAAAAATAGCCGGTAAGTAATATGGCTGAAAATTCGGCTTTCCTCTTGTGTTCCCTTGCTCACCTTTTGTCACTTCTTCTCTCCCTTAGGTGCAGTGCAGAGATGTGGCGACCGGCACTGAGAGCCGCGATGGAGCCGGGCGGCGTCTCGGGAACAGGTGAGTGAAGCGCGGCGCTGCAGCGAGCAACGCAGTGCTTTTAAATGGAAGTCTTCCTTCAGGAATGCTGGCGTGAAGATTCCGGATGCAGGTAAGAAGGATGAAATAGTTCTTGGTTTTCACCTTTCTCTTCTCTTATTCCCTTACAGGTGTTCCAGGTTCGAGGCGGGCGTGGCTGGCTGGAGTCCAGGTGCAGGAGCAGACACGGTGAGCGTTCAGCTGCTGGGATGCAGAACAACGCGAAGCACGTGTGGCTGTCCGGGCGTGGCTTAAATAGCCTTGGAAGAAGTTCCAGGTGAGTATTCTTCCACAGCCCCACCCAAGTAACAAAATAGTTCCTTCAGAAAAATAGTCCCTCCTAAGCCTCATTTGGCTTGGTTCTTCATGAAGCATGGTCTGCATCAGGTGAGTGTGCAGCAAGGTCTGCTTCAGGTAAGTGCACCAAACACTTCCCCTTATGAGCCTGGCGCCTCTGGCGCAAGGACTGATGTCCAACATGAGCCTGGCGCCAACGGCGCCAGGACAGAGTCCAAAGAGCCCCTATAAAGGGCCGCTGGGATTTTACCCGGGGGCGTGATGCCTGCTCCCGGGTGTGCTGGGCCTGGCCTGGTGCTCCGGGGGTAGGCATCATGAAGGATTTGGCTGCGTTTTCTGAAGAGTTTTAACAGGGTGTCCATGTGGTTGCAAGTGGATCTGGTGTCATGGGCAGTGCAGATATTTTCAGATGCAGCAGGTGCAGGAGGGTTTGGAGTGTTTTGGGGAGGGAAATGGTGCGCAGAGAAGTGGCCATCGCAGTGGTTGAAGGAAGGGAGGAGAATAGCATTTCTTGAATTTTTTCCTTTGTTGGTGGCAATGGAGTTGTGGGGGAAGGAGTTGCAGAACAGGACAGTGAATTTCAACATTGACAATGAATGTGTGGTTCATGTAGTGAACAGGCAGTCGGCAAAGGATCAGAGGGTGGCGAGGCTGATGAGAGAGTTTGTTCTGTGTTGCATGGAATGGAACGTGGTGTTTAAGGCAACATGTGCCGGGGAAGGATAATGGCATCGCTGAAGCATTATCTCATTTTCAATGGCAGAGATTCAGTGGATTGGCTCCAGGAGTGGAACAGGAGGGGCAGCGGATTCCAGAGGAGCTGTGGAAGATAGGAAGCTGAGAGCGCTTTCATTGGTGGGGGGTTCTCTTGCCCCGGCATCTAGAGAGGCATACAGGAGAGCTTGGGATGATTTCATAGGAGGGGGAGCTCGTAGTTGGAATGGTAGGGGGATGCGGAAGAGCCCAGAAGGGATGATGTCACTAACTTCCTCTTGAGGTGCATGGATAGGGGTTGGTCTAGGGCAACTATAACGGGAAAATTGGCAGGGATCGCTTTCTATGGGAAGTGGTTTTGGGGTTTTCAGCTGAGCGGTGGAGAAATGGCGAACAGGATGTTGGAAGGATGGGCAAGGGAAAGTAGGAGGAAGAAGGACAAGAGGAGACTGGTATCAGCGGAACTGCTTGCAAGATTGTGTAGGGCTGTGGGGGGGGTTTGTTGGTCGGCCTGGGAAGGTCAGTTGTTTGCGACTTGCTTTACATGGCTATTCTTTGGGGCCTTTAGGGTTTCTGTGTTGGTGGGGGTAAAAAGTGGGGTAAGTGGACTGCGTTGGGAAGACAGATCAAAAAGGAAAGGGCTCTTGGGATTTTCTGGGTCAAGGGAGCAAGGATTTATGCCCGGTTCAGACAGGTTTGGTGTGGAAGGAGTGTTGTGGGGGGAGGACATGTTTGGTTTTTCAGCATGAGGATGGGGCGGCAGTATCAGCGGCGCAAGTTTTGGGGGTACTGCGAAAGGTTTTGGCAGCGGTACGGGAAAAGGAGGAGGAGTGTGGAACTCATTTATTTAGGATGCATGCAGCATCTGAAGGTAGTAGGATGGGCTTATCGGAGGATAAGGTGAAAAGTTTGGGGCGATGGAAGTCCGGGAGATACAAAGGGTACATCAGGGACTTGGGAAAAGGGGACGTTTGAAAGAAGGTTTTGGGGTAGAAGGTGTTAGGATGGTTGTGATTTGTAAGTGATATTGTAATTTCTTTTTCAGATGCTGCTCGGAGGCCGGGGGAGATGCCGCAGATATGGATTGTGGGCCACTCTATTGTTAAGTGGGTGGGGAAGGGGGCAGAGAAAAGGGTCTTTAGCAGGCAATTGGGTTGCAGCTACAAAGTGGCATTGGTAAGATGGTCCGTTTTAGGGGGGCTTCACTGGGATCAGCTCCTGCCTATGTTGGCAGGGTTGAGGGAACGCTATGAGTCTCCAGAGGGGGTGATCATTCATGCAGGGCAAAATGACCTGGTAAGAGACACAGGTGGGGCTCTTCTTAGAAAAATGAAAAGGGATTTTGTATGGGTCTGGGAAATGTGGCCCCAAGCATGTGTAGTTTGGACTAAGTTATTGCCACAGAGAGTTTGGAGGGGAGCGAGAAGTGAGGGTGCAATAGAGCAGGCAAGGAAGGGAATAAATAGAGAAAGGGTAACATTTTGTGCCTCGGCGGCGGTAAAGGTTTTGGAACACTATGAAATAGTTTATGAAGGCTTCATGATCTTCAGAGAGGATGGTGTCCACTTGTCAATTTTCAGGAATAATTATTATCTGGCGGATTTGACCTTGCAGGTAGAAGAGATAGTAAGGAGTTGGAAGTAGAAAGAAAGGATGGAGGGTGGGGCAGAAAGAACACCTCGCTTGGTGGAGGGTTTTTCTGTTGCTGGGGGCATGGCCCCTTTCGATGTGGGGGGAGGGAAGCACAATGGGGCAATAGCATGGGAAAGGATGGGGGAGGTGCTGTTTGCACAAACGGGCTACCCCGGGGAACAGGTATTGAACCTGGAGGGGCACGGCCCCGGGGAGAAAGCGGGACACCTTGAGAAGTGGTAAGGAGACGGTAGGGACCAAGGGATGGTTAGGGAGGAAGTGGAAATATTTAATTATTTATTTGTTGGGGAAAATGAACGTGTTGAATTATTAATTGGTTGCTTTAAAACATTTTGTTAGTCTGTAAGGCCATGGGAGCCAGGTAAGCGGTTATCTGTAAGCTTTGGCCTGTCACATTAAAGCAACCTTTTCCACTATAAGCGAGTCTGGGTGTTTTGTGCAGTAAGCCAAAAGGGGGGCGTTTCCCCGGGGTGATTTTTGTTGCTGCACAGGCCAGCGAGCTGGCCTGCACATAGAGCGCCTCCGGGGTATTCAAGGGGTCAGGGAAGGTTCTGGAGTAGGCAACGGTTAGGACGTGAGTTTGACCCCTCCCTCCCACACCCCTTTCTTTCTCTGTCAGGCAACTGTTTTTTAATTTCTGATGGGGGGGGTTCTTTTACTTTAGTTTCTGTCTGTTTATCCCCTTTCATATTCATGGATTTCAGTCTCTGAAGGTCCTTATTGGGTTTTGAGCAGTTTTTGTGTGACAGGTTGGGGCATTAGTTGGGGAAGGTGTAATGTAAAAATGTCTGTTGCTGATGTGGCAGGTCAGACTGGCTGCAGGTTATAGGATGGTTGTATGGTGGAGTTTGTTGTAGAGGGGTGTTCTATGGGTTTTGAAGTTGTTTGGTTGCCGGGGGCATGGCCCCTTTAGATGTGGGGAGAGGGAAGCACAATGGGGGAATAGCGCAGGAAAGGATGGGGTGGTGCTGTTTGCACAAATGGGCTACTCAGGGGGGAACAGGTATCGAACCTTGAGGGGCATGGCCCGGGGAGAAAGCGGGACACCTTGAGAAGTGTTAAGGAGATGGTAGGGACCAAGGGATAGTTAGGGAGGAAGTGGAACTATTTCATTATTTATTTGTTAGGGAAAATGAAAGTGTTGAATTATTAATTGGTTGTTTTAAAACATTTTGTTAGTCTGTAAGGCCATGGGAGCCAGGTATGCGGTTATTTGTAAGCTTTGGCCCGACACATTAAAGTAACCTTTTCCACTATAAGCGAGTCTGGGTGTTTTGTGCAGTAAGCCAAAATACCTTGAGTAAGAGGATCAAGCGAATGCTGATCGTTGTACTCCGTTTTAGACGTTTGATATTAAAATGGTCTCCCTTTTGCCAACTACCTGATTCGTCTTGATTATTGATGTAGGAATAAAATATGCATCCCCGTCCATCTCCAGGGTATTGCTACTCATCTTAAAGGGCTGAGCAACTCTGTTCAACATAATGAAAGGTTTTTGCTGTGACAATACTGGCATATATCATTGAGAGTGGCATTGTGAACATGTTTTAATATGTTCCTGTGCACTGTTTGTGACCTGGCATCTGTTAGATCAGAGCACGGTTGTAAACTGTACGGCTTTTTACCTAATTTTCTAAAAAAAAATTGGGTTAAAATGGACCATGCAACACACCGCACGCATGAAATGCTATAAGCGTGGCAGATTGTTGAGTGTGCAAATTAAGAAATGTATCAAGAAGTGGCGTTTTGGGAACCCCAAATGAGGTATCATCCTCCCCGTGAGACTCTGATGGCATCCTTAAATTAGCGCTAGGAAACAGCAGATTCATCGTGCTTAATGCCACCCTCTGTGTTTCAATGCATGTTCTTCTGGCACCAAGGCACACTGGGATTTATGTACAGTGGGTGGTTTATTGTGAATGTGCTTTCTTATCTTCTGTACTGTAAGTGATAATACTTTTTTGTTGATTCTGTTTCTTCTCTTGAAAAACGCTACCAATAAACAGTGCTGAAAACAACGTTTTGACAGCTGTGATAGATAGCACGTGTCAAAGACGAAATTAAGTTCTTAGCTGCGATGCTTTTTTTTTTTTGCAGTGGAAAATGTCTGAAATCTATTCGCTCGGCTCGCTGCACAAAGCAGGCAAGAAAGCCCCCACGGGCTTTCTTTCCACATCCACTGAAGGGGGTCCGGGTGGCAACATGGCCATGCCCAGTTCACAAAGGCCACTGCGCTTGTTAAATGTACTCTGTGAACATGAAGGTGCCTCGAGGTCAGCCAGCGCTGCATACTCGCACATCCAGGGCAGCGTGGACTAACCACAGCATGCCGAGCCTTTTCTGCCGTGAGCATCCTTCAGCATGCTGTACAGTGCATGCTGCCGAGGCAAGGGCGGATCATGGTGTGTCCATATACTTTAAAGGGTGGGGATGAGCTGCAGCTGTGCATGTTGTTACATTGATCCGAAGCTTCCAAGCATCTTTCGGGGGGAAAGTCACATACAAGTGCAGTCCAAGTGCATGCACAAGGCTAGAAACAATGTGCAATGCACTGCTCTTTCCCAGACAGATAAAAGAATACAGCAGCAATTACAAGAATATACATATACAAACAATTGGTCCCAATTGCAGGCTATTCTGAATGGCACATACTGGTACCGTGCGTATTAAGGATATTGCAAGCCACCTGACCAGCTGAGGAACAAAGCAGAAGGCCGAGTTCCTTTATAATGTCACGGAGCAATAATGTGACGTGCCCCATACTTAGGGGGATTGTAATCCTCATGGCACACCCCCACGCACTGTGATTCCCTTTAAAACCTGGGCTCCTGCTTAATATGATGTAAGAGATCTTCCAGTTGTTGATGCACATCATCTGGACTTAGACAATAATGATAAGCAGCTTCTCATATGTTGCAAACAAACCGTTTAAGCCGTTTAATAAAACGCATCTATAGACGTGCTGTGCTTTAAAATAAAAATAAAAAATACAAAATACATGCAGATAGATGTTTGCTCCAATGGGTTGAAGTCCAGCACGGCACCAAATGCACATACTACCGCGAAACGTTGATTATTAATTTATGCCTCATACAGGTGTTGCAGGAAACCATCTATTATATAACCACAAAACTAATTTGATAAGATACATTGCAGAACCTGTCTAAAATAAAATGCAAACTACTCGTTAACACTTAATAATGTCAACTAAATGTTAAATCGGATAAGGTACAGCAGAGTCATATCAGCAAAGAAAGTGAAAGGCATACCCCTTTGACCTCTATTTAAAGCTCATCATGGGGGTGACAATGAACAGGAATCACACACGTTACATAATGATAATACCTAGTACTGGATATATGTGCAAATAAGCCTGCCCACCTGCACAGCATTTACAACCCTATAGCAGGAAATAGTTTTCTTATTGCCCAGGCCTTAACAGCAAAATAATGTAAAGCCCAAGATAAGTACAAGTAGGACACAGGAGGGCCTGACTACATTTGCAAACATGGCCCAGACTTCGGTAAAAGTGTTAAAGAGAGTTTTTCAAAAACCAACAATGGAGCATGGAAATCAGAAGCCTTTTGACAAGTACGCCTGCAGTGAGCATAGTGCTTCCAATCGATCAAGTATTGGAGCTTTCCCTAATGAATTCTGGATTTATATATCTGAATGTAAAGGTTTCAATTGGGAGTCGTGAGCAACTGGATGATGCATCTCCATGAAGGAGGTAACTATAGAAGAAAGGCCCCAGGATTAATGACCTTGTCAATGTTCAATTAACCAAAGTACCTGGGTGTGAACTTGCCAGGTGTGACATGAGATGGTAAGGTGCAAGCAGACAACCATACTTCATCTCCAGACTTGTAGACAACAGTATCCGTCCTCTACTTATCAGCATACTCTTTTATGTCCTGTCTCGCTTTATTTAGATTGTCTGCTGCCAGTTGTTGAGTTTTGTGAAGATTTTGCAGGAAGTCATCAATTGAGGGAACAATAGAACCAGTAGGAAGATGTCCAGGAGTTTTTTTTTTTTTTTTTTTGGATGATAACCATAGGCACACAGAAACAGACTCATTCCTATGGACGTATGAAAGGAGTTCTGCATTGATAATACGTTTACCCAGATCTCTTGTGTTGCAGAGCCATAACATTGCAGATATTGCTGCAGAATCTGGTTGACTCGTTCAGTCAGCCCATTGGATTCCGGATGGTAATAAGAGGTCAAATTCCTCTGTATGCATAACAGTTTGCAAATAACAGTGCAACATTTTGAAGCAAATTATGTCCCTCTATCTGAGACGATCCGTCCAGGCAGGCAATGCAGTTGGAATATTTCTTTAAGGAACATCCCTGCCATATGTGATGCAGATGGAAATTTACTTAGTGGAGTAAAGTGAGCCATCTTCGTAAAGGAATCTCTAGTCACCATAATTACAGTGTGACCGTTAGATAAAGGAAGATCAACAATAAAACCAATTGAAATAAATTGCATGGTCTAGTAGGGACTTCGGCTTGTAAAAGATTACCAACAGGTTTTTTTCTTGGTGTCTTAATCTGAGCAAAAACTGAACAGGTAGTAACAAAATGATGTACATCTTTGTGTATCCCTGGACATCAGAAACAATGGGATACGTTCTCAGAGGTAGTAGTCGCTCCTCCATGTGTGGCTATAGGAATATTGTGGTATGGGGTAGGAAGAGATAAACATATTTAATGGATAGGAACAAACAGCTGTTTGTCTTTGAATACCAGATCGTCCTTGTATTTGAGCACCCATTTGTCCCAAAAAGCATGTTTCGGGGGATTCTTGATGAGGTGCATGTGAATCCGATGAAAGGTTATTTCTATTGTCATGATGAAGGTCGAGGTCAGGAACATCTTTCCAGAGGAGTGGCATGCCTTTAGTTTTTTTTTTTGCCAGAACGACAACACGACTTCTGCTAGATTCTTGGTTCCTGGGATGTAGGTCAACAAAAATCGAAACTGAGAAAAGAAGTGAGCCCAATAGGCCTGTCTACTGTTTCAACAGTCAGAGTCCTGAAACAATTGCAGTTTCCATTGATCTGTCCGGATCTCGATTGTTTCAGGAGACCCAAGTAGGAGATGACACCGTTCTATAGAGGCTAATTTGATGACTTAAGGGTTTTGGAAAAGAAAAAACCCCGGTGTTCTTCTAGATCGGTTTGGCATTGTTTGAGAGCTGCTCCCATGGCCTTGTCTGAGCGGTCGCTTTCCAAGATAAACTACTTTATGGTATCAAGCTGAGCCAAAACAGGAGCTTCTATGAACATCTGTTTTAGTGTTTGGAATGCTTTTTCAGCTGTGCAATCCCAAAGAAAGGCATAGCCTTTCTTTTAAAATGAGCTTAAAGGTAACACCGTTTTCCAAAAGGCAGGTATACATTTACGATACCATTTTGCCAAACCCAGAAACTGTTGTACCTCTTTCAGAGTGGTATGAGTCATCCATTCCAAAATTGAACTTATTTATTGCTGATCTATGTCGACTCCTGAAGAGGACAGTTGGTTTCCCAGGTAGGGTACTGATGCAACATCAAACATGCATTTCTCAGGCTTAGAACGTAAAGAGTTGTGCTCCAAATGATGTTGAACTTCGTCTATGTGCTTTTATGATGGCCGTCTGGACTAAGAGAATATATCAAAATTTCATCCAGGTAAGGCGATGACTGAATGGTATAGTAGGTCAGAAAAACAGGTGATCAATGTAACATTGGAAGATAACTGGCACATTGGCAAGGCCAAGGGCATTACGCAGTATTCATAATGGCCAAAGGGTGCTCTAAACACAGTCTTCCATTCACCCCTGCTCTTCACACAAATCAAATGGTCTGCACATCGTATGTCTATTTTGGTATAAATGCAGGTGCTGCAAACTGCTTCCAATATATCAGGTATTGACGACAAGGGATATTTGTCTTTGCGCTTAATCCTATTCAATCTGTGATAGTCTATGCAGTGTTGTAGTTCAGCAGTGTCTTTTTTTAGCCACAAAAACAAAGAAGCCACTACAGGAGAAGTGTACTCCCTAATCAGGCCCTTGGTGAGATTTTCCTCAACATAATCCTTTAGGGTGTCTTTCTCAGATGGTGAGAGAATCAACATTCTGCTAAAGGGGTATGTGCTGTCAGGGAGAAGATCAATACTGCAGTCTTCTGGACAATGAGGTGGTATGGTCTTCGTAGTTTCTTTTAGAAAAACCTTCTGCTATGGTAGATATTGTGCTGGAATGAAGTGCAACATCACAACCTCTCCTTCATGAATGCAAGCTGGTCCTTGGAAACTGATTATGGGTGGTTTAGACACAGTGAGACAAGTATGAAAACATAATTCAGAAAAAAAACCACAGAGTGTGTGCTGCCGAATTGATGTAGGGATTGTGTTGGGTCAACCATGGAATGCCCAGAATAAGTGGACAGTGAGGTGTTTAAATAAGATCGAAGGAAATGATTTCACAATGTTGGCCGATCTGCATTTGAAGTGATCTGGTGTTTTTGGTGATCAAACAACTTTCCAAAGGCCGACCATCCATGCCTTCTACTGAAAGTGCCAATGCTTTAGCAAAACAGGGTAAACTCATTTGTGTAGCCCAAGCCTGGTCCATAAACACATGAGCAGCCCCAGAGTCAATCATTGCCAGAACTTCCCACACCAATTAATTTGAAACCCAAAGTGCAACCTGAACAGTGGAATAACTTTGCTGAAAATAATGGGGGAGACATGACCTCTAAATAAAATGGGTACCTGCCAAATTAGTGGGATAAAATGGTGTGCTACAAAGGATGGGGCAAACCCCCTTGCCTCCCTAAAATTACACCCATGAACCTGAATGACCAATACAGGAACTCCATTGTTTTGTAGAGGAGATACAGCAGTGGATAGTTTTAGCAATGGACTTCCATTAGACTCCCAAACCATGGTTCCTATTAGGTACGGGAGATGGTTTTTCACTGTTTCCCAGGTGGGGCCAGAGGGCAGGAATGTAACAAACATATAAAGGAGCCACAATGCATACAGAGGCCCTTATTCTGCCTGTGTGACCTTTCTTCAGTAGACTGTTTTCTTCAGTAGACGGCCGTGCCGTCCTCTAAGGGCCACTAATAAGGGCCTGACTGCGCCTGACCGAGCGTGCCGTGCTGCGGGCTGCGCTAGGTCCCTAAGCTCTGCCACCTGCCTTCTGTTACGCATATGCCACCCCACATGGTCAACACAGGCACTATTATCGCTGCATGGTGAGATCATAATGACGCTCTGGCTTTGGTTCCCAGCGGTGATCGACATTATACCGGACTGCAAACTACGTGAGTACAGTCACTGGCTGCTCATTTAGATGCAATGCTATGCACTCTGGATTAGTGCCTTTGCTGCTCCCATCACAGATTTCGAATCTAGGTGACATCATGTCATATACTTACACAGTCGCCCTTTTCTGAACTATTGCCCTGAGTCATTACTCGTATGCTGCACATGTACCTACCTAGTCGGCCTTATTTGAATAATTGCATTTGAGTCATTGATTGCCTGCACATGTACTTACCTAGTCGGCCGTATTTGAATAATTGCATTTGAGTCATTGATTGCCTGCACATGTACTTACCTAGTCAGCCTTATTTGAATAATTGTATTTGAGTCATTGATTGCCTGCACATGTACTTACCTAGTTGGCCATATTTGAGTATTGCATTTGAGTCATTGATTGCCTGCACATGTACTTACCTAGTCGGCCATATTTGAGTATTGCATTTGAGTCATTGATTGCCTGCACATGTACTTACCTAGTCGGCCTTATTTGAATAATTGCATTTGAGTCATTGATTGCCTGCACATGTATGTACCTAGTCGGCCATTTTTGAGTATTGCATTTGAGTCATTGATTGCATGCACACGTACCGGTTACTAATATGGTATTCAAGATAGGTATTCTACCAGTATACAACTATGTATCTACCAGCCATTTATACAACCCTACTAAGGACTATCCTACACTTATTCATCATGCCAGATGTTAACGTACCTAATTCCTTGCCACCTTTGACGTCTGTAGTACACTTGAACGATAACTCTCCTGACCAATATTTACGTCCTAGCTATGAACCCCGTGAGACAGCCACCGCGATATCTCACCCATGTGATACACCTAGCAGAAACCGTAGACTCTGTGCAAGACTATCTAAACTGCATGAACCTCTCTGCAGATCTCTGCCCTCTACCAACATTAAAATAAACCTCAAGCAGGTCTGTAAACCTCGCCATACTAGACGACCTTCACAACCTAATTCCTATATCTGCCTAACTCAGAACAATAAGTCAAAAACACCCAATATGTCCACTATTCTACCCCCTCAAGCCACAGAGGTCACTAAGACCCCAACTATTGTTGGAGCACTCCTTAACGTGAGATTGCTTGTCGCCCATGCCCTAGACATTGCCGACATAATTACAGAAGGCAACCTTGACTTTCTCGCTATCACAGAGACCTGGCTACACAATGCAGCAGGACCTTCGCTCATGCTAGCTATCCAAGATGGCTACACGATAGTTAGACACGACCGAGAAGGTGCTAAAGGAGGCAGCATCGCTATAATCTCCAAAACAAGCCTTTCACTTAGATTAGTACCTACCCAATCGATTCAATCTTGTGAGACCCTATCTGCCAAACTTCAACTAAATAATAATCAAACACTTATCATTCACCTTTTATATAGACCCCCTGGCCCTCTAGGCACCTTTGAAGAGGATCTCCATAACTTACTCACAAATAACCTTAAACCTTGTTCTCAATCAATCCTTCTTGGGGACTTCAATTTAGGTCTCCATGACACCACAGATACCAATGGTACTTTGGTAGCCAACACTATTCACGCACTTGGCCTAACTCAAAGAGTTGACAAGCCTACGCACCTGAAGGGAAGAACACTAGACTGGATAGCTGATTGCAACTGTACAGCCACTATTTCATCTATAATGCCCTTACCCTGGACAGACCATTCCCTGGTGTCCTTTAACCTAGCTACTGCCAGACCTAACCCTACGGCCCTTCCACTAGCGCCACCTTGCCTAACCAGAACTAAAAAATATATCACTGCAGAGAAAGTGATCCCAGCTATATTACCGACCCTTAACGCTCTATCAGCTCATCTAAACCCTAGCATCCTAGTGCAAGAATTTAATACTATCATGCTCACTACCCTAGATAAAGTGGCTCCTCTCACACTTAGATCAAGTAAACCGAAAGCTCATCTAAACAAATGGTTTACTCCACAGCTAAGAGATTTACGCATTCTGAAAAGAAAGAGTGAAACCACCTGGAGGCTCTGCCCATCAGTCGATAATAAAGCTAAACTATCCACTCTCTCCTTACTTTACAAAAAAGAAGTTTGCCAGGCAAAACGGAACTCATATGATGACCGTATAGCTAAATCTAATTCCAGCATGAAAGAGCTTTTCTCCATTCTAAAGGAACTCGAGTCTCCCATTGCCATTCAGGACACCTGTACCAAAGACAAACCTTGGTGCACGGATATCCAGCAAGCCTTAGCAAATAAAATTATCACACTCCAAAATAAAATCCAGCAAAAAAAATAAGTACTCAAAATTCAGGATTCGCCTAAAATGCCTCACACCAATAACCCACTAGAGCACAGCAATACCTTCCACTTCTCCAAAATGACCACCTTGGAGGTAGAAAAAGTTATCCTGTCGCTTAAACCATCAAATTGTAAAGGCGACATTTGCCCAGCACAGCTAATAAAAGATGCTGCCAGAGAATTATCTCCCTTTATCACTAAATTGATCAACGCCTCCTTCGCCTCAGGCATCATCCCTGCCAACCTTAAACGGTCCTGGGTACTCCCCCCTCCTTAAAAAACAGGCATTAGAGCCCCTCAGCCCTACTAATTACCACCCTATTACTACGGTACAGTTTCTTCTTAAGATTCTGGACAAAGCCGCATACACCCAAATTCAAAAGCACCTAGAATTACATAACCTATTAGGCGAAATACAATCAGGCTTCCGTCCCCTACACAGAACTGAAACTGCCCTCATTGACTTGAAATCTCAAATTGATGAGCTGAGAGACAAAGGGAGAACAGTACTCCTACTACTCCTTGACCTTTCAGCTGCCTTTGATTTGGTGGATCACAAAGTCCTCGAACAGTCACCTGAACTCCGCCGCCCATTTCTCCTCGGAAGCCATTGCATGGATCAAGTCATTCTTGAGCGAGAGAATGATGAGAGTATTCTCCCCTCAGCAGCGAAAGATCCCAACCCTATCTCATGTGGTGTTCCCCAGGGCTCTTGTGTATCCCCAACTCTATACAACATCTTCACCAAGCCTTTGTTTGATGATTTGGACCATCTCGGTATCACCTACACTAATTATGCAGATGATACACAGATCCTCCTCCCGCTTTCTGGGGATCATGCAAAAGACACGGAATTGGTGAACAAAGTATAACTTATCATCCAGGCATGGATGGCCACTCACAGCCTTTGTCTAAATGATGATAAGACAGAGTTGATTATCTTGGGTACCCAAGCCAATATCAACAAACTAGGTCAGGAATTCTCCTCATTCAACATAGATGGGAACATCATCCAAGAATCCAAGGATGTAAAAACCCTGGGATTCTATCTTGATTCTACCCTATCACTTGATAAACAGCTAAAATCCCTTGCCTCCTCCACGGCCTACACGTGCAAACTGATAAGAGCCGGTAAACCATTCCTTTCCAATAAGAGCTGCCTAATCCTGGCCAGAGCCTTAATTCTCTCCAGAATTGATTATTTTAATGCTCTATACTCTGGAGCTAATAAAAAAAAATAACCCAAAGACTACAAACATTACAAAATAATGCCCTGAGAGCAGCATTAGGCATTAATAAAAGATCCCATATCTCTTCCGCCAGACGCCACCACAACTGGCTGACCACGGAGAATAAAATAAAACTCAAGATGCTATCCCTGACCCACAAAGCCCTTAATAACTCTGCCCCTGGCTACCTGATTGACAAATTCCACAGAAGAACATCTCTTAGACCAACCAGAGTTGTCAATTCTAATTGCTTGACAATACTGAACTTTAGACTCAGTACTATTGGAGGAAATAGCTTCCCGGTAAAGGCAGCTAAAACTTGGAACTCACTACCACAAGACCTTAGAGCTGACCTGCCCTACCTTTGCTTCAGGAAAAAAGTCACTCAATTCCTTACCTCGACTGACCTCAGTTGACCAGTGTTACCTACCTCCTACTGATATTTATCACTAGACCCTCACTCTACACAACTGTAATTCTGATTGACCTACTTGAACCTGTATATTCTGTAATTATTTGTGTGAATTTATTGTATTTTCTTATGTACACTTTGCTATGATGTAACCTTGTAAGTTTCACATTTTCTTGCCATTGCGCCCTGTTACCCCTGGGTCTGGCGCGCACTAAAAATGAATATAACAAACAAACAAACAAATAAAGGACCTCTGGCTGCTCATTTCTGTATAGGTTTCAGAGCTGTCAGAGGAGAAGATGTTGTTACTTCTGGTGCCGCCATAGGTGTTAAATGAGTGAGTTGTCATGTTTATAGATTTATATCGTTCAGCCTCTTTTCCTGCAGAAGAAAGTCTATTTGCAAGACTAACGCCACCAATTGTTCAAAGGAGGCAAGATGTGGTGTTCTGGTCACTTCATCCTTGAGGTCCTGATTCAGACCCCATCAAAATAGGGTGAAGCAGACATCCTCAGGTCAAGCAGCTTCCAATGCCCACTGTTTAAAGTGAGTGGTTTAAGTCAGTATATCAAAGCCACCTTGCTGAAAGTCCAAATGCTTTTCATGCTTCAAGTAGGTCAAATCAGGTAATGAAGCCATCATAGTTATTCAAAAGTGGGGCATCTTGTGTGACCAATGGGGTAGCCCGTACTAGGGCACTTGAGGTCATATGTGTAATCAAAAAGCCAACCATGGCCCTATCTGACTGAAACATAGTTTGCTTAAAGGAAAAGAAAACAAACACGGTGTCAGCCACCAAGAACTCTTGGAGTTTTTGGGGATCCCCTTGGAGTTTTTCCATTTGAGGAATGCCCACTAGAGAACCCACAGGTAAGGTGTCACGAATGACCATGGCCTGCCTTAAAAAGGCATTTTCATTGTTGAGGGCCTTTACCTCGGCTGTCATATTTTGAACAGCAGCTATCAGTTCTGGTAATTGAGCCCTTTAATCCGTTCTTTGTTTTTGTCACAAACTCTGAGGTGCGCGCCTTACCTGAGTCATTTGTCGGCTTAGTTCAGGGAAGAGGTAAGGTCTATGCTTTCGGTAAGCTACCTCAATCCATATGACACAGGGCAGTAAGGGGGCTTTTTAGGACAGGCCCGGGCTTTGGAGAAAACCCTTTTTGAGGGGAAAACCCCACAATGAAACAAGTAGAAGCTGGCTGATGCCCTCGGCGAGGGCAGTGTAGTATAGCAGATAGGAACTGTCAAAATATCACTAGAAGAATCAGAGCGAGGCAAAGGCACAGTACAGGAGGATACCAACAAGAGACAAGGAAGGAGAACATAGACTGGAAGGAACAGCAAGACCAGGAAAGGAGTAAGTAGGAATGAGAGAGGCGGAATAAAGAAGGAAACTAGCGTCATGGCAACAGAAGAGACAAAGTTGAGATGCGAGGACTCATCAGCAAACTTCTCCTTTTGTATTGCATGGGTCTTGCACTGACGCAGACCATAAGCATAACAGGACTGTGGCCAAAAGCCCACGGTGGCCATAGTGGGAAGGTCACCACGGTGCAATGTGGTTGCCATCTTGAAATAGAAAAAGTCCAACACTGTGTCCACAGGGACTATCTTGGTCACAATTGTACACCTATCCACCTGTCCCACATACACAAGGCCTGTTTATGAATACAAGAGATATGCATTGTGCATGTAGCGACCAGACTGTCTGTGTATATACCTCTCCGTCCAGGCACGCCAACACGTTTTTATCTTTAAAAACCTCATCCGAGGATTTGTGGGATGGGTGGATACTATTCCGGTTTTTGCCCGGACCCAAAAAAGAAAGCCAACCACCGCTCTCTCTTCCTGCTTTTCACCCTCGCATACCCTGCTCATTCCTCCATGGCCTCTCTCCTCCAAACAGAGTTCTGTACCTCCAGTAAAAATCCATACCTTGCGCGGGGACAAGCCATCGACATTGAAATAGGACTTAAGTTTCATCAGAGTCCTGTAAGTGTTTATGACACTTCTTTTGTGTCCATGGCCGCTGACCCTGTGGCCCTAATTCTCTGTTGGAGGCCTGTCACGTTATTTATGGTTTTATTTTGATAATCTCGCCACCCTAATTGTGTAAGGCTAGCACATATTGCCAATGTACAGTCTGCGCCCCAGAGATGTGCACAATCCTGCTGGCATACATGGCGGCCATCACTGCGTTGCTGATTCAATAACCCCTGCATTCAATAACCCCGTGTCTTCCTCTTGTCCCCCCTCCTATGATGCCCCTCGTTGACCTCTTGTTCCCCCCACCCCCCCGCTCATGCCCCGGTTCTTCCTCCTGTCCCCCCACTCCTCGCTGATGCCCTGTGTCTTCCTCCTATTTCCACCCACCCCCCGCTCATGGCCCGTGTCTCCCTTCTTCCCCCCCACCCCCCGCTCATGCCCCGTGTCTTCCTTTCCCCCCCACTCCCCACTCGTGCCCCGTGTCTCCCTTCTTTCCCCCCCGACCCACACGTTCATGCCCCGTGTCTGCACTGTTGGAACAGGGCAGACACGGGGCATGAGCGGGGGTGGGGGCCCCACCTTGCCCTACCCCCGCTCATGCCCCGTGTCTCTCCTGTTCACCCCCGCTCATGCTCCGTGTCTGTCTCCCTTCTTTTCCCCCCGCTCATGGCCCATGTCTCCCCTGATCACCCCCACCCCCCGCTCATGCCCCGTGTCTGTCTCCTGTTCCCCCCACCCGCTCATGCCCCGTGTCTGTCTCCTGTTCCCCCCATCCGCAGTTCATGCCCCGTGTCTCTCTCCTGTTGCCCCCACCCCCTGCTCATGCCCCGTGTCTGTCTCCTGTTGCCCCCCACCACCGCTCATGCCCCGTGTCTTCCTCTTGTCCCCCCCTCCTATGATGCCCCTTGTTGACCTCTAGTTCCCTCCACCCCCCGCTCATGCCCCGTGTCTTCCTCCTGTCCCCCCACTCCTCGCTGATGCCCTGTGTCTTCCTCCTGTTCCCTCCCACACCCTGCTCATGCCCCGTGTCTTCCTCTTGTCCCCCCTCCTATGATGCCCCTTGTTGACCTCTTGTTCCACCCAACCCCCGCTCATGCCCCGTGTCTCTCCCCTTCCCCCCACCACCCGCTCATGCCCCGTGTGTCTCTCCCCAACCCCCGCTCATGCCGCATGTGTCTCTCTCCCTCCCCCCACCTCCGCTGATGCTCCGTGTGTCTCTCTCCCTCCCCCCACCCCCGCTCATGCCCCATGTGTCTCTCCCCCCCACCCCCTGCTCATGCCCCGTGTGTCTCTCTCCCTCCCCGTCTCTCTCCCTCACACACCCCCTGCTCATGCCCCGTGTTTCTCTCTCCCCTCCCCCCCACCCCCGCTCTTGCTCCGTGTGTCTCTCCCCACCCCCATCCCCCGCTCATGCCCCGTGTGTCTCGACCCTCCCCCCCACCCCCACGCCCCGTGTGTGTCTCTCCTTCCCCCCACCCCCCGCTCATGCCCCGTGTCTGTCTCCTGTTGCCCCCCACTCATGCCCCGTGTCAGTCTCCTCCCACCCCCCGCTCATGCCACGTGTCTGTCTTCTGTTCCCCCGGCTCATGCCCCGTGTCTGTCTCCTGTTCTCCACACCCCCGCTCATGCCCCGTATCTAGTCTCCTCTTACCGACCACACCCTACTCATGCCCCGTGTCTGTCTCCTGTTGCCCCCACCCCCGCTCATGCCCCGTGTCTGTCTCCTGTTCCCCCCACCCGCTCATGCCCCGTGTCTCTCTCCTGTTGCCCCACACCACCCCGCTCATGCCCTGTGTCTGTCTCCTGTTCTCCCCACCACCGCTCATGCCCCCTGTCTGTTGTTCCCCCCACGCCCCGCTCATGCCCCGTGTCTGTCTCCTGTTCCCCCACCCCCCGCTCATGTCCTTGTCTGTCTCCTGTTCCCCCCACCCCCCGCTCATGCCCCGTGTCTGTCTCCTGTTGCCCCCCACCCCCACTCATGCCCCGTGTCTATCTCATCCCACCCCCCGCTCATGCCACGTGTCTGTCTTCTGTTACCCCGGCTCATGCCCCGTGTCTGTCTTCTGTTCCCCCCTGCTCATGCCCCGTGTCTGTCTCCTGTTCTCCCCACCCCCCGCTCATGCCCCGTATCTGTCTTCTCTCCCCCCCGCTCATGCCCCGTGTCTGTGTCCTGTTGCCTCCCACCCCCCCGCTCATGCCCCGTGTCTGTCTCCTGTTCTCCCCACCCCCTGCTCATGCCCCGTGTCTGTCTCCTGTTGCCCCTCACCCCCCGCTCATGCCCCGTGTCTGTCTCCTGTTCCCCCCACCCGCTCATGCCCCGTGTCTGTCTCCTGTTCCCCCCACCCGCTCATGTCCCATGTCTCTCTCTTGTTGCCCCCCACACCCCCGCTCATGCCCCGTGTCTCTCCTGTTGCCCCCACGCCCCCGCTCATGCCCTGTGTCTGTCTTCTGTTCCCCCACCCCCCGCTCATGCCCCGTGTCTGTCTCCTGATCCCCCCACCCCCCGCTCATGCCCCGTGTCTGTCTCCTGTTCCCCCCACCCGCTCATGCCCCGTGTCTGTCTCCTGTTCCCCCCATCCGCCGTTCATGCCCCGTGTCTCTCTCCTGTTGCCCCCCACCCCTGCTCATGCCCCGTGTCTGTCTCCTGTTGCCCCCCACCACCGCTCATGCCCCGTGTCTTCCTCTTGTCCCCCCCTCCTATGATGCCCCTTGTTGACCTCTAGTTCCCTCCACCCCCCGCTCATGCCCCGTGTCTTCCTCCTGTCCCCCCACTCCTCGCTGATGCCCTGTGTCTTCCTCCTGTTCCCTCCCACACCCTGCTCATGCCCCGTGTCTTCCTCTTGTCCCCCCTCCTATGATGCCCCTTGTTGACCTCTTGTTCCAACCACCCCCCGCTCATGCCCCGTGTCTCTCCCCTCCCCCCCACCACCCGCTCATGCCCCGTGCTTCTCTCCCCAACCCCCGCTCATGCCGCATGTGTCTCTCTCCCTCCCCCCACCTCCGCTGATGCCCCGTGTGTCTCTCTCCCTCCCCCCACCCCCGCTCATGCCCCATGTGTCTCTCCCCCCCACCCCCTGCTCATGCCCCGTGTGTCTCTCTCCCTCCCCGTCTCTCTCCCTCACACATCCCCTGCTCATGCCCCGTGTTTCTCTCTCCCCTCCCCCCCACCCCCCGCTCTTGCCCCGTGTGTCTCTCCCCACCCCCATCCCCGCTCATGCCCCGTGTGTCTCGACCCTCCCCCCCACCCCCACGCCCCGTGTGTGTCTCTCCTTCCCCCCACCCCCACTCATGCCCCGTGTCTATCTCATCCCACCCCCCGCTCATGCCACGTGTCTGTCTTCTGTTACCCCGGCTCATGCCCCGTGTCTGTCTTCTGTTCCCCCCTGCTCATGCCCCGTGTCTGTCTCCTGTTCTCCCCACCCCCCGCTCATGCCCCGTATCTGTCTCCTCTTCCCCCCACCCCCCGCTCATGCCCCGTGTCTGTGTCCTGTTGCCTCCCACCCCCCCGCTCATGCCCCGTGTCTGTCTCCTGTTCTCCCCACCCCCTGCTCATGCCCCGTGTCTGTCTCCTGTTGCCCCTCACCCCCCGCTCATGCCCCGTGTCTGTCTCCTGTTCCCCCCACCCGCTCATGCCCCGTGTCTGTCTCCTGTTCCCCCCACCCGCTCATGTCCCATGTCTCTCTCTTGTTGCCCCCACACCCCCGCTCATGCCCCGTGTCTCTCCTGTTGCCCCCACGCCCCCGCTCATGCCCTGTGTCTGTCTTCTGTTCCCCCACCCCCCGCTCATGCCCCGTGTCTGTCTCCTGATCCCCCCACCCCCCGCTCATGCCCCGTGTCTGTCTCCTGTTGCCCCCCACCCATGCCCCGTGTCTGTCTCCTGTACCCCACCACCCCCCGCTCATGCCCTGTGTCTCTCTCCTGTTGCCCCCACCCCCTGCTCATGTCCCGTGTCTGTCTCCTGTTGCCCCCCCACCCCCCTGCTCATGCACCGTGTCTGTCTCCTGTTCTCCCCACCCCCTGCCCATGCCCCGTATCTGTCTCCTGTTCCCCCCACCCCCGCTCATGCCCCGTGTCTGTCTCCTGTTCTCCCCACCCCCCTGCTCATGCCCCATATCTGTCTCCTGTTCTCCGCACCCCCGATCATGCCCTGTGTCTCTCTCCTGTTGGCCCCACCCCCCGCTCATGCACCGTGTCTGTCTCCTGTTGCCCCCCACCCCCGCTCATGCCCCGTGTCTCTCTCCTGTTGCCCCCCACCCCCGCTCATGCCCCGTGTCTGTCTCCTGTACCCTCCACCCCCGCTCATGCCCTGTGTCTCTCTCCTGTTGCCCCCCCACCACCACTCATGCCCTGTGTCTTCCTCTTGTCCCCCCTCCTATGATGCCCCTTGTTGACCTCTTGTTCCCCCCACCTCCCGCTCATGCCCCATGTCTTCCTCCTGTCCCCCCCACTCCTCGCTGATGCCCTGTGTCTTCCTCCTGTTCCCTCCCATCCCCTGCCCCGTGTCTTCCTCTTGTCCCCACCTCCTATGATGCCCCTTGTTGACCTCTTGTTCCACCCACCCCCCGCTTATGTCCCGTGTCTCCCTTCTTCCCCCCCACCCCCCGCTCATGCCCCGTGTCTTCCTTCCCCCCCACTCCCCGCTCATGCCCCGTGTCTCCCTTCTTCACCCCCCATCCCCCGCTCATGCCCCGTGTCTGCACTGTTGGAACAGGGCAGACACGGGGCATGAGCAGGGATGGGGGCCCCACCTTGCCCTACCCCCGCTCATGCCTTGTGTCTCTCCTGTTCACCCCCACCCCCTGCTCATGCTCCGTGCCTGTCTCCCTCCTTTTCCCCCACTCATGGCCCGTGTCTCCCCTGCTCACCCCCACCCCCCGCTCATGCCCCGTGTCTCCCTTCTCCCCCATGCCCCCCACTCATGCCCCGTGCCTCCCTTCTTTCCCGCTCATGCCCTGTGTCTCCCTTCTTTCCCGCTCATGCCCCATGGCTCCCTTCTTTCCACCCCCTGCTCATGCCCCGTGTCTCTCCTGGTCTTCCAGCCCCCCGCCGATGCCCTGTTGTGTTCTCTTTATACACCCTGCCTTCCCTTTCCCTGGTGTCCATCTTGGTAAAAGATTTTCCTTCCTACACCGGGACGCCTGCCTGCAGAGTCCCAGGTTTGGGAAGAAAAATCTTTTTTTACCACCCCGGGTTCCCACTTTGAGAAAGTGGTCTTCCTCCATTGAAAAGGACATTATGGTTACGTTGCACTAATAAAAAACTATGAAATTCAGTTAAAAAAAAATGTGTTAAAGTGACTTTATGGTTAAGTTGCACTAATAAAAACCTATGAAATTCAGTAAAAAAACTTTGTTAAAGGAACGTTATGGTTAAGTTGCGCTACTAAAAACCTATGAAATTTAGTAAAAAAACTTTGTTAAAGGGACGTTATGGTTATGTTTCGCTAATAAAAACATATGAAATTCAGTAAAAAAACATTGTTAAAGGGACATTATGGTTAAGTTGCGCTACTAAAAACTTATGAAATTCAGTAAAAAAACTTTGTTAAAGGGATGTTATGGTTCAAAGTAAAACCGAAAAACCCCTGAAATTCGGCAGTTATGGTAAGATAAGCAACCATAACTCGCACCACCATGCACTGGTAACACTAACACCCAGGACATCAAAGATGACATCACAAATGTCATTGATGACATCACTGATGACATCACATGTGCATTTACTTTTCATAAAAATTCTGTGCAAGGGATTCTTATAATGCTGACCAAAAACTGTCAAGGATCATTGGGATAAATATCATGAGCTAATTAGTGCATTAAGCAATGCATTGATATAAATAGCATTCTATTATGAAGTTCTATCCAGTATACTAAGCTACTCATGCAGAAACATAGGCAGTGTGTGCAGCATACATGATGAAGGTGCCATATTCATAATCTTGCCATGTTGAATACTGAAATAACTGCTTTCTTATTAGAGTTTTGCGTACTGTGAAACATGTAATAAGTAGATAATAAAACCCACTTAATACATAATTATTACAGACAAAACACAAAGACAACAACACATACAAATATGAGTATATACAGGGACAGTGAAGTAAACAAAAAAGCAGAAGTAGTAGCAGAAAGAGTTCATAACCTAACTGATTGTCTTTATACAGAGAAACTATTGCTATGTTTCAAAGCTGCTACTTACCATATGTATGTGTATCACATGATGTGACTGCACCCAATGGAAAGGAGAGTGAGTATAATGTATACAAATATGAGCATATACAGGGAAGGCATAGTAATAAAAATAAAACAATGAGAAAGTGCTGATAACCCTAATGATTATCTTCATGCACAGAAAGGATTGCTCTCTTTCAAGCCTGTGTCTTCCGCTATGTATATGTTTCATATGATGTGACTTCACCCTAAGTCTACAAATATAGTACCTTTTCAATTTTTACTTCCTGACTGTTACTGAAGAAAACTATGTGGCTTAGATATGTCAGTAAAGGAAAAAAAGGGAGAGCCAGCCATGTGATGTCATCAGTGATGTCATCAATGACATTTGTGATGTCATCTTTGATGTCCTGGGTGTTAGTGTTAGCAGTGCACGGTGGCCCGAGTAATGGTTGCTTATCTTACCATAACTGCTGAATTTCAGGGGTTTTTCAGTTTTACTTTGAACCATAACGTCCCTTTAACAAAGTTTTTTCACTGAATTTCATAGGTTTTTAGTAGCAAAACTTAACCATAACGTCCCTTTAACAAAGTTTTTTTACTGAATATATATATATATATATATATATATATATATATATATATATATATATTTAAATTAGCATATGAGCACAACAAGTAAGCATCCACGCTTAAGAAGGGGCAATGAAGATCACAAATGTGGTAGAATACATGACTTGTGAATATCCAATGTCAAAGAAGCCAAACAATGTGGAGCGTAGTTGACAAACATGCCATGTCAGTGAGAACATTTGAGTTCACAACTTCCAAACCATAGCAGTTTGGGCAGGATCAGCATATGGCTGGTCCAAGCCTCCTATGTTAAAAGCAGGCTACAATCAATGATATGAAAGCTGCCTGTAGCAATGCCAGTGATTATGATGAATTCAAACTATCCATTAATCACGTTTTGGCATCCATTGTGAGTCAGCCTAAGAGGAAGGGATTGGAATATGCCCAGAATTGCGTATTTTGCCTAGGGAATCAGCCAGCATCTGACTAATGATGTGCAAAAAGGGCAACACAAGTCTGCGGTCCTTGAGTTCTTGTGCAGTGTGGAAATGGGCTATCACTTCAGGCAAGACCGATCATATTTCTGGCAGGACCAAAACTGACTTGCAAATGGTGGGCACCTTCAAAATAGTGCAGATGTTACAAATAAACAATGAAATGCGTCCAGTCGTTATGATTAATTCATTATTTTTTTTTTATGTCGGTCATCCGAGATATTTGCATCTCTGTATTTCCAGATGATTGGTGAGACTCCATGGGGTGGGCAACATTTGGATTAATTAGTTCACATTGTTTGTGAAGAGAACTGTTTGCCTGCCTGGGGCCATTGGACTCCTGAAGTGCATCAGGCATACTTGCGTCAGTCCTGAAAGCAGTCAGAAGGCCATTGATTGGTACCAACCTTACAAGTCTTCCTTGCAATTATCATAGGTTTCTGGACGTGCTGAAAAACCCAGTTATCAGGTACATTAACCATACTGAGAATGTAACAGTGATGCCGATTTAGAACAGCGTGATGGAGCGCCACTGGATCAGACATGTATTTTCTAGACACCACTTAATCATATTTGTTGTGCCCAAATATTACACTTTTTCTAAGATTATGAAAAATGTTTCTCTGTCAGGGGTCTATAGCCCAGGTTTTTACCCACAAAATGTGTTCGGCCACTGGAGTGCTGCACTCTTTGTCATGGGTCTGCAACCCTCAGCTCTCCAATCCAGATTTTTACCCTCAAAATGTGTTTCGCCCCTGGAGGCCTGGACGTCATACCGGTTGTACTATTGAGGAGCCAGTGTGGCGTCTGACAAAGGGCACCCAATTCTGCAGACCAAGAGAAGAGGAGGAGCTGTGGCGTGCTATGAACCTGACCCTGTGCCAGTAATTCACACTCAGAGCTCAATTTCCCACAAGTGAAGATTCAGAAAAAGGACACGGGTTTCCATTAGTCATTCTGAGCTGGGATTCACTCTTCCAGAAAATGTCTAGTTCCAGAGTCCGACTGACTGCCAGTGGCTAGTATGGACTGATCAATTCTCCCAACAGATTGGAGGGAGTAGCCAAACACATGGAGTCTGGGTGTGTGGCTCTTTTTCCCTGCACCCACTGTTAATGAACATGTCTCTTCCCATCTGACATCCACATTCGGTTTCACTTTATCAAGAGAGCCAATACTGGGGTCTCCCTTTTCCAAAACAAACGAGATCAAGTGCTTGCTTTTTCACCTAAACCGAAGATCTGTGGCTCCTGTGGCAACATAGATCCACAGGAAGGATAGCTTTTCCCCCCATTAGAAAGTAGCTTGTTTCCATCTGGGATACAGATGCAGTTTCAGGATTCCACTGAATAGATCACTCAGTTCATCTGAATCCGGTATTCCGATGGGTGGAGGGGGAAGGTGATACTTTCTAAGGATGACAAATCCATGGTCCCTTTTTTTCACCTTGATCTTCCAGTACTATGGTGCTGCACTCCCTTCCATCCCTCAACCAAAATACCTTCTGCCATGGTAAAGAAGTAGTGAAACTGTGGTTTGGCAGCGGCGAGGGTAGGTGGAAGCATAGTGACAAGTTGTCGAACGGAAAAACCTATTATACCCTCTAGATCGTGTGTATATATATATTGGCCTAGGCCAAGTTGCTCTTTGTGGAAATCCGCGTTGCAAGGTCCTGACCTTAAATCTGTGCTAGCTGCCATTTTAGGTTCATCCGCCATTTTAGATTCTCTCTCTCTAAATTCACCCTGTGTCCTAAAATGGTGAACAGTGTCATTCCGAATGTAACATGGCCGCCTTGACCTCTGTGTACAAGCTAATATGTAACCTGCCTGCAGGCCAAATGTTAGAGTTATGTACTGAGACCTTGTCCTTCGTTGACCTGTGTATAGAGGATTACCTGTGCCATGAAGCTAATCCACAAGCACATGTTAAACATAATATAGTCAAATACTAAAATGTGAACACTTGTTTAACTGCATTGTATAAAGAGATGTGCGAAGGCTCAACAAGAAATCCAAAGACACACTGTTGCTACTGTAACTCGTTGATGAATGTATTAAGGATAACCCCTAAATGTATAGATGTATAAATTAAGATGCAAACTCGGCACGAACCCTAGATCCGTGATGTTTTAACTTGTAGGTGGGCTGGACATCATGTTTTGGACTGTATAAAAGGTGCAACTATTCTAATGTACAGCCCCACTCACTGAGCACACCGAACAGGGCCGGAGTTCGCTGAGTTGTACTGAGGGCCTGGTAGCTATCTGTTGCTTTGTCCTTTGAAACTGTTCAGTTATAGAATAAAGATCTCTGTATCTTTCTTTGTAACCCGCGTTTGGTGTATTTCCTTTTGGGGTACTCAGCCTCGATATCTTCTTTTGCTTTCACAAGGTGTTGCGGCCGGGCATTGCTATAGTCTAAGTGGCTAGTAACTAAGGCTTCTATCACAGCTTTACAATTACGCAGAGACATGAATGGACACAACCTCTATATAGAATGGGGAATATGGTCATAACAATTTAGAGGAATGGCAAACAGAAATAAAAGTAGTGTGCTCCCGACCGTTCATGCTCACTCGATCACTGCCATCTACTGATAACCAGGCATACACCAGCCACGACAATGAGAATGCATTGCAACAGTATTTTCAATTTTCAGAAATGCAAGGTTTGCAGTGCCCTAGTAACGTGGAAGCTGTCATTTCAACTATGCACTGTGATATTATCATTTAACATCCCTGTCTATCTCTTTTTCCGCTGACACATGTTTTCACTATCGAACTCTGGAAGCGGGGTGGGGTGGAGGGGGACAGGCATTAATTCCCCAAATTACACATCAGAGTGCAATGGTGTTTTTGGATTTCCCGCTGTTGTGAGAGTGTTGTGAGGAACGACCAGCAAGGGAGGTAAAGGAGAAAGGCCCTCTTAGCATTCAGGCAGACTGAACCGAGGCTTCTTCTGCTCGCTAAATCATCGCAGAGTCTTTTTTTGCCTTTATTTGTGGCTGGCGAGTGGCAGATTCATACTCCCGGGATGAAGAGAATGGCCACGGTCTATCATTTATAACGGACGTTCCTATCATGCAATTATAAGTTATGGTCTGCCAGAAATCACCCGCTGGAAAAGACAGCCAAGGTTTAGTGGCGAGCGACGTTTTCATTAAAAGAGCCTTTGCTGGCCAGAAAATAGTCCCTGAAACCCCAGTGTGTGCCCGGGAGGGCATCCGTATACAGAGGCACTTCTCCAGCGTGTTCTAGAGCAGGCGGAAAAACAACGAGCAACCTCCCATGCCAGATTAACTCTGGTTTGCTACAATGATGATAGACAGTTCAATTATTTAATTAATATTTCTCTTTATTATTACTATTCTGAACCAATATATAATGTATTACAAATGTGACAACCATATATACATTCCTTTATATTTCAATCACAACTCATACATGATTTGAACGCATACTCTCACAATCATAAATAATGTCAGCCTACTAACATCACCACAAATACATGACAAACCACAAATAGGAAAGAAATGCGCAAAAACAGTTGTATGTGCAAACTACTCAGTAAGGTGCAAATGATGTAAACAGATGACTGTAACATTTCAGCTTAATCACATTAAAAAGTGCAGTGTGCCTAATGATTCTTTTAGCCAATATCTCAGATTCAAGCTACACAGCTTTGGCTCACTGAATGGTAGGTTGTCTTATATCGGCTTCCCATTTTTTGGCCTACTCGAGTTTCGGCTTAAGTGTTCAAGAAGTTACAGCAACTCCAGCCTTCTTCAGGGCAGTATTCAATTTGATATAGGGGAGACTAACTCAATCGGTTTAAATTAGAGAGTGAGGCTCCAATGGTAGTCACAATAAATGAGGCACAAACGTGCCACCAAGGTGGATGACCCAACATTGGGGGAAAGCAGGGAAGAAACCTAGTACTTTGGGGACATGAGCATGAGTTTTTATTCCTCCCTCCAGTGGGATCTAGTCCACCGTCCGCTTTCCATTTATTCAGGGACTGGAACAAGTCCCACGCTCAGCGGTTTGTTGTGAGCAAAAGAAAAGCTTCTCTTCCTATTACAGTTGGGGCTCATAACGAGCATCGTCAGTAATTCTCAGACAGGTGCCTGGTTTTAAAACATATTCTTCATCTGGCTTGTGGCTCATGCAGCTCCAACGTCATGACTCAGCAGGAGACAGGCAGGTGGTCCAATATTATATGTGCTCAGCTTGACAGCTATATTAGCACTGTTTTTCCCCTCCTTCCAGTTCATCCCATAAAACTTCTCAAAGTTGAACCAGAAATAAGAATACAGCAGTTTATTAATCCTGCAAATTGACATTTTGCAAACACCTATACAATATAGCTCTGACCTATGTTAACCTTGGTCCTGATAAACATTTTTAAATAATTCATACAATTTCAATGATGACGAATAAAATAGAAGGTTTTTAGAATAGGCCCCAGCATTTGAACCAGGATTCTCTATTTCGGCAAGTTTATCCCTACAACCAGTGTTCGTCATTAGAACAGTGCCGAACATCACTAGAAACAAGGTCCCTTATTAGGCCTGGTTCATCATAAGGACTAGTGGGTGCCATTAGAGCAGAGTTCCCCATCAGAGTCAGGCACATTCAATTCTACAATATGGCATTAGCATCCCGTGCCAAGGGCTTGAACGGGGGTAACGGCTCAGCTGCCCAAGTTATAGGTCCAAGCGAAATGAGGGCTTATAACGAGGGCCCCAGGACCACAGAGCGGTATATTGGGGTGTTAACAAAAAAAAAAGGATTTTCATTCATTGAACGGGACACCGTGTACGTACCGTTTAATGAATGAAAATCCTTTGCTAAGATGGCCGCCATGGTAATGGAAGGTGGGGCTCCCTTCGGCCTGGAAAAGGGAGAGGCAATGAAGCAGTGGCAGCACCAACAGTCAGGTAAGTGGAGAGGGGAAAAAATAAACAGGAGAGAGGGGGGAAGATGGTGCTGCAGGGTGGGGGAGGCATCCAGTGTGTTCTGTGGACTGCAGGCTGAGATTGGAGGTTTCACCCCAAGATTTGTGGAGCCTGATTGGCTCGCCCCACCCCAGGTGCTAATGTTCAATTATTAGAACATGAGCTTGTTTTTAAAACATTTTTCATTTGCTTGCCCTACGGTCTGTCATTAAAAATGGGATCATCAGGAGAGGAAGGTGCTATTAATGCATCAATGGTGCATCTATAGAAAAGCTTTGCACCATTAGAATCGCAGCAAGTTGTTAGAGCATGTTCCTTTGACCAAACTATCACTAATCATTACTCGAAACCGTGAGGGTGCGCAAAAGCAATCTGGTCCTTCCAAATTGGTGGCTAAGCACAGCGGTACAGGCCTGCGTTCCAAGCAAGACAATGGCTGCTTTCAGGCACACCCCCTCAATCCTGGGCACACACTGCTTGCCGGCCTGTGCCCCTAGTGGCATTTAGTGTAAATAAAATGAATAATTCAAAAGCACTTAAATCATTGCAGTGTAGAGGAGGTGCCAGGTACCCCTACCTCAACCGTTCTGCCCCTTTTACCTGTATGTTGGAAACCAGAGTATGTGACATACACCGAACAGTTGAACCAACAAAGAGCAGAGTATGGACTTTGTGCGGTACCAGTGAAAATACTGACAGCAAAGAGACTCTTGGAGGCAAGGTTCCCATTGAGAAAACCATACCTGCATACAAGAAAATATGATGGACATTTTAATGAAATCCCGGAAGATTCAGAGCCGATAAATGGCAAAGAAGAATGGTAACGTTAACAACCATCGCCAGTATACGTCACACAGAGCTGAGATGACGTACCCAGAAGAGATGCAGAGACCAGAGAATGCAGATATTCTATAAGGCATCAAGAAAGTATCAAGGATAAGTGACATTTTGGGATCAAGGTGAAGAAGCTTATGCCACAGAAACAGATGAAGACATTGAGTCATTTTACATGTCTACAGATGCAACAGAAACGCAAGCAGGCAAAGTAATCTTGAAAGCTAGCTTTAAGCTTATAGTGAATAGATTGCTTTAAGCGCTGACATATACATATATACCTATGGAAAAGTAAAGGATGGATGTGTCCACTATGCTTTATAGCAGTGCTCGACAGTAGCAAGAAGGCCTAATTTCTTGTGTGTTGCAGTTAAAAAGTAAATTGAATTACAAAGTGAATCTCAGCAGACGAGGCTGGATGAGCCAAGAAGCCAAGGTCTTATCAAAGTGAAGTGAGCTGACATTAGATACAAATCGTGTGAAAGAACAAAACTGCTGTTCAGAAGGCATGAACATAACAAAGATGACGTCAGAGGTTCATTAAAAAATAGTATTAAATGCACCAAAACGTGCGATTCCATGGTCTCAAGTCCATGGAAGCATGAAGTTGGACGAACAAGATGGTCACACCTACGCACGAGGGCAGACCGTGCTTCTAACTCTCTACATTTCTCAGAGCTAAGAACACTCTCAAGGCTGAGCTTCAACGGCCTAATTGACAGTGAGGTGATGATGGATTGATATGCTAATTGGTGGGAAGCAATTGTTAAGGTGAGCTCACCAGCAATTGGATGGCCAGCCTACATGCTGCTAGACGTAGATGGAAAAGTACTGACAGAGGTTAGAGTGCTAACCAATTGTAGAGGACTGTGTATTTAAGAATCCTATAGTTGTGTAAACCAATGGGACATCATGTATTTAGTGATGTTCATAGTGGTCATTTTTAAGGGAGGGCTTAGTTGCCCCACCTGATGTTAAGTAACCATTCCCATATTCACACTTTTTAGAACAGTATGGAATGTATACTTAGATGTTCACTCAGAGCCAATCACCCATACTCGTAGGTTTTTGTAGTTTGCTCCGTAGGATGACATTGGTACATACGTTGGCTAACGTAATTGATGACAAGTTTTCTTATAAAATCTCAGTTTTTACTAAGAATGTTTCAGTAAGAGGATCAAGCGAGTTTGTTGATGTTCGTTATGCTCCCTGTTTTAGATAATTGATATTAAAGCAGTCTTCCTTTTGACAACTACCTAGGTTATTTTGATTATTGATGTATGAATAAGAATCCTCATCCCCATCCATCTCCAAGGTAATTGCTACTCATCTTAAAGGGCTGGGCTATCCAGTTCAGCAAGTACCACTACCACTGCCTCTATGTCCCCGCCTCTCCGCACCCACTCATCCGTGTTGTTACCAACATAGAAACATAAGCTTTGTTCTAGCTGGAGTACTAGATGACATTTGCAAAGCATATGTCTTTAACGGGGAACATTAGGCCGGAGTCTCCCGATAGCCCACCTTCCCTAAAGAATGTACTTTTAGCATTCCTTGTGTTAGTCCGATGTGCTATGGGGATAAATCCCATACTGACCGGCTGTACCAGTTGGTAATGCTCCTGAGTCCTGAGTAATGGTCCTCTTTTGCCATTTGCCATTTCCTCAGGTTTGTGGGTCCTTACTGATCCATTGACCTGCCAACATGGGCTTTATTGTTGTATAATTCCTCAGCTAATTCCTCAGCTGAACATTCAGTTCTAGCCAGACAATCAGGATAATTGCTTTCTGGTTACTAATCCCCAGCAAGTGTTCTACGTTCCAAGGCTCCTGACAGTAGGTTCGAACTTTGCAGCCAATTTGGGTGCCTACCAGACCCACCAAAAGGCCTGCACTTACTTCTTTGACAGCTTCTCATCTCCTGGGTTCTCTGTCTTTTGGATGGGCCTGCTCCTCCTTCATTCAAAACTTAAATAAAAGTCCTTGCTTCTGCAGTACAGCCTTCCCTCAGGGCCCTTCTTAGAAATGTTTTGATTTTTTTTTTTATTCCGTTTTCAAGTTTGCTTTTGAGTGCACTGAATTTGGTGCATGATCATTGAACCTAGGTGCCAAACATGCCATTGGCATATGTGGCTGGTAAGCTAACAGTGGTATTGACTGGAAAGCCCACTTTAGTAGGCATTTCTGGCCGTTATGGTGCTTCAGCTATCCTTATGTGCTGTTGCTTCACTGACGGTTCTGTGAACATAACTACCAATAGTACCCAACAATGTAGGCTCTTAATAAAGGGATGTATCACTAGAATCAGGGCCCACCCTTTAAACAGGGTTGTGTATTAGAACATGGCTGCAACCTTTGAAGAGTGGCCCATCACTAGAATTAAGGTTAATCACTAGAAGGGGTTCATTATTAAAACACGGTTCATCAGTAGGATATTGCTCCATTGCAAGAATCAGGGTTCATTATTAGAAGGGCTCCTTTATTGAAACAGGGTTCATCGGTAGAATATTGGTCCATTACAAGAATCAAGGTTCATCACTAGAAGGGAACACTTATTAGAACGGGTTCATCATTTCAACAATGCAAACCATTAACTCACCAAAAACAGGGTGCCTCGATAGCCAATGGTCTGATTTAGAACAGGTTTCATCAGTGCAACATTAGTCCATCACTAGAATCAGGGTTCACCAACCGAAGAGTATCTGTTATCAGAACAGGGTTATCTGTAGAACATTAGTCCATCACAAAAATATGGGTTCATTGATTAAAAGAATCCTTTATTACAACAGGTGTCATCAGTAGAACAATGCTATGAAAAGCATGACATCACTAGAAGCAAGGTTCACCCATGGAACCAGGTTTGTTAAAAGAACAGTGTTCAACATCAGAACACTCATCCATTGCTAAAATCAAGGTTTATCAATAAAAGAGGTTCTCTTGTTAGGGCGGGTTTATTCACGAGAACAGTGATCCATCACTTACACCACTATTATAGGGTAAATGAGTAGCACAATACTCTGAAAAATATTGAATCACTATAGACATGGTTCATTTATAGAACATGCTCTGTTTCTAGAACAGGGTTCATCAGTAAAACAAAAAAAAATGTCCGCTCACTAAAAATAGGGCTCATCGATAGAAATGGAACTTTAATATAACAGGGTTCATCAGCAGGACAAGGCTTTAAATGCATTCACCTGAAACAGGGTTCATCTCTTGAACATGTTCTGTTATTAGAATAGTTCTCATCAGCAGAGCCAAGGTACATCATTAGACTGATATGCTTTAAGAGGCCCATTATTCCACACTAGACTAGTGTGAAGGACCAGAACCAGGACAAAACGATAGAACATTTGCATGTGATGGAAACAATATGCATTAATACATCAGCGGTACCCCTCAGAAAGAGCGGGGAGCAGTAGCTACATGAATGTAAGCTACAAGCCCACATTAAATACCTTTAACATGAGACTGACATACATTGATAACGTTGTTTTTTCCAATGGGGGCAGATTGGCTCAGTTTAAGTGTCAGGATAATTGTGCTTTAATGGAGCTTTATGCTGCCTTGGTGCCCTACAAGTCTATGGTATGAAGGTGGGTACGACTAGCATCCACGCCCAGCATTTGAGTGGTATTCAACACACAGAATAGTGCATTGGTCCTCATTACGATTTTGACTTCAGGAATTACTGTAAATTCCAGTTTCCATTCCCACCGCTTGTAATCTGCCTAAATCTGAGCGAGTGGCTGTCAGTGGGAGTGCAAGTGGATTTCGGAGGAATGACCGTGGGTGAAAATTCTGCCATTGTTGGTATCTCCCGTTTTGGAGGGAAAGTGGAAGAGAAACCTCCAGCCAGGTGACGATGGAGGAATCTTCTTCACTTTTCTTTCAAATTTGGCGTTTGGGGCTGGTGTAAAGTGGCAGTACAGTAAGTGACTTAAGTCATAATTATTGTTAGAGAGGATGCGGGACTCATACTGATTTGGCTTGCATATTGTTTCGGGAATATATGTGCCTAATGGAACAGGGAAGCCCATCCTGGAGCCACACAGGTGTAAAAATGCCAGACATTCGGTGGTGGCTGTCTAATGTATGCACGCAGACTGAAAAGTAAAGTCTGAAGATTTAGTGAAGCAACATAACTTTGTCACAATTGGCTTAGTGTTCCTCACTCTTATTTCCACTTTGGGGTGCAATGAGTCTCCTCTTGTTTTGATACCCTGCTTTTTTCTCCTTTCAATCCTTTATTTCACCAGGGTATACTGTCTCTCATTTTTCTGAAGCTCAAGGATTGATCTCTGCCTCACAGGATGTCATGTCCCAAATGCACCCTCTTTCCCACTGCACTCTGTTACTCCACTAAAGTACAATGTTGCAAACGTCTCTGTCTTGCGTGTGGGTGCTTAGGGATATCTCTCTATCTTCGAGGGTTTATCTCATTCCAGGTCACTATCTGGCCCAGATGTCTTCACCTGCTAGTGTCATTTGGGTTTCTGCCAACATTTCGACTTAGTGCCTCTCCGTTACCTTCTGCTATGCACGTCCCTAGCTCATACTCCTGCGACATCGGCACCCATGACAGGTGGCGATGGTCACCAGTCTTGCCTTCCAGATCCTCTCAGTCCGATCCAACAAGGTGAAGGTTAGCCGCTGAGGGGCATGCTGCGGGATGCTTCAACCCACTAGTCCATGCCCTGAAACAGCACTGTGCGCTGCCTGCATCAGAAACAACAGGATGGCTGCCAAAAAGATTGTTGTGCTAAAAAAACTCTGAAAGTGTGCAGGAAAACCTGAAAAATAGGCTGCCAATCCACTTTCGCCTATGTCAGTGGTAACACAGAAGACCACTGCCAAAATCATTGGGCTACCCACAGAGTAACATGAAACTACTTGAAAAAGCAATGCTGCCTTGCAAGGGAAACACAAACTGTTTTAAAAATCAGTTTTTCCTTTGCTGTTAAAAGTGCAAAAATCATGGTTCTCAAACATCACAAATGATCCAACATCCTTGTTGGGTGTTAAAAATCACTAAGAATTCACCTAAGCAAAATGTCAGCAGAAACATCTTTTATCAGAAGAAAATCCACATTTAAAGATGCTTGCTTGGAAAAATATGTTAAAAGTGGGCGTAGTACCGCCACTCGCCTGTGTCAGAAGCCGGCTTTTACTTGACCTGTCATTTTAAACTTCTACATTAAAATCAAAGTATGCAAAAGAAGAGACTTCCTATCAAAAGCAATAGAGGTGGATACAATTCAAAACTATATTTTAAAAAGACTGGAACTAAGAGATTTGTGGATATATTTGTTAAAAATGTGATTTGTATTTTAGGAAAACACTATTTTGAACATGGTTTTAAAAAGTAAGTTAAAGCCAGCCACACTGAGCTTCAAAGACATTCCACACCTTCTTCCCAACAAAGGAATCTCCCACCCAGCTCTGCTGAGAAACTGGCAGGGAGGTGTGAAAGGAACTGGGAGGGGGACTTTGGCCTGTTGCTCTGACAAGAAAACAAAAGGCTCCCTTTACTGAAAAGAAAATGTTAATGCGGGTGTCAATAGAAACGAGCTGCTGGCAGGAACAACCTCAGGTTGCATCTCTGGCTCAGCCAAGCCTTGGAGGCGGAGCTAGACTGAAATGTGTATCTGGACTGAAGAAAATATATGTTTGAGAAAAAGACTTATAGAAAACTGTGCTAAACTTGTAAAAATCTGGAATGTATAGATTGTTAAATGAAAATGTTGCTTGGGCGATGTTCAGAGACTGAACCACGAACATGTTCAGATTGTAGCAATTGTGATAATGTTAGGAATATGCCCAGATGTTATGTGCATGTATCTGAACATTTTCGTACAGATCTGACACTGGGTAACCAACCAAAAGCGCGAAAAACTGTCATTTGTGAACCAAAATTCTTAGGAAGATGAGACTTTGATGGATACGTGCCTTATTTAATCTGTAATGTAAATATGTATTGTTAACAAGTTATTAATATTGGACATAGGTTTTATATGAAAAACAGATTTGCCATATAGGAACAAAGGGGAGGTCTCTCCCTGGATTGTAAATGGCAGCATCACTATGACACATTATGCCACACTGTTTCCTTCTCAAATAATGGGAGAGGAAATTCCCTGACCTATTAGATTCTTAGAGGGTTGGGAATAGAATAATCAGCCTACCCACCCCTTTGGAAAATACATAAATAGGGACTGTTGAGGACACAGAGACACACATTCACCCATCAACTGATTTTACTGGCGGAGCACTCTGCAGGAAGAACCCAGACCACGACTCCAGAACCCAGATCAAGACTCCAGAACCCAGATCAAGATTCCAGAACTCTGAAAGCAGAAGGCCCAATCCAAAGCTGAACCCTTCTCAGCTGGCCTTTAAAATCTTGCAACCTGATTTTACCCCCAAACTTCCAAGGGGCACAACCAATTCAACAGCCAGGCTGTGCTGTTTTTCTGCTTCTTGTCAAGAACCTTGCTAGAACCCAGAGATCCAAACCAGTAGAGCAGAGTTGTCACCCAAAACCAACCCGTCAGATCCAGTCCAAGAAGTCATGCAGAGACCCAGTGCCGTGCTGCGTGCAGAACCGGGTGACTGAATCCTGTCCGGTGACGAGCAGATTCCAGTCCAAACCTTTGACCAGTTCCCTGACGGGCATATTCCGAAAACATAGTTGTGAGTATTTAGCACAGAATTGTCCAAAGCCAACCTCTTAACCTTAAGTAATCCTATCGAACCCATTCCAACATATCCAGAATTGCATTGTAGAATCCCCTTTGTCTGTCCCGAATCTATCTTTATCCATAAAATCCTGTGATAATTTTATTGATAATCATCTTTGTGCTGATATATACTTTCTGAAGAAAGGCAAGTGTCGCAGCGGACAAAGATCAGAAAGAGGCGCCTCTGGACTGGTGGCTGTACCGTTGGTATCTCACATCTTCATAGCCTCCCTTAGTATTAAGAAATCCTTGTGGTAATCTTCAAAAGTGCATATCTCATTTGAAATCTTGACTCTTTTTGTGAAAATCGACCTTTACTAAAACCTCTGTAACTTTTGAACCGTACATGCTAGAAACAAAATTTAAATGTCATTTTGAAGCTAATATCCTCAGCTTCCGAACGTACTAAGAACATTCGAACTCCTTATAATTTTGCCGCAATCGCATTTTCCGCACGCGGAAAAGTTTGCTGCGATTCTGCATTTGGCTCAATTTCATCCCATATAAAAGAGCTATTCTTGCATTTAACCTGTGAATTCTGTTTCCAACTTGTTAGTTATCCAACCATAATTGCTAGTGTTTACCTGAATCTATCCAAAGCAGCTCCCACTAGTTCTGAATCCTATTTAGCAAATTAAAGTCATTTTTCAGTATTTTTCCATTCATTACAAAACCGCATTCAAAAGCAATTGACCTGTTTAAAATCATTCCTGTTTCTCTCTAAGCTTGCTGGGGGAATTACAATTGAAACTGCATTTGTTGATTGTATATTCCTGAAACCTGTGTTCCCTCATTCCATCTCTTCATACTGCATATTAGGGGGAATTGAGTAGTATCAGGGGGAAAGAGTGATTATATTGCATTTGATTGAATTCATATCAAGTTTTATTTTTGCGCTGCATTAATCTCATATCATTGTATTTCATTGCACCCACACTAATTCTTATCCTATGCTACATTATTCTTTTCATCCAGACTCCTACTGATTAAAGACATTGTTGATTACTGTACTATTACTCAATGCTGATCAATGTATAAATATTAATCTTGTGACATTTAGATATTGTTCATATACATAAAAGTGTGATATACATATTGTTCAATCCTTCAAATAAATCTTTTTACTTTGCAAAACAACCTACTTCTTGGTTCAGTGAGACCAGGGGGGATTCAAAGAGAGGGGCGTGATATAAGGGTACATCGTTCAGAAATAAAATAACTTTTGACATAAAAATGTATAATTAAGGGTTCCAGCTGGGCATCTCATGCCAGGCATTGACTTAGGTGGAGTGCTGGGTTGAAATCACTTACAGATTGGGGGCTCGTAGCGGGATTTCTGGATCAGACATACCACTTGTGACAGCTTAATACAGTGTGCTAACTGACAGGTACATAAATCCTGTTGGGCTACCACGCTGTGTTACACTGTAAAAGCACCCCTCAAAAGGGAACGCTCTAAGGAAATGGTCTGTTTTGCAAAAATAAAAGAAACCTTCTGTAAGTCAGGAAGGAAATTAATATTTCCAGAATGGCGACATTAGTAGAGATCAATATGGCCAGAGAACACCTTCTGCATAAGCTATTTGTGAGAGGTGAATGGACAGAGCAGGATCAGAATGTGTGGTTGCAGGCAATCACACAACAGATCAATGCAACAGGATTCAGGAAAAGATCAGGGCCCCTTACATATGGCCCTGAGTGAACTATATATGGCCCCTAAGGCAAAGGATGAGCAAAACAAGATTGCCAAAATAGCAGCATATCTATATTTATCTATTGGAGCCATACAGGATAAATATGCTGACGGCCAAGATCTGGCAAGTAAGCAACTGCAGGCATTAGGAAAGGCCCAAACTGACCTGGACTCTGCTGAGCAGAGGCTACAGAGGAGCCAATAGTCTGAAAATGAGAGTAGACAGTACATAATCAAAATAAAAGAGGATATGGGTATCCTGCAGCAGGAAAAGGCAGAACAGGATACCAGAATTCTGACCTTGCAAAAGGAATACCAAGAACGTTTGGATTCCCTACTGCAGAGCCAGAAAAAGCTGGAGCAATAGATACATTTCAATAGGGCATGCACAGATCAGGTAGCCACCCTGCAAAGCCAAGTAGATAGGGAGAAAGAGGAGAGCAACAAATTAATTCTGAAACACCTGGACACCCAGGCAGAATTGGATGAAGAGCGCCAGAAAGCTGGTGCGCTTCAAAGACAGAGGGATGACCTGGCAGCACAGAGGCAGGCTCTTACTCAGGAAAGGGACACCATAGGCCAGGAAGTCTGTCACTTAAAGGAGAAAGTAGAAGAACATCACCTGGCCCTTCAGGGACTGGGTGACCTCCAAAAAGAGCATGAAAGATTGTTAGAGCACACCAGGAGCGTGGAAGATGTTCCAGCAAGGCAGTACCAGGCCAGTATGGACAGGACTCAGGAGGTAACCCTACTGCAGAAAAGACTGGCCCAGTACTCAAAAATAACCCAGGAAGCACAGAGAGAAAATGAGGCTCTCTGTGAGAACAATGACAGGCTCCATAGGCAGGTAGCCATGCAAGAGAGATTGATAGAGACTAGTAAGGCCTTGATTGAGGAACAGAAAGCTCAGGTTCTTGCATGGCAACAGGGAGCAGGGGCTGATAGTGATGAGGTTCACTGGGAAAGGGAGACACCTGAGCATAACTTCAGGAACCCTACTACAAGAGGCTTTCACCTCTTCCAATCCCTGGACTCTGCCACCCCCATGTCCACTGGCACACATGAGCCCAGGGCCACGGGGATGGCAGATTTCAATACAATCAGAAATATGGAGCTCATAGACCAGCACCTCCCAGGAATGGATGGGCGGGAATCTGGGTATGGGTACCCAATACTGTGAAATTTAGTGGGGAACTCCATGAGAGTAGGCCCACTAAGGGCATCCTGAAAACCTCTGCCCAGCTAGGATAGTGGGGGGGGGGGAGTACCCATCAAATCCTGGGAGCAAGGAGGAATCAGAAGACTCCTCTGAGCACCCCAGGACACAGGAGACTAGGTCCCCACATTCTGCCAGCCATTCCCTGGCTCGCAGAATCTGGGAAAACCCAGAGGACCAGATGGGCACCTCTGGGAGCAGTGCCTCTGAGTCAGAGGATGAATGGACCATGGTTACCCGAACCAAGAAGGCCAATAAGGCAAAAAGGGCCTTGCTTAAGGACCCCTTAAAACAAATCAAGGTGATAAGGAGCGTCATCACACCCTATCATAAGAACGCTAAGTATTCTGTTTGGGAGCACTTAGAGCTCTTTGAGCAGATGATGGAAACTTTCCATTTGAAGGACAGCATTAGCTGTATTCAATACATGAAATGGACCTTCTCACCAGAATACTCCAGTTTCTTTGTGGGGCTGGAGGACCAAAATCATTGTACATGGTCCACCTATAGGGCGGCCATCTTGAAGCAGTTTTCTGTGCATAGAAATCCCCATGAGGCTCGCAAAGCAGCCTACAGCTTGCAATGTGGGGACGATCAGGCTACACAAGAATGTGTGCAGGAATTAAAGCGTGCCTTTGCGTAGACCACAAAAAGGGTGCGCACGGACAGCAAAGAATTTGTCAATACTTTATTCCATGCTCTACCAAAGTACATCATGACCCAGCTAGTGAGAGATTTTCATGAGAAAAGATCACTAGACTGGGTCATTGAACAGGCCACCCGAGTTTATGAGGTGCAAAAGCCCATAGAAAATAAGAATAATCCTAAAAGCCCCAAACCAACCAACACCCCTGCTGCTGCTAAGGTGGCAGAGTTGAAGGTTGCCCCCATTTTATATTTGGAGATGGGGGGCCTAAAAACCCGCCTGCACAAATTCAGAGCAATCCCAAGCCCAGAAGGCCCTCGGGCCAGTCATAGACAGGGAGCCAAGGAGGTAGTCCCACAAATGGGATCCCTCACTCCTCTGACTACAAAAATTCCCTCTACAAAGGGAACAGACCCATCCTGGGTTATGTGTGGACCCCTCCAGCCCAAGGGGGGGGTCCAACCAAACAGCACCTAACCCAGGGAACTTCCCTCCTCACTTCCCTCAGGAGGGCAGAAATTCCCCAAATCCTGGACAGAACTTTTTCCCCAGGTACCCACAAAACTTCCAACCCCAGAACAATCCATCCTTCTTTCCCCACTTTCCTGAGCCCAGACAACCCAATCCGGAAGAGGGGAGGCCAAGGGTGGAGGGGTACCCAAATCTTCCCAACCTGGGGTATTATCAGAGAAGGGATAGCTACCCTTCCCGGGATCAGTACAGGGAAGAAATGAGAACCCTGTATCAGTCTGAGCGGGTGTCACAATCAGAGCACCAGGTCCAAAACATCACACAGGATCTGGGTCGCATGCTGAGGGCTCAACAGAACCCTCAGATGAGCATGCTGCAGGCACAGAAGGCCCCAAACGGGACCTAGTGCTCCAGAGCAATGACGGGGAAGGACCCCGACAACGCACCAGTTCCCAGGGAGGAGGCACAAGGGGAAGGGGGGTGTAAAGCCTTGGATGAAGCTTCCTTCCCCTCTTGCAAAAAGCCCTTGGAAAACCAGGAAACAGAACCAAAATCTCCTGCCCCTGAAAGTCTGCCACCCAAGGAGCAGAGGGGGGGGTAGGAGAAACAAAGAACCCAAACAGATCCATTTTGTGGAGGAGGTACAAGTATTTCAATTTAAGGAGAGGGATCCTCAGAGGATCCTGGGAAATAATTTTTTCCTTCAGAGATGGGGGAACTCCTCCCAAAGAGAAATGGGTCCCAAAGGATTCAAATCCAGACTGGGTAGATGTGGGGACTGAGCTAGTGCCGCCCATCATCCTACCCCAGAACCAACAGCATGAAAATCCCCTGGTTCAAACCCATCCTGGTGATTGCCTCCAAAAACGGGGGGCAGCCCAGCACCAGAACCAGGGGAACCCAAAACTTCTTCCATATCTAGTTGCCACCTTTTCTTTGCAGATTCCCAAGACTCCCCACAGAATTCTGCCCAAATCACCTCCTTATCAGTGTTCAAAGCTAGAAAACGAACTCACCAGTTGTCCAAAAATGTACATTATCTGTGTCCCCTTGTGGAGAAGGAGGGAATATTCTATGCCCTGGTAAAAACTGGTAAAAATACTGCGACAGGGTATAATTTTGACACTGGTGGACACTGGATCCCAAGCTACCCTTCTGTCCAAAAAGGCCTTTGATAAACTGAATTCAGGAAGGGGGGAGAATTACCAAATTCCTCTCACCCTTCTTCCTGGACAACTTCAGAATTTTGACGGGAAGGAAATTCCCATCGAGGGGACTGCAAATTTGGACATTAAAATTGGGCAACACAAGGTGAAGCACCCGGTCCTAGTTGTGACTCTGGAAGGCACCCTTGCCCTTGTTTACTAGGGAATGACCTCCTGCGAAGTTTGTCACCCCTAATAGATTGCGTAAACAAGGTCCTCTGGACCAGACTAGCCCACCAATAAAATTAAAACAGAGTGTCAACCATGTTAGTTTAAAGGGCACCTGCCACATGGTTGAACAAAAATCTGACTAAGTAGAATCTCACTTCCAGAACAACCAAATACCAGACGTGACAGTAATAGCAGTAGGAAAACAAACTGGTGATGGGGGGGTAGTCTCTATTTCTGAAAATCAACCTTCCTTCCAGTGTAAGGTGGCATTCCACACTGGAAGGAAACACTCTGAAATTCTTTACCAATCCACAATCAGAGATTCCCACTCCTATAGTCCAGAAAGATGAGAAATCAGCTCAGAGCCTGGCTGATATTCCACAAATTGGAGAGCAGTTGTTCATCCCTGTTCAGTTAAATGAAGGGAAGGACTCTGTTCTCGCCCGAGTGTGTGTGAACAACGGTAAGAGCTTCATCAGCGAAGGCATGTTCCACCAACTCCCAAAAGATCCAGCCATTCCCACATTTAAACTGATAGACAAATGGGAAATGGATCTGGAAACACCCAATTCTGCCAAGCAGGTGTATGCTCAAAATCTCTATAGGCAACAAAAGCATAGTCCAAAATTGTTGGGTGGCGTGAGACGTCACTGCCACCTTTTACTTAAGCAGTGACATTCTCAATCACTTTGCCATTAGTTTGGACCTAATAAACTTCAAAGCTTGGTCCCGATTAGTGGATAATCCCATGGGCTTTGATGACGCAGAGAAAGCATTTAGGTCAGCTCAACTGTTGCCTTATGCAGTTGAAATTTAGATTGGAGAGGAAGTCACCATTCCAGAAAGGACCCGAAAATTCTCCCTGGAAGTGAAAGTTAAAAGAGGACAGAAATTGAAAAACCCTGATGCCTATATTCATCTAAATGCTGCTCTCTAACAGCAAGGGTTGGGGGTAAACCCAACACCACTAGTTAACATAGAACATGACACCATTCCAATAGAGGTGGATAACAGTGACTTAAAGAGTATCACTCTAGCCGCAGGCACCATTATTGGAATGGTGGTTGATGACTGACATTTCTCCATAGATTTAGGAAATTAACTGTTAGGACCAATCCCCACGGACTGTTATGACAGTGATAGTGATGACAACACAACACCAGACAGGATCTTTACCCGGCATGGGTGGAAACTCCTGGTGTACACTTCCTGCCCTTATGGTAAGGAAGATGTGACTTGTGACTACAGGAGGGATGAGGTGATTTTCCAGGTCCGTGAGAACTGCCTTCCCCACCTGAAGCCACCAGTCCAAATCGTCACTTTAACCAGGGACTTCTTAACCCAGCTGGAGAAGGCTGCTGAGATAGCAAAACCGGAAGTCTTCCCAGGCTTCAGGCAGATGGTTGAAGAGAGAGTCAGCCTAGCTAATGCCTGTGAGACTCTGGAGCAGAGGCAAAAATTGAAACAAGTTTTCTTGGATTTTCAAGATCTCTTTGCGGTGGACCTATATGACTGTGGTTGCACCGACATCCACACAACAATTCCCACGGACCCTAGCATGACTCCAGTGTTTGTGAAGCAATATCGCTTGCCTCTCGCATCAATGGAGTCCCTTACTGGAAAAATTAAGAACCTTGAGTCCCGTGGGATAATCCGTCCAGTCCACAGCACCTTCAATAATCTGGTGCTGAGGATATTGAAGCCAAACGGCCAGTGGAGACTCTGTGCCGACCTTAGGGAGCTCAACAAACGAGTCCATACTTCCTGATGGCTTCTTCCCTACATTGACCAGGGGTCACAGGTATTCACTGCAATAGACCTGACCAATGGATACTGGAATGTACCTGTCAGTAGGGAGGACAGATACAAGCTGGCCTTTACCTTTGGGGGGCAGCAGTACACATGGACCCAGACTCCCTTCGGATAAATCAACTCCAGCAATGAATTCAACATTTTTCTACATAAGGCCATGCCCGATCTGGGTTAGAGGGGTAACCTGGCTTATGTAGATGATGTTCTCATCAAAAGTTCATCTGTGGAGGAACACATAGCGGAGATCCGTTATGTTCTGACACAGTTGAGGGCTGCCGGAGCAAAACTTTCCTTTCAAAAAGCACAGTGGTGTAGAACCCGTGTATATTTCTTGGGGCATGAGATTACTCCTCAGGGTCTACGTCCCCAGGAAAAGAAAGTGGAAGCACTTCAGAATTTGAAAGACCCCATAAATCTGCAGGAACTAAGGAGCCTCCTTGGACTGACTAATTGCAGCAGAATGTTCATTGAGGACTACACAGAGATCACAAGACCCCTAATTCATCTTTTGAAGGGGGGGGTCAAGTGGGAGTGGGGTCCAGAACAAGCCGAGGCAGTAAGACAACTAAAAAGAAGCCTCTCATAAGCGCTTTTTCCAAGCTTACCCTGTCAAAAACAAGGAGTTCTTCTTGGAAACAGGGTTCTCTCATATATGCTTGACTGCAGTATTATACCAAAAGCAGAACAAGGTTAATAAAGTAATCTCCTATGCGAGTAAAACCTTTTCCTCTGTGGAGGAAAAATTCAATGATTGTGAGAAGGCACTCCTGGCAACGGTGTGGGCATTGACGAATTACCGCCCGTTTATCCAGGGGGGACACATCATAGTGGAGACTCCACACCAGCCTCTGCAATATCTCCAAAGTGACAGAATCCGGGCCGGAAATATAAGTAATTCCCGAATTACTTCCTGGATCCTGTCAATGCAAGGCTTTCCTGTGAAGGTCAGATATGGCCAAAACAAGAAGAGTCCCCTCTCGCAAGGTCTGGCTGACTTGCATGATTGTGCCAGAGAAAACTGTCTCGAGGACGAAAGTCTAAAAATCAAGAACAACATGGAGGCATACCTTAATTCCCCACAGGTCTTCAAAAGTCTTTGAAGAAGACAAGTGTGAGGGAATTCCACTGTCTATGTGGATGGATGCTCCTACCATGTTGACAACAACGGGGAAAAGAACTTGTGGCCGGCGTAGGGAATGCATGGGTGAATGAGACCCCAAAGCCCTCTGCTGGGTACAAGATTGGTCCCTGAAGTAGTCAAGTGGCAAAGTTGATGGCTGTGCATCAAGCCATCCTGACTGCTGTCCAACATCAACTCCACAAACTGGTCATAATCACAGACTCGGATTATGTACGGAACTGGTTTGTGGAGCACCTGGTTAACTGGAAAACCAGAGGCATGCTATGTGCTAATAACAAGCCATTGAAACATGAGAAATGAATTCAAAACATTGATTATCTGCTCATCTCAAATGGGATGACCATCTACTGGAAAAAAATGAAAGGTCATTCCAAAGTAGAGGGACCAGACAAAACTGTAAATGACTTAGCTGATCAGCTGGCCAAAACCGGAGCCATCCAAGGGGATCTACTAGAGATCGAGTCCCTGTTGGGGGATATCCAAGTCACTGCTATCACTAGGTCCCAGACAAATGCTCACAATGAACTCTCAACTGCACAATGGAGTAAGGAGACCCCAGATATTGATTTGATTACGGCTCAAAAAGGGGATCCAATAATTGGTAAGTTTTATCAACACATTGAGGAACCTGAGAACTTTCCACTGACAGATACCAATTACATTGGGAAAGAGGACCTCAGAGTGTAGATGAAATGTCCAAAAATGTTGCGAATCCAAGACGGTTTTTTGGTAAGGAAATCCCTAGAGAGTTTGCATACTGGCCACACATGGGGCAGGACCTCGACTAATACTTGAAGGGGTGTCTTGTGTGTGTACAATTTCAGCCAACATCCCTCACAACCCATGCGCCTCTCCAAAAGAGGGGGAAGACACTGCCATGGTCTGATTTACAAGTCAATTTTATCGGGCCCGTCATTCGCTCCTCTAGGGGAAATAAGTACATGTTGACCTTGACATGCTTGTTTACTAAATGGGTGGAATGTGTCCCGGCCCCAAATTGCAAGGCTGAAACAGCAGCTGCTCTGATGATCAACCACATCTTTTCGCATTTTGGAATACCCCAAAGGATCGAGTCAGACCGAGGTAGCCATTTCACCAGCGAAGTAATGACAAAGATGTGGGAGATACTTGGGATCAAAAGGAAGCTACACATTGCTTACCGGCTAGCCTCTAGTGGTGCAGTAGGGAGATACAACAAGACAATTGTGAGCATATTAAAAAATTTGTGGCAGATTCTGGGCCAAGTTGGGATATTCGATTACCTCTTGTCCTAATGGCCATCAGATCTACCCCTTTATCTGCAACTAAAATGTCACCGTTTGAGCTGATGTCTGGACGCAGGATGGTGTTCCCCAGCATCTGCTCTACAGAACTCAAGAGCAGACATTGATCAATGCCTCCACAACTCATGAGTATGTTAAAAATCTAAGAAAACACCTTCAACATGCTTTTGCCTATGCTCAGCGAATTCTAGAAAGATCTGCAGACAGCATGAAGACCCACTATGACTTAAAGACTACCAGAAAAGAATACAATGTAGGAGACCGGGTCTACTTATACAATTTCCAAAGGAACCAGGCCAAACAGTGCACATTTTTGCCTAGCTGGAAGGGACCTTTTGAAATTGTAGACACAATCTCACCAGTCACCTACAAAATCTGCATCCCCAAAGGCAGTTTGGCAGAGGGGGAAGATAAGTGGGTCCATATTAACCAACTAAAGTGTTGCCATCCTAGGAACACTCTGCAGCAACTGGAGGAGTCTTCTGGAACTCCAGAGGGGGTCGCTCCAGCTCCCTAGAATCCAACAATATAATATTCCATATATAGTCCATAACTTAAAATAGAAAAATATGTCCTGATTGATCAAAATGTATGTCTCCGCCCCACTACATGAATAGTGGTGGGGAAATGTCTACAAATATGCTTTTGCTTTGTCATCCTAGGATTGGAAACCATGGAAACTAAGACCAAGAAGTACTACCCAGTGACCGGGAGAAAGATCCAAGGGGCCCAGAGTGTCGCTCAATACTCACATCAGGACTGGGTGAGGAGAACTGGTCGATCCACCCCTGATGGAAGAAAAGATGATGAACTATGCCATTTTGGAACCAAAAGAAAAGAGACTGACATCCCAGTCTTGCGACTTCCCATTGATGGACGAACAATGCCAAATCGCAAGAGGGGGGCTTGTGGAATGCTTTAACCCAATAGTCCATGCAAGTGTAACATCACTGTGCGCTGCATGAATCAGAAACAACAGGATGGCCGCCAAAAAGATCTTTGCGCTAAAAATCTCTGAAAGTGCACAGGAAAACCTGAAAAATAGGCCGCCAATCCACTTTCGCCTATGTCAGTGGTAACACAGAAGACCACTGCCAAAACTTATCATTGGGCTACCCACAAAGTAACATGAAACTACTTGAAAAAGCAATGCTGCCTTGCATGGGAAACACAAACTGTTTTAAAAATCTGTTTTTCCTTGGCTGTTAAAAGTGCCAAAATCATGGTTCTCAAACATCACAAAAGATACAACATCCTTGTTGGGTATTAAACATCACTTCATCAAAGAATTCACTTAAGCAAAATGTCAGCAGAAACATTTTTTATCAGAAGAAAATCCACATTTAAAGATGCTTGCTTGGAAAAATATGTTAAAAGTGGGCGTAGTACTGTGAAAACATAAAAATTGATATGAGGCTGGGAAGCCCAAAAGAAACACACCAACACAGGTTACAAAGGACGTACAAGTGCTTTATTAAAAAGCTACAACAGTTACCAAAGTCAATTGACAAACGGATAGCTATTCGGCTCTCAGAGTAACGTAACGAACTTCAACGAAGGTTCGATGCATTAGTAGAGAGACCGTACATTGGAATTCTTGGTCTTTTATATCCTTTATCCAGCCCTTGGCCAACCCCCCTCGCGGGTTAACAATTCTTGGGACCAGGCCTAGGGTTCCTTGCCAGGTCAATCCTATAATGTATGCATTTTGATCAGTTCCGCTGATACAGTTGTTCATTTACACATAGGTTAGTGATAGGACAAGGTCTCAGTTCGTGACCCCGACAAGTGGCCTGCAGGCATATTAATTATTCGTGTGTGCGGAGGTCACAACGGCCAGAACCTCACTCAGAATGTTATTCGGCCTCCATTTTGATGTTCAGGGTGACTTCCACTTTACAAGAGAACCTAAAATGGCGGCTAAATCCAAGATGGCGACTTACATAACTTTTCGTTAAGGTCAAGACCTTGCCGCGTAGTCTATTTACATGATATTTTAGACAATTTGGCACAGGCCAATACACATTCAAATACTGCGATAGGAGGCATAATATCATTTCAATTCCAACAGACCCTCCTTTTGGCCTATGCCAAGTGCTAATATCATTTCTAATACTTTTGCAAATAACTCCATGTACTGTCATCCATACATCCCGAATCATTGTCTGTAATATCTATAGCCATTAGGTCGTTCATCAGAACCTCTTCTAACACAAACTCTTTGGATGCTGTCTCTGGGGCATACATTGTATGCCCTATTGTGCTCACTGCTTGGGCACAACATCCCCCTAGCATTCCACATATACTCGGAAGACATTGAAAACAGCAACAAAGGAATAGCAGGATCCCCAAAATAACTAGAATAACAGAAAGCACCTTCCAACCCCAAGATCGTAAAGAATCCAAGAACCAGGTGCTAAGATTCCAATCTCCTACAGGGATATGTACTTCAGAACTAAGAATATGCAAGTTCTGCATTGCTTTAAAAATTGTCTGCGAGGAATCTGGTAAAAAACACAGCAAGCGGACCCCACCAATTTGCATACTCCACCTCGTTCCGCCAAAATGACATCTAATGCCATCCGATTTTGGAGTGCTACCAATCTTATTGCTTTTTGTTCTAGTGTCATATTGTAGAGTATGTCTGTGGTCCGGTTGATCGTTCTCTCCAGTACCCTTGCTAATCCCCTAATGTTCTCAGAGTTTGTTATTTGTCCCCAAAAGGGCACAACTGATTTTGCTATATCTCCCAATACTTGCCCAGGGGTATCTCCATTCTTGTCCCGCCGTGGGCGAGCCTTAGAAACCTCCAATGTACTAGCTACAAATACCCCGGGTAACAGGATTCCTAAATAACAGGTTCCCTGCCAATCCTTGGGCAACCAGGGAAATGCTAAACTACCACAAACAAAATAAACAGGCCCCCCTACATACAGAGGCCTGTTTTCTCCAGTCAAATTTACAGTGTTCATACAACCTTCAAAATCTCCCATTGGCCGAGTGCCATTTCTTTGTACACAAAAGGGGACAGAGTCAGGGCTATGATTTATAGAGTAGGAAGGAGGCACGGCGTCCTTATTGCCTATCGGAGCCATTTTAAAGGAAATTAAAGTTTGAAAAGGAAGAGACAGCTTATCAGACGGCCTAATAGAAGCGACATTAGGTTTACTTCTATTTGCAAAAAGCGAGCATCCCAGGGGAGTTAATTCACGTTTCTCGAAATCATTCAAATTAGGTCCATCAAAGTTCCCTGAGATGCTATCATTCCAACGGCCAAAGAATAGTGCTCTAAGAGAGGCATAGCAAGCAGTCGTTAAAGGTAAAGGGTGAATATACCATCCTAGTCCCTTGTTCCCATGTTGCGGTAAATGAGTGCAAATCCAACAATTACTCTTATTAAAAATGGCATGCGTTGCATTCATTACTATCATTAGAATGTTGTTATGATACTTTTGTCTATGTTGGGAGTCTCTAGGGGACAGAGTGTGAAGGTGTACGGAGGGAGTCAAAGCAGTTCGTACAATCTCGGTCGGTAGTAGAGGTTTAAGAGGATAGATTTTTTCAAAGTACCAAAGTCCTACAGCAGTAATCGCAAAAGTAACAATTATCATTATCAAAACACAGCAGTACGTTTTCGGGGCCCAGGCACATTGTTCATTGTCCAAGTTGGTCACCCCCTTATTCACAAGTCAGTGCGGGGAGCAGCAGTGGAGGTGGCAGGCATTGTAGTTCCTCAATCAACGACCCCAATGTTAGTTGCTCGCGACGCTACGGTCGCGCGATTTCTTAGTCCTTCCCAACCCTAGCCAGCAGAATCCCTTTTTTTTTTTCAACAGAAACTTACTTATACAAGAGAAAACTTCCAATCACTTCCCTTTCCCAAATGCACGGAAAACCTGTGCCGTAGTTCTATTTTCTTCGTCGAAGGTTGTACCTGGTGGTACCCAAGATTGTTTGATCCGAAAATAAGGTGTTGTCACTTCCTGAGGGAAGCGACATGTCGGAGGCGACGGAAGTTGCAGAGCTTAAAACAGTGTTTTCCGGAAGTGATTTTTCAAGAGAGTGCAGAGACAAAATGGACTGTTCCCCAAGCTCCACGGGCTCAGAGAGATTCTCCGACGCACTCACAGCGCTGTTTGCTACTCCAAGATCAGAGACTGTAGCATCAGCAAGGGGTTCTGCTTCTTCTGTAACGTGTGGCGTCGGGTGAGGAAGTTTCTTGACATGCGTTGCGTGGATCCAGTGTTTCTTCTCAGCCACCCGCACTGCTGTCTGGGTGACCAACAGCACCTGATAGGGTCCCTTCCAACGAGGAGCGAGACAGGAAGACCTTTCGTAGGCCTTCACTAGAACCCAACTTCCAGGCTGTATATCGTGTCCTGGGCCCGTGAACCGTACAGGTAAAGCCGAATACACCTGGTGATAAATGAAATACAGGTTTTTAGTTAACTGGTTACAGTAGTCTGCAAGCAATACATTTTCCACCTCTTTCAGGGCTTTAGGTTTTGGGAGACCCCAAATGTTAGCAGGTCTCCCCATCACTACCTCAAATGGAGAAAGCCCAGTCTTAGTTTGAGGTGTGGTACGCATAGCCAATAATACAATAGGTAAGGCATCTGGCCATTTCAGTTTGGTATCGGCACATGTTTTTGCAAGCTTATTCTTTAAGATACCATTGTGTCTTTCCACCAACCCAGCACTCTGAGGATGTCTAGCTGAGTGAAATCGTTTCTCAATATGTAAAGCTGTGCATATCTGCAAAATTATTGCTGCAACAAAATGAGGACCATTGTCCGACCAAATTACCCTTGGGAGCCCAAATCGAGGAAAGAATTCTTTTACCATAATCTTTGCAGTGGTCATGGCGGTAGCATCTTTAACGGGGAAAGCCTCGACCCATTTACTGAAGGCACAAATAATTACAAGAACATATTTCAGATTGTTACATCGTTCCATCTCAATAAAATCAAAGTGAATGACCTCGAAGGGAACAGAAGGGGGCCCAAAGCTTTCCCTTGGAGTTACTGTCCCCTTACCCACATTGTGCTATAAGCAGATCATGAAATTTTGAACATGTCTTTTTGCAGTCTCCAGAATCTTGTTATTCACCCAAACTTGTTCTAACATTTTCGTGATCTGCTGAGCACACAAATGTGTAGGACCGTGTGCCATCGTAACCATTGCCAGTACATATGAATCAGGGAGCAACCATTTTCCTTCAAATGTATCCACCATCATCTAGTTTCCCCATTCCTTCGGCCCACCTTTTAGATTCTTCTACTGTGGCATCAGTTTGAATATCTCGCACAGACCCAATACCTTCATCCATTATATAAGCATCTTTTATTTCCCTCAAAGCATACATGTCGGTGCTAAGGTTTGTGGCCGTTTGCCTGGCTATCAGGTCCACAAAAGCGTTCCCTTTTCCCACATCATCTATGACCTTACGATGTGCTGCACACTTCATGATCACTAACTGCCTAGGGAGTGAGAGTGCCGAGAGCAATTGCACTATCAAGGGGCCATGCTGAATCTTGGTCCCATGTGAGGTCAGGAACCCTCTTTCCGACCAGAGCCTCCCAAAGTTGTGAGCCACCCCAAAGGCGTACTGGCTATCAGTGTATATATTTACTATACGCCCTTCGGAGAGTTCACAAGCTCGGGTCAATGCTATAATCTCTGCGGCCTGCGCAGAGTTATGCGATATTCTCTTAGTTTCAACAACTTTACTCAATGTAGTAACTGCGTAAGCAGCTGTAGATGTACCATCTGAGAGTTTGAAGCAGGAGCCATCACAAAACAGCTCCCCTTCTGCATTGTCCAAAGGAGTATCTATAAGATCTATCCTGCCCTTTGTTTCTTGCTCAGTGGTATACAGACAGTCGTGTAATTCTTCGCCACCGCAAACAGTGTTTTGCGGGAAAGGTAAGAGTTCTGCGGATTAAGAACACAACACCTCTTAATTTGAATGTGTGGGGCAAACAGAATTAATTCATACCTTGTTAACCGTGCAGAGGTGAGGTGTTGCGTTTGGGTTTTGTTCAATAGGATATCTACAGAGTGAGGTACCATCAAAATCAAATCATGGTCTAGGACCATTCCCTCACTCTGTTTTACAGACGCGGCAGCAGCAGCGACAGCTCGCAAGCATCTTGGCAAAGCGCATGCGACAGGATCAAGGGCGCAGGAGTAGTAGCCGCACAGCCTATTCTTCCCTCCGTGTTCCTGTGTTAACACAGCCAAAGCACATCCATCACATTCATGCACAAACAACACAAAGGCCTTGTCATAATTTGGAGTACCCAGAACCGGTGCAGAGCATAACTCGGTTTTGAGAAGCTCAAATGATCGTTGATGTTCCGATTTCCATGGCAGTGGCAGAGAAATGCCCTTCTTCGTCAAAGCCAACATCGGTTTTATCACTAGCGAAAAGTTCAGGATCCACAACCTACAGTAAGAAGCCATACCTATTAAGGCTCTGACTTCCTTCTGTGTATTTGGAACAGACATGCCAGAAATGTGTTTTATTCTTTCAGGTGTCAATCTTCTCCCCTCCTTTGACAGGAGGTACCCTAAATAGGCGACCTCCTGACAACAATATTAAAATGTTTTGAGTGAAGCTTTATGACCATTTTTGGCTAGATGAACAAGCAACAGTATAGTGCCTTCTTTACAAGCACTTTCAGAATCTGCAGCCAAAAGCAAATCATCGACATATTGAAGCAGTGTACAAGTAGGTGGCAATTCAAGGGTTTTGAGCTGCTCTTTCAAAGCTCTACTATAAATGCTTGGGCTTTCAGTATACCCTTGAGGTGCCCTAGTAAATGTAAATGAGCGTCCCCCCAAGGTGAACGCAAACAAATATCTACTTTCCTTATGTATAGGGATGCTAAAGAAAGCGTTTTTTAAATCCACAACGCTGAAGTGCGTAGCCGTAGCAGGGATCATTGTCAATATCGTCGTCACATCAGGCACGATTGGAAATTGTGGGGCGACAACTCTGTTAATAGCACGAAGATCAATTATGAACCGGTATGGGATTGCATTGTCGCCTTTCTTATATAAAGGCAAGATCGGACTGTTACACAAACTACCTGTAATCTCCTCGATCACCCCACGATGCACAAAATCAGAGACAATGCATTTCAAAGCATGCTCGCCCTCAACAGATATTTTATACTGTGGAATGCGTGGTAGTTTAACTCCATGTTTCAAAACTATCTTAACGGGCTCAATCTGCAGTACCCCGACATCATTGTCGTCAACCGCCCATAAACATTCCGGGACAATGCTAAACTCGGGATGTAAAGGTCAAATCAGAAACTGAGAATTAGGAAGTTGCTGTGGTGAAACCGTCAGCCGTACTCCATCAGAGGAACAATGAATTACTGCATTCAATTTTTTTTAACAAATTCAACCCCAGCAAATTCTCTCCACAGTTTGAAGTCAGAAGAAAAGGGCAATGGTCCGTGAAGGGACCCAAAGAAACAGACACCGGTGAAGAAACCGGACAAACAATTGGTATACCAGAAAACCCTACGGAAACATTGGTTTGCCCTGACAGTGGAATGTTTGAAACCCGAGAATGATCAATGGAGCACTTCTGTGATCCAGTGTCTATCAAAAACTGGTGTTTCCTATTCCCTACTAATAATTCAACGTAGGGGCCTTTCTGATTAACGGGAATAGGTGAAGGTTCCAAACCCTGCTTCAGTCCTAATGAAATAGAGTATCGTCAGAAGGAAGCTCTTCAAAAAGGTAGGCAGCAGAAGGGTGATCAAATATGTTCCTCGAGTCCACACTCGAGGTCTGATTTTCCCGTGAAAAAGGTTGCTGAGGATCTTGCAAAAACTGACCTCTATCAGGGCCCCCTGCTCCAGGGCGGCCCCTAGGTTGTCTACCCATACTCCCAAACGCACTGTTTGACCTTTGTCGAAGGACGGGGCACTGCGCTCGCCAGTGACCTTCCTGGCGGCAATAAGCACATTGATTAATATTCACAGGACCCAAAGGAGCATTTCCTTTTGGGACATACTGACCTCTGGTCTGTGTCGTGCCTCCTCTGGGGTTTCTAACAATTTGTTGTAGTAATACTTTGGTTTTCAAATCTCCTTTCCTCTTTTCTATGTTCTCCTTCTCATTATTAACACGGTTCTCATAATACTGAGCCATGTGCAAAACCTCAGATTGAGATTTTGCCTGCCAAGCGCTCTCAGAGGACATAATTTGTGACTGGATGTCAGGCAACAATCCACCTACAAATTTGTCCACAAACAACCTTTTCCCAGACTCTGTACCCAAATCCTGCCCACTGAAGTTGGAAAATACCTGCTCGAATCTATTAAAGAATTTGGTGGCGCCTTCAGTTTTCCCTTGAACACAGGCTGTAAGCTTGTCCCAAATAATTCTTTTCTCTGGAATTATAGTTTTTAATTTTGCGACAATTCTATCAGGCAAAGTAAGTATTACCTGTGGTGGTTTCTCACCTGCTGGTCTTTCCCCATCAATCCTAATCATATTAGCCCTAACCCTGGCACATCGTCTATTGTCCGAACCTGCTTCCATACATCTACGGGTAGGAGTACAGGGAATAGCAAGTCAATATCACTTAAGGTGAACACAGAGGACTGTAAGACGGACTCTATCTCCTTGTAAAACCCTGTCGGGTTTTTCCTGATATCGGGAACTGATTGTTTAATAGTGTTCACTTCCTGTCGTGAAAACGGGACGTGAACGAATTGAGATACATAATGTGCAGGGATATCCACAGCGGGTGCACCAGTCCCAGCGTTGGCGGGAATCTCAACCTTTGGGACAAAGGTCGGAGGAACCTCTCTCATAGGCAATTGAGATATAGGTACCTCTGGCCGCTTACTAAGCAACAGAGCCAGGTTGAGTGCTCAGGCAGCCAAAGAAGTGTCGGGCGAAAAAGCCCTTTTACAAATCCCCAATAATTCTATGGGGCAACTAACCTTCTTTCTTACACATTCTTCTTGCAGGTACTGTACCATTACCTGAATTAACTTTCTTTGCATTTCTACTGTATACTGACTATACGTGTCATATACTTCATCTGACGGAATCGATGAATCCGAGATCTATCGAATCGCATCTTTGGTACAAATTCGTACTTCCTCAGGTGCCGATCTACGACACGGAAGGAGCCGTTTCTGTACATACATACTGTCGTCTTCGTCATCCTCATCTCGTGCTTTCTCAAAGTCCCTCCTATACTCAAACAATCTTTCAACATGACCATGTACTTTCTGTTCTGTGTCCCTCGAAAGTGCCAAAGAATTTAGATCTCTCACCCCTTGTGGAAGATCCGAATTTTGTAATCCGCCCCACATCACACATAAGTCCCCAAACCTTCGATAAAAACATTTTTCTCGGGAAAACTGTTCAAATTAGATAATGTGGAAAAAACATTAATTTGATCACCTTTCTCCATACAGTGCTTAGCCCATGCAAACAATTCCTGTTTCTTATCTGCAGAAACAGTATTACGAGTGACTGTCTTTGATCCTGCACCTTGATCAACTTCAGTCAATACGGGACCACTCGTGAGTGGAGGTGCAAGTAAATTTAATAAAGGTGCAACTATCGGCGCAGAAGGGAGGGGCGGTGCGATAGGTGAAGGAACAACTAGAGGAATAGGAAGAATAGGTTGTACAGGGGGAACAAGAATAACAGCAGGAACAACAGCAGAAATGGGCAGAGCGCCCAAGAAAGGATCATACGGAGGCAGCGCAGAGGCACCAGGCCTGCGTTAGTTTAACAATTTTTCAATAAATTCTTCGGAAACATGAAAATCTTTAGAGGGGTAAATGTTCTGGATTCCAAGTGAAAAATCCCTAGCCATATTTTTAACTGATTGTGAATGTTTTTCTTTATCATATAACAACGCTTTTTCGGCATTTGTTTTATGACGGCGTGCATGTTTATCCCTACTTTTAAGCTGCTGTAACGCTTCTTTTTTCCAATTCTGTAAAACATCAAAGGCTGCAGGTCTAGCCTTCTTTTTTAGCAAGTCCGATTCTAGGTATTCAATATGGGAGATCTCAAAACTGCCATTGATTGGCCACTGAAATTCGGAGGCATGTCTGGTCTGTCTGTGCCAAATATCATTAAATACTATACTACCAATGCCATACATACAGAACATAGTACATGCCGACGACCCCTCCTGCGGTGCCGGGCGGCTAAATTCCAAAGATTGTCGATCGCTGCGGAACAGAGCCCTAAAGCAGCTAGACAATTTCCCAGGCATTTCACAAAAAATTGGTGTTACCTGGTCAATAATTGTGTCTGCAGATACAATAGGCCAAATTCAAATTGTCAGGGTTAAATTAAGAGCCGGGTCATGACTGCACCTGACCAAACCTAAGGAGGACCATATGGTTTATCAAAGAACTTACCTAACAAATTTTACCTTGTGTTTGGTGGTTTCGACAAATCTGCCCGCCTCAAAAATTGACCCTCGTCAAGATGCTGTGTCAGACCACACGACTATCGTCCAGGATCGGATCGTGCAGTGCTGCCAAGGTATCGCGTCTCGTTCGGTCGGGCCCGCAGAATCACACCGTCCGATCCCGGTTCGATAGTCTGCGTCAACCTTCAATGATCCGTCTTCAATCTTGAGGGTCCCTATTCGGGCGCCAACTGTGAAAACATAAAAATTGATATGAGGCTGGGAAGCCGAAAGAAACACACCAACACAGGTTACAAAGGACATACAAGTGCTTTATTAAAAAGCTACAATAGTTATCAAAGTCAATTGACAAACGGATAGCTATTCGGATCTCAGAGTAACGTAACGAACTTCAACGAAGGTTCGATGCATTAGTAGAGAGACCGTACATTGGAATACTTGGGCTTTTATATCCTTTATCCAGCCCTTGGCCAACCCCCCTCACGGGTTAACCATTCTTGGGACCAGACCTAGGGTTCTTTGCCAGGTCAATCCTATAATGTATGCATTTTGATCAGTTCCACTGATACAGTTGTTCATTTACACATAGGTCAGTGATAGGACAAGGTCTCAGTTCGCGACCCCGACAAGTGGCCTGCAGGCATATTAATTATTTGTGTGTGCGGAGGTCACAACGGCCAGAATCTCACTCAGAATGTTATTCGGCCTCCATTTTCATGTTCAGGGTGACTTCCACTTTACAAGAGAACCTAAAATGGCGGCTAAATCCAAGATGGCAACTCACATAACTTTTCGTTAAGGTCAAGACCTCGCCACGTAGTCTATTTACATGATATTTTAGACAACTTGGCGTAGGCGAATACACATTCAAATACTGCGATAGCAGGCATAATATCATTTCAATTCCAACAGTACCGCTGCTCACCTGTGTCAGAAGCCAGCTTTTACTTAACCTGTCATTTTAAACTTCTACATTAAAATCAAGTATGCAAAAGAAGAGACGTCCTATCAAAAGCAATAGAGGTGGATACAATTCAAAACTATATTTTAAAAAGACTGGAACTAAGAGATTTGTGGATATATTTGTTAAAAATGTAATTTGTATTTTAGGAAAAGACTATTTTGAACATGGTTTTAAAAAGTAAGTTAAAGCCAGGCACACTGAGCTTCAAAGACATTCCACACCTTCTACCCAACAAAGTAATCTTTGCCCCTGGTCTGCTGAGAAACTGACAGGGAGGTGTGAAAGGAACTGGGAGGGGGACTTTGGCCTGTTGCTCTGACAAGAAAACAAAAGGCTCCCTTGACTGAAAAGAAAATGTTAATTCGGGCGTCAATAGAAACCAGCTGCTGGCAGGAACAAGCTCAGGTTGCATCTCTGTCTCAGCCAAGCCTTGGAGGCGGAGCTAGACTGAAATGTGTATCTGGACTGAAGAAAATATATGTTTGAGAAAAAGACTTATAGAAAACTGTGCTAAACTTGTAAAAATCTGGAATTTATAGATTGTTAAAATGAAAATGTTGCTCACAAGTAGAAACTACTCTGGAAATTGGGCGATGTTCAGAGACTGAACCACGAAAATGTTAAGATTGTAGCAATTGTGATAATGTTAGGAATATGAAAATTTACAGGAATATGCCCAGATGTTATGTGCATGTATCTGCAAAAATTTGTACAGATCTGACACTGGGTAACTAACCAAAAGCACGAAAAACTGTCATTTGTGAACCGAAACCCTTACATAGATGAGACTTTGATTGATACGTGCCTTATTTAATCTGTAATGTAAATATGCATTATTAACAAGTTATTGATATTGGACATAGGTTTTATATGAAAACAGATTTGCTATATAGGAACAAAGGGGAGGTCTGTCCCTGGATTGTAAATGGCAGCATCACTATGACACATTATGACACACAGTTTCCTTCTCAAATCAGGGGAGAGGAAATTCCCTGACCTATTGGATTCTTAGAGGGTTGGGCATAGTATAATTAGCCTACCCACCCCTTTGAAAAATACATAAATAGGGACTGTTGAGGGCACAGAGACACACATTCACTCATCAACTGATTTTACTGGCGGAGCACTCTGCAGGAAGAACCCAGACCAAAACACCAGAATCCAGATCAAGACTCCAGAACCCAAATCAAGACTCCAGAACTCTGAAAGCAGAATGCCCAATCCAAAGCGGAACCCTTCTCAGCTGGCCTTTAAAATCTTGCAACCTGATTTTAACCCCAAACTTCCAAGGGGCACAACCAATTCAACAGCTGAGCTGTGCTGTTTTTCTGCTTATTGTCAAGAACCTTGCTAGAACCCAGAGATCCAAACCAGTAGAGCAGAGCTGTAACCCAGAACCAACCCGTCAGATTAAGTCCAAGAAGCCGTGCAGAGACCCAGTGTCGTGCTGCTTGCAGAACCGGGTGCCTGAATCCTGTCCGGTGGTGAGCAGATTCCAGTCCAAACCCTTGACCAGATACCTGACTGGCATATTCCGAAACGATAGTTGTGAGTATTTAGCATAGAATTGTCCAAAGCTAATCTCTTAACCTTAAGTAATCCTATCCAACCCATTCCAACATATCCAGAACTGCATTGTAGAATACCCTTTGTCTGTCCTGAATCCTTCTTTCATCCATATAATCCTGTGATAATTGAGGTGATAATCATTTTTGCGCTAATATATACTTTCTGAAGAAAGGCAAGTGTCGCAGCGGACAAAGATCAGACAGAGGCGCCTCGAGACTGGTGGCTGTACCGTTGGTATCTTGCATCTTCATAGCCTGCCTTAGTGTTAAGAAACCCTTGTGGTAATCTTCAAAAGCACATATCTCATTTGAAATCTTGACTCCTTTTGAGTAAAATCGACCTTTACTAAAACTTCAGTAACATTTGAGCCGTACATGCTAGAAACGAAATATAAACATCATTTTGAAGCTAATATCCTCAGCTTCCAATCAATTCAAGAACTGCATTGATACTCCTTATAGGTTTGCAGCAATCGCGTGTCCCGCCCGCAGAAAAGTTTGCCGCGATTCTGCATTTGGCTCAATTTCATCCCATTTAAAACAGCTATCCTTGCATTTAAACTCTGAATTCAGTTTCCAACCTGTTAGTTATCCAACTATCCTTGCTAGTCTTTACCTGAACCTATCCAAAGTGGCTCCCACTAATTCTGAATCCTATTTAGCAAATTAAAGTCATTTTTTAGTATTTTTCCATTCATTACAAAACCACATTCAAAAGCAATTGACCTGTTTAAAATCATTCCTGTTTCTCTCTAAACTTGCTGGGGAAATTGGGATTGAAACTGCATTTGTTGATTGCATATTCCTGAAACCTGTGTTCCCTCAATCCATCTCTTCGTACTGCATATTAGGGGGAATTGAGTAGTATCAGGGGGAAAGAGTGATTATATTGCATTTGATTTAATTCATATCAAGTTTTATTTTTGTGCTGCATTTATCTCATATCATTGCATTTCATTGCACCCACACTAAGTCTTATCCTATGCTACATTATTTTTTTCATCCAGACTCCTATTGATTAAAGAGATTGTTGATTACTGTAATATTACCCAACACTGATCAATGTATAAATATTAATTGTATGAAATTTAGATATTGTTCATATTCATAAAAGTGTGATATATATATTGTTCAATCCTTCTAATAAATCTTTTGACTTTGCAAAACAAACTACTTTTTGGTTCAGTGATACCGGGGGGAGGGATTCAAAGAGAGGGGCGTGATATAAGGGTACATCGTTCAGAAATAAAAGAACTTTTGACAAAAAAATATATAATAAGGGTTCCAGCTGGGCATCTCACACCAGGCAATAACTTAGGTGGAGTGCTGGGTTGAAACCACTTACAATGCGAGGTGGTAGAGCTAGAGATGTGAGAAGCAACATTTCTCCTTGAAGGGCCTATGGAATGTGCAGGCTCATCATTGCAATGTGCAAGGGTGGGTGGCGTGATGAGTGTAAGGTGGTAATTGATGGGGTGTTGAGTTGGTCTTTTGTGGGTATAAGAGAGAAGGGGCATTTGTTATGACTGATGCCATAGGAGCTTTACTAATGTAAGACTCCTCAAGCTCCAGTCTATTTTTGGTCTGGTTTGGCATTTTTGTTCTGCTGTTGTCTATTGGGATGCAGAGGTCATTACCTTTTCTGGTTCCACTGCGTGTGGGTGGGTGGGTTTCATGCTGGTGAGAGCAACCAGATATAGTCTGCATTTGTAGAGTCCTGGTTTCTAAGTTTGGTCTTCTGTCATCTTTCCAGAGGCTGATATTTTGGCTCAACCTACATGCTGATTATTTACGATGCAAAAAGTCAGAGGCAGTTGGCATTAGTGGTTCTGATTGTTTATGGTGTGCCATTGTCCCTAAATCTTTAGTGTCTGTATGTTGAGATTGATCCGGGACCCAACATGTAGCCCATGTTCTACAGGTGCCATTCTAGGATGGTATTAGTGGACCCTTGGATACCCAGGTGTTGTGGGATTCTTTTGATAGCAAGTTGGTTTTCCTGGTATGCATATCAGGATTGAATTGCAGAGCTTAGTTGATATTCACGTATATCCTTTTGATAATGTGTACTTTCACTGAGGCTGAGCTGCCGTTGTAAAGAGTCCTGCTGGGTTGTGGTGCATGCATTTCCCCATTGCCCATCGTGGTTGGTTGGAAGTCGTGGTGGGCTATGCAGAACCTTTTGAATTGAATGCTACCTCTGGCAGTGAGACAGTATAGCATGCAGATAACCAGAGGGATAACCCTACATTCGAATCTAACACTGTGTTATGTCTTGATGGTCATGTAGACTATGGAACCTCTGTCCCCAAGTGACGCACAGAAAGGATACAAATGACTCCCTGTGTGACCCTTGAAACCACAGGTGTTGAGTGCCGAAGGTGCAGGAACCAGGAATGCTGGAAACCCCCCAACCACTAAAAGGCAAGCAAGGGTTAAGTACAATTGGTTCAAGAGAGGCAGACAATATATATTGCATAGAGATATACCAGGCTTACCTAAGAGGTTGAGGAGTGGGGTGTCAAACCATACCCTGTGCTCGGGGTAGGCAGGGTTCCTACACTTGTGGTGAATGAATGGCAGCAGCAAATGATGGAGTACAAGGTCGGCACATTGGATGGATGGAAACACCTGTGCATGGAGAGGTGGAAAGTTCAAGAGAACTGGCGGGATAATCCGTATGCAATCCAAGAACGTTCCGAGGTCAGTATTCCAAGAGCATCCACACAGTCCAAGGGTAATCCAGAGAAGAACCAATGTACAAAACAGGAGTCAAGAACCAAAGTACCAAAAGGCAAACGTAATCCAAGGGCAAGGCGAAGAAATCCGTCAAACAATCCGAAGTTCGTTACCAGGAAACAAAAACAACTCGAGAGCGCCAAACAGTGCTTGATGTAAAGAGCTGTGAAGCATCGTGTAAACGTGCACTCGCTGTTTATAACAGCGTCGGGCCGTCAGGTGATGCACGTCACGGTGTCACATGTCGGGGCGTCCCACAGATTGCTTCTGCGTCACGTGTACCGTCTTGTTAGACAAACGCTTTCCCATCACGCGGAACAACTCTGCACCAAGGCTTACGGCGGCCCGTCGGAAATCGCCATGTTAGTTGCCAGTGAAACATTGATCGCAATGATCGTGGGTGTCCATTCGTACCGGCTTTCCTCCATCTGCAATATCCATGACTACCATCCAGCTGCTGCCGTCCTATCTGCGTGTGTGCTTGTGAGTGAACAAAAGGGGGACTGGAGGGACGGGTAGGGGGACTGGAGGGACGAGTATCTAATGAGGCAGGGGTACTGGGATTCATAATATTGGCAGGCCGCATGACGCACCGCCCCCTGGAGTCATGAGAAATGTAATGTAATGCTTTGAACTTGTGATTGTCAAATGGCCCTTGCACTAGAAACTGACTTCTGAAAAGCATTTGAACTGCTCTCCAAGACCTGAACTGGCAAACTCTGTTGATCTCTGCTGGGGCAAACCCCGGGTCCTGATTGCAGGGTGTATATCATGAGAAACTGCTCCTGCTTTTAGAAGAGGAGTTCCTGACTAGAAACAAAGATTATCCTTAGAAATATGCTCATAAAGAAAATACTGATACCATTTGAACGTAAGTCAATCAATACAATTGGATGTTAAATTCGGTATCCAGTGATATTTGTGAATAGAAAATATCGAACACCATTTTCATCGAAACGAAACTAATGAAAGATTACAGAAAATGTTCACCGGTGCTAGTTCGATTTCGTACGTTATTAGCACTAGGGCATCACATGCCATAGGTGCCAAAAACATTTGTTTTCAATGTGTTTTTGTACCAGGGCAAATATTGCCCTAGTGGTATTATAATTCTGTATTAACAAAAGGGTAACAATTTCCCTGGCAAAAATGCATTGAGAGAATACGTATTTGCCCTCGGGCATATTTTGCGCTGGTGCTAATAGTGGGCACAATTGCGCGTGCACTGGAGCAAAGTTGTTGCCCTAAATGAACCCAAATCTTTTCCGTACGAAGAATAGAACAGCACAAATGTGTCTATGGCCCTCATTACGACACTGGCGGAAAGGGGAAAACGATGGCGGAAATGCAATACCGCCATCGAATAGCGCTCGGTGCGACTATGACCCGTCACCGCAAAGTACGAAGCCATTAGCGACACCGTAGTGAACGCCAACGCTAACTGCACTAAGCACGCGCGCGCGCGCCATGCCAAACCGCAAACACCACCATGGTGCAACGGTACGCCAATTCCGACCCTAGCGGACATGTACCTAACGCCATCAGGCATGGCGGAATGGACCATTCCGCCATGGCGAGAAGTACGGCATCGCGAATCAACCGTAAACGGCCCCACTGAGTGCCTGTACACCGCTCCCTGCCCACAAAGTACAACTCCCTGTAGGTGCAATGAAGTCACAATGCAACCATTGAAATGTACAAAGCACCCATGCATGCCAACGAACAAAAGAAACACAACAGGGGCCAATGGGAGCTGCAGGGCACAGATGGCACGAATACAGAAGCCATCCCAATGGACATGACCACAGTCCCCCCCCCCGAAACGCACGCAAACACAGGCACCTGTGACCAGCAACATTCCGAAAATCACATCATTCCACCAGTCCACCTGGCTGACCGCCATCTGTCACACAAAACCCAATCCCCCGCCCCTGAGCATGACAACATCCAAACTGTCATATAGGCAGCCCCCATCCCTGACCTCACGGGCTCAGTAGGCAAACGCGCCCAGCACAGTACCACGCAACTAAACCCCGAAGCAGGAACCCAATGCAGATCTCCTCACAATACATCGCCCCACATATAGGCACATGCCACATCACTTGCAAAGAAAAACGCTACACGGCCCAAATCAGAATAGAAATTTAATGCACAACAAAATCACCAAGCCCATACAGCCATCAGGCCATGAACTCCAAAACACATTTCACCATTGTGGGCTGCATCCGCAAGAAAAGACCAGCCACTACTTGTGTGACGCCCTGTCCCATCATGGTACACAGAGCCACAATCACGTACGAAAAGGCAAAAAGGAAGCGCACACAACCGCAGGGCCGTCCCAATGGGGAGGCACTAGTCCAGCTGAAAGGCCGAAATGTTGCTCCGAGCCACCAGTACTGCGTAAGGGCATGTGGGCCACTGGCGATCGTCCCATAAGATTGTAATGCTGCTCCACCGATTAACACGAAGCAGCAGGTGTCGGGAGTAAAATCCATCTGCAGGAGTGGCATACAGATGGCAGTGGCAAAAGGGGAGGAGATACCTGTCAACCAAAAGAAAAGAACAAGAACAGAATGGCCATCAGAACTACATTCAAACAACTCACTTCAATGAGCACACGAAATCCACAGCCATATGCATGCCAGCCCACTCCAAAGGATCATCAACACCCCAAAGCCACTTGCGACTCATAACCATCTATACCTAGGTGTAAACACCATCACGAACGAGTGTACCTGTGCATGCGTCTGCCAAAACAGAATCCATCAGATGGGAATGTTAACGTGCATGGACACAAGTGTCTGAGGGCGCGTCGAGACAGGGAGGGCTCAACAAGGCCAGATAGACGATGGTCCCACTATGGCAGCCCTGCATCACATAGCGTAGGGGAGGCGGATAGATCCCAAGAAGCCCTGTACATGGCAAACTCTGCACCAAATCACCTGCCCATGCATCCATTCATCATTCCCTCATCCCGGGATCAAAACGCCTGAATAATTACTCACATGACATTAGAAACGTCCATTGAGTCTGTGCGTAATGCAGCCTGCTACATCCACAGTGCCCCAGCCCGTAAATCCAGTGTTGTGAAGTAACATGTATTTGGGAATGGCCGGCCTCATCGCCCACGTAGCTATTGCGCATCCCAAACTATTCATATCAATCATTGCTCCCTCGCCATGGGCCCTGTCTCAAGGACATAGAACAATAGAACGTTATATTTGCAGTCAGACCTGTGGGCATCTCCTCGCCGCTAGCTGGAAACCGAAAGCGCCGCCCTTCGAATTCCTCATTTGCAACATCACGTCGAAAAGGCATCTGTGGCCGTTTGAAATCACTAATTATTCCATCGAGTGCGGCTGTGTGTGAAAATGGCAACTGCCTTCACCCACAAATGGGACGCCCCGCCCGTCGTTGCAACTCGGTACAGTGATGCATGAGGGCCCACCGTTACTCGAGTACTACGTTCCACTGACCCTTCACAAGTCCGTTCGCGACTGCACAGATAGTATGGGAAACAATGGGACCACAGCAGAATGAACATATCAACCAATCTTACACGCCCATCGGGTACAAATACATGATTGCAATAGCAAGATACCATTACCCGAATTGCAGCGTAGTGCGCGGGACGTGCTCGGCCAAAGGGGAGAGCCGTTTGCACAGGTGGAATCAATCACCACAGGTGGAGGCCATACAGCCTGAAAACACATAAATTGCACAGCCAGTCTCCTCCCACAACCACAGCGAAATGCTACCGGCAGGACTCGCGATGTTGGCCCTGGGGGACCTGATAGCACTGCAAGTGCTCCGACTCCAAGAAGAAGACGAACAACAACTACAACCAGCCGCACGGAGGAGACGCAGGAGGAGGAGGAGGCCAAGGCAGGGCCAGCAAGGCCCAGCAGCACAGCCACTACCACCATGCAGGCAGCCCGCAATCCCACGCCTCCGAGCACATCCGTTCAACCTCACTGATGAGCAGATCCACACCCTCTACCGTCTGGACCGGGACACCATAGCCGCCATTGTGGACATGACACAGGCTGACCTAGTCAGCATGATAGATAGCCCAACCGCAATCCCACCCCTACTGAAGGTGGTGTCTGTACTCCACTTCCTGGCCACAGGCACCTACCAGCACACAGTCGGACAGTTGCATGGCATATCACAGCCACTGTTTTCACGGACACTATTCCAAGTGCTCGATGCCCTCCTGCAGCACGCAGACGACTACATCTCCCTACCACGCTCGGAGCAGGAAATTACGAACACAAAAGTGGGATTCCATGCACTTGCCGGCATACCGGGTTGCATTGGTGCCATCGACTGCACCCATGTTGAATTGGTCGTCCCACATGCCATGGAGGCCCAGTACCGCAACCGAAAACAATTTCATTCCCTGAATGTACAAATGGTGTGTGACTCCAACAGGATCATTACGCATTGTTGTGCCCGATTCCCTGGATCAACCCATGATTCCATGGTCTTGAGGAACTCTACCATACCACGCTACATGGAGCGATACGCAGGGAACAGATCCTGGCTACTCGGTGAGTCTCATTGCATGCATGATGATGTGGGGTATGTGATTTGGCAATGTACTGGCAGGAAGGGGGGGGGGTGTGCGTACGTATCAATGGCATTCCACATCCTACGTTTATCGTCCACATACAGGTGATGCTGGATATCCACTGAAGAGATGGCTCCTCACACCAGTCCGGAACCCACGGGACCTGCATGAGGAGGACTACAACCATGCCCACTCACGTACCCGTGTAGTCATAGAACAGGCATTCGGCCTACTGAAGACTCGTTTCCGCTGCCTCAGCAGGTCTGGCGGGGCACTCCTGTACCGCCATGAGAAGGTTGCAAAGATGGTCATGGCATGTGTCATGCTCCACAACATGTGCGTACGTAGAAATGTGCCCATGCCCCCTGACGCTGAACTGCAAGCACCGGATGATGGTCATGATGAGGGTGGGGATGTGGCAGCACCTCAAGGAGTCTGCGAGGCACCGGAGGGCCGTGACATCCGTCAGCATCTCATTGATGTATGCTTCTAGCACTCACGCCTGGGGGCTGATACATGGACACGGGACTCGTGGCACTGCGTGTGTCTGGGACATGCACAATATGGACTGTACGCCTATGATGGCCTAGTACACAAAGATCAATGTCCACACATCTCATTGGGTGATCGTGCACTTTTTATGGCATATGTGATATCATGTTGAACACCCTATCGACCCGCCACCCAAGTGAGCCCAACACACCCCCTCCACCCTCCTACCTCCCACCCGAACACCAGTGTCCAAAGATGCTCATTGTCAGTGGCCTGTCGCTATTGCAAGCCCCCTCTGCGGGTATCAGGGGCACCCCTGCCTGTGGAGCGCAGGTTCCTCCCTGATCTACGTTGGGGGCTGCCCTGGACGGAACTTGCAACGGATGATGTGTCTGCCTGCTCACGTCCATGCATGTCCCTAAGGGTTTGCGAGAGCTCAGTGAGCACACGGCGCACTGCGGCAAGTTCGGCACATACGTCTTTGGACGTCGCATGCAGTTGCCCCCTCAGGCTCTCGGTGCTTCTCTCCATTTGGACTCTCAGGCTCTCGGTGCTACTCTCCATTTGGACTCTCAGGCTCTCGGTGCTACTCTCAATTTGTGCCCTTAGCGTCTCTGTACATCTCTCCATTTCTGCCCTAAGTGTCTCTGTTGATGTTTCTATGTCTGCCTTGGTGCCCCCACATTCATCGGCATGGTCCTTGAGGAGTGTGGCCATTTGCTGCTGTTGGACGATTAACTTGTCGAGGGACTGTTGCCTCTGCTGGGCCATGCCCATTTGCGGGGGTGTCACAGAGGGGCTGTTGTCCTCATGTTGCCTTGCCACAGGGCTTGGGGGGGATGGCCAGTCGTCGTCTTGTGGCTGCCCCTGCGTGGTATCCTCATGTTGTACGGGATGGGACAGACAGGGGGATTGGGACAGGTCATGGATGGATCTGACCTCGACATCCCCGTCTTCTGTGTCCGAGCATGCTGCCATCAATGGGGTGTCACCTATGGTGCTGCTGCCACCAGAGGCAGTGCCTTCTGTGGCATCCATTGGGGGGACCTGTGGTGGTGGTGTTGTGGCCATGCTGGCTGCTGGGGTGCCTGTTGATGTTCCCTCCTCTGTGCTACCACCTGATTTGTGCTGCTGCCGTGTCTTGATGCGTGCAGCTGAGGTGGAGGGTCTCTGGCCGTTGGTCTTGGCCCTCTTTGCAGGTGTGCTGGTAGGGGTGTCCTGTGGCTCGTCGTTTGGATCGGACCCTGTGGTGGAGTAAAGGAGGGCGAGGGTTATTGATGGGTCTGTGGGAATTGGAATGGCATTGTATCACATGCTTTGGGGTGGTACCTGAGGGTGATTTGGGTCGGGGCCTTGGAGGTGCTTTGATTTGTGTGTGGAGTGAGGGTGCAGTTGTTTGGCAGCCTGCAGTTTGGGTGTGCCTGCTGCACGTGTAGTGCGTGTATTAGGGGTTTTTAATTATTTATGTATTTATTGTGGGTTTTAACGTGCGCTATCAGGCCGATGTGTGTGGACGTTATCCTGGACATGTGTTTCTGTTGCACTATGTGGACGCATGGTGCTTCACATGGATGGACTGTGTGGCTTGTTATATCTGGCCCACCTACCTGAATCTTCGGATGTCTGCACTCCTTTCTCCATCCCTCCGACTCCCTCAATGCTCTCCATTCCGATGGTGGAGGCACAGATTTCTTCCCAGGGGGTCAACTTGATGGGTGATTCAGGACCTCCCCCGGTGGCTGTGGCAATGTTGCGGTTGGCAGAGAGTATGCTGCGGACGCGTATCCGCAGGTCGTCCCATCGCTTGCGGCATTGCTGTGGGGTGCGGGGTGCGGTCCCCACCGCACTTACCCGCTGTGCCACCAGAGCCCATATGGCCTTCTTGTTTGCAAGTGCCGTCCTGGTCATTTGCGTGGAGAAGACCACGGCAGCATTCTCCTGGAGGGTCTCTGTTAGCACGGTGAGTTCCTCACGGGAGAAGTGGACCTGCCGCTTGCGGTCGCACGCTTTCTTCGCTGCTTTTCCCATTTTTCTTGGTTTCGCTAGGGTGGTTGACGGGGTGGGGTGTGTCTCAGGGTAGTGTTTTTAGTGGTTGTGTGGTTTTAGTGTATTTATAGGTGTACGCCGGGATGTTTCCCGTTCCGGGCCCGTGTTTTAACTTCCGTTTCCGTATATTTCCGGCCACCGTACTTTCCGGTAGGCGCACACTGCGGTGACCGCTAAGAGGGGTGGCGGTATTGCACCTGGGGCCCCGTACGGCGGCGGTGTGGGCCGTTTTGGGGTCTTTTCCGCCATCGCGGACTTAGCACTTCCGCCATGCCGTGGTGCTCGTGCCCGATGGGTCGGAATGGGCCGCACTTTGCTCCTTCGTGCAATGGCGGAAACGCTATTTACGCTGTGGCGCTCCGGTCAGTCGATTTCCGCAAGGGTCGTAATGAGGGCCTATGTCTTTTAGCTGATAGTTATAATCCAGCAATCGCATTGCAGTCCTCTATGGTTAACATGTTGGGCTTGGCATCAGTCAGGCGTGCTGTGCAGCCATCACAGGCCTGGCTTGTTGTTCCTTGTCCCCCTCCCCCTCACCCCTCCCCCCCTCTCTCTGCTTACCTTCAGAAATCAGCGAGGATGCGAGCCAGGGGAGTCCTCAGACGGACAATAATGTACTGCCCATTGATTGGAGTTAAAGAAGACGCATGCCGTGAGCCTGGAGGGAGCTGGAGAAACCCAGGCTATGAACTACGCAGCCGAACCTCAGAGCCCCCCTGGGGCGAGAGGCTTGGGAGGGGGCGCTCATATTTCAAGACCTCACGAGGCGTGCAGAGCTAGTGCGGCCTGTGCTCGCGCGCTCATCAGGATCGAGGAGTCTGTGTGGGCGGGGTGGGGGAGGAGATGCAACAACATACAGAGCCTGAATGACTACCTGGGGATGTGCCTAGCATCAATTATGCAATGAAGATGGTGAAATCGGGGGCAACAATAGTCCTATGGGGGTGATTGTACAAAAGTACACCTTTTTAAGCATGCATTAACAAAGGTAGCCGCGGGTTTAAGTGTATTGTCTGGCGCAGCAGGCAGTGTTGCTGGGGGGTCTTCCAATTGTTGTGACCTAAATATTTCCCAGCAATTTGTGAGTGACTGACCATACTGAATGAGCCCAATAAAACCAAGCGTTGTTGGTAAGGGGGTATTTTCCCCAGGAAATATTTTTTTCAATAATGGGTAAGGGCCTCATTACAGGTTTGGTGATATCTCGGCAGAAAATCTGTTGAGATGCCACCAAATAGATTTACCATTACCAGAACTTGGTCTGGCAGAATTACTGCCAGATTACAAGTGGCAAAATTGCAGTGTTAGCCCACATTTATGGAGTCCGGTGTACGCCAGAGGGATTTGGGCAGAATTACAACTGGCGATTATTACACCTGTGGTAATTCCATGGAAATTGCCAATGTTTGGCGGTAAAGTAGTAGAATTATCTCCAGCATTTTGCTGGAGATTTTTTGTCCACCTTACCTCCAAACCCATAGTTCGGTGGTGCAGTAATGCAGTCAAAACTCAGTTACCCCTACATTACCACCGTTTTTGGCCACACCACCAAACTCATAAATTTGAAATATCATGCAATTTATAATCTGTCCTGTAGGATAACACATGAACAAGATGCAATAGATGCCAAATCGCAAACTACATGGAGGAACACTTGCCAATACATTTTCATGATGCCTGTGCCCATAATGTATGCTAATATTGCCCCTTTAAGAACATACATTGGTTGTGCCTAATAATGCCAATATTGCCACTGTAAGAAAACATTGTCATGCTGGCTGTGGCAATATATGCTAGCATTGCACTTTAAGCATGCAAACACTTTGTTGACCTCCGATGATGATATGTTGTCACTGTAAGAATACATTTTCATGCTGCATGTGCCACCTTATTTTCAATGTTGCCACTTTAAGGGCATACTGATGTTGACTATGTCCAATAATGTCCCTGTAAGAAAACATTTTCAGACAATGCTCCATTAGCCTATTTGTTTCAACCCACCACAAACACAAGAAGTGCTCCACAATCAAACCCCTTAACTAGGTCTCATCGGTCCATACTACAAAAACAGTTTGCCCTGAGATACATGGCATTCATTAATACACACACACCCATATGCATTCCAACATAATTTAGAATCATGTGCACACTTACTAAACCTGCTCACACCCCCATTGAAACTAGCTCTCTCACACACAGCGTGCACGCGCGTGCACACCCACACACACGCTCACATGGCGCTGATAGCCGCAGTCCTGCCCTATGTATAACGCTGTAAAAGGCATTAGTGACACCACCAGTCTTTTTATTTGCAAAGAGTTTAGATATGTGTAATTGTGTTGTCAGTGCTAACACTACATTTGTATTATGGAGCAAAGACATTAATGTCATAATACAGTCAATAAGAACAAGCCTCTTTTGTTCTATCAAGTTACTTGATCCCACAAATAGAAGGGGCAGTACATTAGAGCCCTCTACTGATGAGCAGACACAGGTCTGTAGTATAGGGGAGCAAAGATGGAGGTGGAGATGAACCCAGACTTCCGACCATGCAGTTGGGGGCAGAAGAGGATTAAAAGCTACATACTGCAGACACCTTATACATCAATGTGGGTAACTCAGCAATGCATTCATTTGTTTAGAGCAGAGTGGGCCATTTCAGTTCAAAAGCCACATGTATCACAGCACCACTTAGGAGCCATCCCTGGAAGTTTAATTCCAGCCCATAGCCACTGAGCAAAGCACAATAGGTTGGGAGCCAGTTTATGAAATGTTTTAATATTTTTCCATGTGAGGTGAGTGTCATTGTTTTAAAGAGCAGTGTTATTGTATACACAGTTTTATCAGCCCAAGACCGATAAATAGCTCTCTAGTTTGCCACCAGCACACACATGCTTCACCCTGGGCATCATCCATGAGTTGATCGAGCTATATATAAACACGCTCTGACCTATAAAACAATAATGACCTTATTAGGAGCAAATATCTACACAATGTATTTAATGGCTGCGTACAGATTGCTTTTTGGCTCTGAACTGGAGGTGAACTTTCCGGGATGGCCACTCGCTGATGCCTGTGACACGTGTGGCTTGTTAGCTGAAATATCCCACTCTAGTCTCACATTATATAGTAGAAGGCTATTTCTGAGCATGTTTTAATTTCATCATAAAATGAATGGTGTTTATTTGTCTGCTGATTTGTAAGATACCGATGCATTGTTCGTTCGTGAATGATTTGCTCACATGCACACACGCGCGCACACACAGACACGCGTACACCCACCACACACACACTCCACCACCATCTTCTAGCCTGCGTTTGTAGGGGGGCGGTCCTAGTGGTGGTGCATTCATATAAATATAAAATCACCAGCATTGTCCAGTCCAATTTTGCTGAGTTGACGGGAGTGGGTGTGTGTGGGTCTTTGTATCGTGGTTTTACATAAGTGGCTGGGGGGTCATTATGAAATCACTCATCTTCTCAATGCAGTGTGGACGTGTGTGTGTCAAATGACAATGGATCGCCAAACAAAATCTAAGCAGGAGGGGTGTAGACAAGTGTGGACCCTACCAATTGTGTAATAAGTGGCATTGAGTAAGACATTGCCGAATGATAAACATTTGACACATTTCTGCTTTATAAGTTAGCATTAAAGTCGGCAATGGTGACGTGAGTTGTTATGATTTGGATGTCTATGTCAGTGGCAAATGCATGGAGCACACATGTCTGCATTGCATCCCCACCTCGTGTAGGGCTGATTGCTGCAGCGCTTGGACAAACTCTGAGGTGTCTGTGGACAGGACTAAAGGTGGCACCAGCAAAAGTGGCTTCAGATTGCAGAACTCAGATTATGCCTTGACATAGAGCGACCGGAACGACAGGCACAGTCTAGCATTCCACGATTATCCAAAGAGTGCCGAACAAGGTACAGCAAAATGTGAAGAAGATGGAGCTTTGCAGGACCAGGATGGGATGCTTTTTTGGTCTGTTTGCACATGGGGCACACTCAGACACGTTTGGTTCCATTAAGAAGTTGGGCAGACTGGTCTTGAGAAAGGAAGCGGTCTGGCCTGTTACATTCGGGGATGTCCATTAGACAGGACCAATAATAGACTGCATTTAGGAAGGGAAATGTTTAGGCCCAACCACTTTTGATTCTCTAAGGAAAGGCTGGAGCACAAGGCTCAGGCACAGGAGTTGTCTTCATGACACTACTCCATCAATAGTGCCATGTTCTGCTAGGTGCTGCCTTCCCTTCAGGACTAGCCTTTGGCGGCCATGTTTCTCTCTCTCTCTCTCTCTCTCTCTCTCTCTCTCTCTCTCTCTCTCTCTCTCTCTTTCTCTCTCTCCCTCTCTCTCTCTCAGATAGCCCTCCAGTTAGTGAGGGCCATGCTACTAAAGAGTCAGTAGTATGAAGAGAGGTCCCCATTCCTGGACTAGCAGAAGGTGGGCCACCACTCTGCTCAAAGGAGGAAACCCTTTCCCACAGGCTTGTCGAGGGATATTCACGTATCTGGCACAGGAACTGTTGTGGAGTACTTCTTTCTGCAACTCGAACACACTCTTTTGCAATTCTGCCCCTCTTTCTAGTTTCAGGCTTTTCATTTTACTCAGATAAGAGCAATCCTGGAGTTGGATCACCCCCACCCCTTTTCCAGAACAAAGCAGGTTTTTGCTGAGACAATGACAATAGTAGCATGACTTGAAGCAGAACCCTCCTGAAACACAGTTAGCCCTTTCGTGTAGGTGCATTTTCACCCTCTTTTCTTGTGCAGGGTCCTTCGAGCAGTCTAATAATTTTCTAGACACTTGGTGCTGCATTATTCACTCTCCGAAGCATCCACATAGGGTTTCGAAAGGCATTGCTATTTATACCAAGGAATAACAAGACATGACAAAACCTGGACTTCTCTCAAAACTGCTGCTACTCGGCTTTACAGACAGTGCTCATGTTCATTCACTCACTGTGTCTCTGTCAAACGTCTTCTTTCTTTCTTTCTTTCTTTCTTTCTTTCTTTCTTTCTTTCTTTCTTTCTTTCTTTCTTTCTTTCTTTCTCTCTCTCATCATAAATACATTGTGCTAAGAATGAGAGAAAGCGCTCCCGGTGATGTAAGGTTCCATTTTGACTTTTGAAGTTAGTAGTACGGATTAGCGTTGACTGGTATTTTGCCTGGTATTTTTAACAGGAAGTGTCAAGATTCATGCAATGGCAAGGGTTTACAAACAACATTCATCCACACAACCTACAATAAGAGAAAATCAATAAGGCAGATGCAAAGGTGTTATTGTGATCAAACATATATTGAGCATGGAACTGATTTGATATCTCACGGATGGAGTCAATATATGCCAGTGGATACCCAAAAGAACCATCATGGGCTACGGTCACTGCCCGCATCTGCCACTGCAGAATCAAATGCATAGGCACTGCCATCTCAGGACAGTTACAGTATTTCATGCCAGGCATAGTCACCATGTGCATGTGTTGGGTGTCTTGACCCACGTTCAAGTTATTATGCTGCAACATTTGGAGCTGTGGACTTAGAAAATCCAAGATGGCCGAAAAGCCTACATTTGCGCCAGAATCCAGGAAAACCACACAGTTTTGCGCACACCAAAATGGTCGCGTAACCTGCCACCCACCAGTGCAAAGAAATATGGTTCTGTTCAAAATCTGTTTTTATTAATGTCAAAAATTGCTAAGATCATGGGCACGAAACCAACAAACTAAAATCCAACTCTGGTTGAGTGTTCTACTTTACTCTACTGCAGATCCACATCAATGCCATGTCAAGCAAGGATCATATACTATCAAGTAAAATCATTTCTTTTTGAAATGCATTAATTCAAGACAGCACCCAAAAATAGGTGCAGTACCGGCATTGGACACTAACCGGCGCTAGCGATCTAAACTTTGATAGGAGAACTGTATTTCAGGAGTTGCAAAAGGATCCTGAGCTAGCTGGGACTTCAAACGCTTGCTGATTAATGAGAAATCTCAACTCCTGCTGTTCCCAGGCCCTCACAAAAAGATAGCCTGATTCAATTAACAGTTCAAGAGGCCTTCTGTTCATGGGAAACATTCACATCTGCCCTTCCCAGCAACAGCCCAGGATATCACATGGCCCTGTTGATTGGGAAGGAGAGGACTTCCCTGTAGCCTGCAGGAAACAACACAATAGACTCTTTCAATTGAATAGAATATGCTGATTTGATGTGTATCTGTAAACAGTGCTCTGCCTGGAAGGAAGGACATGTGATCTCTGACTCACCAAGTTTCGGGGGGTGGACCCAGACACTTTATTGAATTGAATTGAAGGCAAATATATGTTTGATAAGAATAATGATAACTAATTGTAACCAGATGACAGAAATGTACAACTTTGAGATTCTTAAAATGACAATTTTACTCATGGATCAAGACCCCGCTGGTCGCTCTGTGATGTTCTGAGGCAAAACCCCAGGAATTATGAATATTGCAGACACTGTGCTTATGCTAGAGACCTAGTAAATTACTGCAATATGCCCAGAAGAGGGGTGTACCTCTGTGTAAATTCGGGTAAAAGTCCAATATGGCAAAACCCACTAAAAATGAAAATAAGTTGTCATTTCTGAACCCAAGCTCTTAGGAAGATCAGAGTTGGGCAAGAATGTAGTTAATTCATCTGTGATATGTACATGTAATCTCAACAACGTGTGTACCTGGGAAGCATGTGTGGTTATGAAAAATCGTTTTTCTAAGTAAATGCAAAGGGGAGGGACTTTAGCAGCCATAAAAATATCATCACTCGGATTCATCCTGACTCACTGGTGTCACGCTGCGCGCAGGCGCACCACTTACCTGTTCTGGGGTCCCGGTTCTTCGGCCGCGGAGGTCTCCCTCATGGAGACTGTATCCGCGCTGGCGTCTTTCCTCGCGACGTCCCGCGGTCCGGGCTGGCTCCATGGGCGCGGCCATCTTGAATGTTCTGCGCATGCGCGGATCGTCAGTATCCGACGTTCTGCGCATGCGCAGTAGCGGGAGCTTGCGTTCCAGGCCTCGCCTTGGCCCCGGACTAGAAAGAGGCTCTGCACACATGGAAACATGCGTCTCAATGTGTTTTTTTCCGTGTGTGCGCTGCTGGAGCTCTGCTTGTCTCTGCCTCCATTCCCCTTCCTGTTTCTGCTTGCCAGTCCTCGCCTGCTTACTTGCCTCCTCCTTTGGGTCCCAGTCACAGTCCTTCCTGCCCTCTGCCCTGCTCCTTAGCCCTTGCCTGCCCCCTGATTCTGTTGCTGGGGTATTGCTGGCCAGCCTGGGCTATTATCTTACCCTGCTCTTACTTCTTGGAGTGATCCTTCCCTGGGTGGGCTGCTCCTCCCTCCTACTCTCTTCTCTTGTGTTGTGCCCTGCCGGTACCCTGCCTCCTCCTGCTTGTGTTGTGCCCTGCCGGTACCAGTGCCAAGAATCTCCGTGGGAGCACTGAAGACCCGTTTCTGGAACATCTTACTGGACTCAGCTTGGCCTTCTCTGTCAGTGGTTACACTGTCCCAACGTCACGCTAATACAGAGAAGAGCTCCTCGTGGCATTGGGAGCAGATTCAGTCCCATCCTGTCGTTTATTGTCAGGAGGGGGTTGGGTCGGTTCCTAGCGTTGCACTTTCCTCGGCTGTGATTCATCGACATACTGGCAGCCTCAACTCAGCGCTTTCCAGGAAGGAAAGGTAACTCAAGCTCTCGTGACGCCTCGTATAACAGATTGAGATGCCTATCCACCAGTCTCGACATGGATGACCTGCGGGAAGTACGTGATGAAATGCGAGCCATGCGCCTTGAGATGTCTGCCCTTCGCCAGGAGAACGACACCCTCCGTCAGGCGATGGAGCGGGGTGTGAATGTACCTCCACAACCCGAGAATCCCATGGCCTACACAACCCCCATGAAGTTCGATGGTGATCCACGTCAAGCAGCGGAGTTTTGAACCCATTGTAGGATCCATTTTCAGTTTCGATCGAGTCATTTCAACCTAGACAAGGCAAAGATTGGTTACATTCTTGGGAATCTGACTGGCAATGCTCTTGCCTGGGCCGCTCCCCTGGTTTCCTCCAACAGTCCCTTGTTAGGGGATTTCGCTGCCTTTGAGAAGGCCTTCCTGGATGTCTTCAAGCCGCCAAATTTGGCAGCCATGGCCCAGAATCAGCTAATGGACATTAAACAGGGATCTGGAGACATCATACACTACATTAGTCGGTTCCGACAGCTAGCAACTGACTCCCAATGGCCTGAAATCACTCAGAAAACGTTGTTCCGCCGTGGATTGCGAGATGAGTACAAGGACGAATTGCTACATATTCCTGAGCCAGAAACATTACCAGCATTGTTGGAACAGGTCCTCCGCATTGATCACAGGTTGGCCGAAAGACGAAGTGAACATCGCCGAACAGACCGATACCACCCGGGGCCCTCGGTACATCCTCCAGAATCGACTACCGCTACCGACATGGGACCCGAACCTATGCAACTGGGAGCCATTCGTGGACCATTGTCTGAAGCGGAAAGGAAGAGAAGGCGCCGGCAAAACCTGTGTTTGTACTGTGGAGGTTCCGGCCATTATTTAAGCACCTGTCCGCTACGTCCTTTGAAGAAACAGGAAAACTAACGGGCCCGCTGTATGGTTGGAAGGCAGCGGCGGGCCGTCCTTTTGGATCAGACCTTCCTCCGATGCATTCAGTGCCTTTATTGGTCTTAGAAGTAGGTATCGCCTGGCAAGGGAAATGCATGAAGACCCGGGCCCTTTTGGATTGTGGTGCATCGGGTAATTACATCGATGCCTCGTTTGCAGCATCTAACGGGATCCAGTTGCACCGCAAGGAACAGCCTGCGGTGGTAGAGGTGATCGATGGTACCCTCTTATCTTCTGGCCCGGTGTGCCAACATTCCGATCCACTATGGCTATCAGTGGAAGGGCATCTAGAACGGATCTCATTTGATGTCATCAAGTCTCCCTCTTTTCCGGTGGTACTCGGTCTACCATGGCTGCTCTATCACAACCCTCAGGTCAATTGGCCTTCCAGAACCCTGGTCTTTTCCACTTCCCGTTGTCCTCGGGAATGTCGTCTGCTTGAAACCTTTCCAACTGCTTTGGGGTCAGTGGGGTCTCCAGCCCTTACGACCACCTTTGATTGTCTATGTGTCACTCAGTCTGTACCGCAGGAATATGCTGGATTCCTTAAAGTGTTTTCTAAACCAGAGAGCATTCCGCTACCGCCTCACAGGCATTTCGACTGCTCCATTGACATTCTACCAGATGCAGTAATTCCTCATGGCAAGGTTTACTCCTTGACGCAAACAGAAAAGGGGGTCCTACATGAATACATTCAGGAGTGCCTTGGTAAGGGCTACATTGTACCGTCTAAATCCCCTGCGGGTTTTCCGCTGTTCTTTGTCAAGAAGAAGGAGGGTACTTTGCGCCCTTGTATCGTTTACCGGCAATTGAATGAGATCATGTGCAAGGACAGGTACCCCCTACCACTCATCCAGAACATCATTGAGTCTCTAAAGTCACCAAGTTGGATTTAAGAGGGGCTTACCACTTGGTGCAGATAAAAGAGGGTGATGAGTGGAAGACAGCCTTCAAGACTCCCTTTGGACACTACGAGTATAGGGTAATGCCCTTTGGACTTTGCAACGCCCCGGCCGTCTTCCAGCGATTCATGGATGTTGTCTTTTCGGATCTTGTTGGAGTTTCAGTGTGGGTATATCTGGACAATATACTGTTTTTTTCCTCTACTCGCATGGATCACGTCACGCACGTTCAGGAAGTGCTAAGAAGATTAGCCGCCAACCATCTGTACGCCAAGGTTGAAAAGTGTCAGTTTCATCAGGAAAGCTTAGAGTTTCTGGGCTATGTTATCAACAGCACGGGACTACGGATGGACCCCACGAAGCTACGAGCCATACAGGAATGGAAGCAGCCCCATGACATAAAGTCACTTCAACGATTCCTGGGCTTCGCAAACTTCTATCGACGCTTTATATCTAATTTCTCTCACCTTACCACCATGCTAACTCGCCTGACTAGCAATAAGGTTCCCTTTTTCTGGGATTCTCTGGCTGAAGCGGCTTTTCGAGATTTGAAGAAATCCTTTACTACGGCTCCGATTCTGAAACATCCGGATGATGAAAGACCGTTTGTAGTCGAAACCGATGCTTCAGACTTTGCAATTGGTGCGGTCCTATTACAGCATGATTCGGACACAGAGACGGAACATCCTGTGGCATACTTCTCACGGAAGCTAACACCCAGCGAAAGAATCTACGCTGTCATCGAGAAGGAACTTCTAGCAATAAAAGCAGCCTTCGAGGAATGGCGCCATCACTTGCTAGGAGGTAGATATTCGGTGGAAGTACGCACGGATCACCGTAACCTTCAATTCTTACGTTCCTTGCAATGCAGAACCTCCCGGCATGCTCGTTGGGTCTTTTTCTTCTCTCAGTTTGATTTTGTGGTGACATACATACCTTGTTCACAGAATATAAAGGCCGACGCCCTGTCTCGTTCTTTGGAGAATGACATCGAAAGAGCCAAGAGCCCGGAACCCTTGATTACCTCGAAGCATTTTCTGTCGATGTTGACTCCTTGGCTTCATCAACTACTAGATGCCACCCAGATGGATGCCTCCAGGTCTCAAATACTGCAACGTACTGATGTCAGTGAACGAAACGGTTGCTTGTTCTTTAAGGATCGCCTGTACGTTCCCACATGGGACCTTCAGAGGATTGTCCTACAAAATAATCACGACTCCGTTGTTTGTGGTCATCGTGGGGTCAAAACCACTCAAGAACTGGTTGCACGGCAATTCTGGTGGCCCGGATGGGCCAAGCAGGTTAAACAATACGTGGATTCCTGCCCGGTATGCGCTCAAACCAAGATACCTCACAAGAAACCTCTTGGTCTTCTGCAGCCAACACCTGCACCACCATACCCATGGCATACTATTGCCACGGACTTTATAGTCGAACTACCGCTCTCGGGTGGGCATACTTGCATCATGGTGGTGGTAGACTGTTTCTCCAAGTTGGCTCATTTCGTTCCCTTTCCTAAACTACCCACTACCTCTCAGATGGCGCAACGTTTCCTCCATGAAATATACCGTCTTCACGGCCTCCCTGAGAAGATATTGTCGGATCGTGGGTCTCAGTATATTTCTTCTTTTTGGGATCAACTGTGTCGTCATTTGGATATCCAGCGAGCTTTGAGTTCTGGTTATAATCCCCAAACCAACGGGCAAACCGAGCGTACCAATCAAACCCTTGAGCAGTACCTACGATGTTACGCAAATGCCACTCAAGACAACTGGTCAGGTTGGTTGGACACCGCTGAAGTGGCTTACAACAATGCTGTCCATTCTGCTACAGGACTCAGCCCTTTTTTTTGTTCTGTCGGCTTGCACCCCAAGTTGCTACCTGTTCGTCCTACACCTCCCAGTGCAGTTCCGTCGGCTGATGCCATGGTATCTCTTATCCACGACCAGCATCGTCTAGCGGCCAGTACCCTGGCAGTGGCACAAGCACGCATCAAGGACCAGGCCGATAAACGGCGGAGGCCTGAGCCCGACCTTCGGGTGGGTTATAGGGTGTGGCTCTCCTCCAAGAACTTACCAGTTCGCAATTTGCCCGTGAAACTGGCTCCCCGCTTTTTTGGCCCATTTCGCATCATTGGGCAGATTTCTCCTGTTGCCTTTCGTCTGTCCCTGCCGCCTTCTTGGCGGATCCATCCTGTCTTTCATGTCTCGCTCCTGAAACCCTGTGTACCTGATGTTTTGGGGCGTCCCTGTTCCCGTCCTGCCCCGGTATTGGTTAAGGGTGTTCCTGAGTTTGAGGTGCAGGGGATTTGTGATTCACGGATCAGGCGCGGGGTGCTGCAATTTCTGGTCGGTTGGAAGGGCTATCCGGCTTGTGACCGCACTTGGGAGCCTCGTTCCTCTGTACATGCCCCTCGCTTGGTTCGGGACTTCTACCTCCATTATCCCTGGGAGCCTGGTGCCCCTGGGTTGTCCGGGAGGGGGTATGGTGTCACGCTGCGCGCACGCGCACCACTTACCTGTTCTGGGGTCCCGGTTCTTCGGCCGCGGAGGTCTCCCTCATGGAGACTGTATCCGCGCTGGCGTCTTTCCTCGCAACGTCTCGCGGTCCGGGCCGGCTCCATGGGCGCGGCCATCTTGAATGTTCTGCGCATGCGCGGATCGTCAGTATCCGACGTTCTGCGCATGCGCAGTAGTGGGAGCTTGCGTTCCAGGCCTCGCCTTGGCCCTGGACTATAAAGAGGTTCTGCACACACGGAAACATGTGTCTCAACGTGTTTTTTTCCGTGTGTGCGCTGCTGGAGCCCTGCTTGTCTCTGCCTCCAGTCCCCTTCCTGTTTCTGCTTGCCAGTCCTCGCCTGCTTACTTGCCTCCTCCTTTGGGTCCCAGTCCCAGTCCTTCCTGCCCTCTGCCCTGCTCCTTAGCCCTCGCCTGCCCCCTGATTCTGTTGCTGGGGTATTGCTGGCCAGCCTGGGCTATTATCTTACCCTGCTCTTACTTCTTGGAGTGATCCTTCCCTGGGTGGGCTGCTCCTCCCTCCTACTCTCTTCTCTTGTGTTGTGCCCTGCCGGTACCCTGCCTCCTCCTGCTTGTGTTGCGCCCTGCCGGTACCAGTGCCAAGAATCTCTGTGGGAGCACTGAAGACCCGTTTCTGGAACATCTTACTGGACTCAGCTTGGCCTTCTCTGTCAGTGGTTACACTGTCCCAACGTCACGCTAATGCAGAGAAGAGCTCCTTGTGGCGTTGGGAGCAGATTCAGTCCCATCCTGTCGTTTATTGTCAGGAGGGGGTTGGGTCGGTTCCTAGCGTTGCACTTTCCTCGGCTGTGATTCATCGACATACTGGCAGCCTCAACTCAGCGCTTTCCAGGAAAGAAAGGTAACTCAAGCTCTTGTGACGCCTCGTATAACAACTACTGAGTTCCCCAGTGAGAGCACAGAGAATTCTCTAGCCTATCAGGATCATGAGAGGGTGGGGCATAGAAAGTCAGCCTCCCCACCCACTTTCAAAAGACATAAAAAGAGCCACTAAGACCCAGAAAGGGACACTCATTTTCCCACTTCACCTGAATTCTTGCGAAGCACTCTGCTGGACCAGACAATATCTAGAAGGACCATCTCCAGAACTTAGACTCCAGATGCCAGAACTTTGTAGCAGAGAGGCCTAACCCAAACAGCTGAACTCTTCTCAGCAGGCCTTCATATCCCAGCAACCTAACCATACTATTCAATAGCCGGGCAAGCTGTTTGATTCTGGCTAGAACCTTGGGCCAGAACCATATCCAGACCCAGAAAGCAGAGCTATATCCAGATCCATATCCAGACCCAGTAAGCAGAGCTGTATCCAGAGCCTGAGAGAGACCCAGACCCGAGGACACGCTGTGAACGGAACCATTGCCAGAGACTGTCTGGAGAGAGAAACGCAGCCCAATCCTGACCCGATCCGTGCCGAAGTCGCATTCCTGTCCAAAATTAGGAGTGAGTATCCAGCCAGAACTGTGCATAGTCATCTCTTAGTTTAAAGTAATCTTATCCCATCCATTCAACTTGTCTAGAACTGCATTTAGTCCTGTGACTTCAAATCTGTAAAAACGCCACATGTCATTCTGAAAACTTAACTTATTTCTGAAATCTATCTCCACAAAATCATCCACATCTTTTGAACTGTACGTGCTAGGAACGAGATTTAACTTTCATTTTAAAGATAAGAATCTGAGCCTAAAATCAACTTTCTACTCCTAATAGTTTTTCTATAATCGCGTTCGACGCACATGGAAAAAGTGCCGCGAATTGCAACTAGCTCATTTCACCACTTGTAAAAAAAACGCTGTCTTTTGCATTGTATTTCTGAAATCAGTTTTCAACTTGATAATCCCTCATGAATCACTGATATTGTTGACCTGAACCAATCTTAAGTAGCTATCACCTACCCTGAATCTCCTATCAGGAATTAGAATCATTTTTGCATATTTTTGCATTCTTTGCAAATCACATTTAAAGTATTTTTGCCTGTGTTTTAAAATCATCCCTGAGCTCTAAGCTTGCTGGGGGGAATTGAACATTGATTTGCATTTTCATTGTATTCCTGAAAACTGTGTGCTCCCCTTCCATCTCCTTATATTGCATATGGGGGGAGTGAATTGTCAAAAGAAAAGTGATCATATTATCTCTTGTTGAAACCATCTCAGTTATTTCTGTGCTGCATTCTTTTCCACCATTGCATTTCCTTGAATCCATAAAAGCATTCTCAGCTAACTTATCCTCTCTATACCAACTCCTAAATAATTAAATACACGTACAATTGTAATATTATCCATTGTTGATCATTGTCATATTCTTAAGTGTGATATCAAATATTAATTTATTATAAAAGTGTGATATATATATCTTGTTTAATTTTTCAATAAATCTGTTAGTTTGCAAAACAAACCTACTTCTTGGCTCAGTGAGGTCAGGGGGATTCAAAGAGAGGGGCATTATAAGGGTTTATCATCGAGATTATAACTTGTCATACAAATATATAAATAAGGGCTTCCCTTGTGCATCCCAGACCAGGCATTGACTTAGTTGGAGTGCTTGATTGAAGTCATTAACAGAGTGGGGGCTCGTCCGGGATATCTGGATTAGTTCTACCACTTATACAGCTTAATACAGTGTGCGAACTGATTGGATACCTAAATCCTGTTGGATCACCACGCTGTATTACACTGTAAAAGCACTCCTCAAAGGAACGCTCTAAGGAAATGGTTTGTTTTTCAAAATAAAATACTAACTTCTGTAAGTCGGGAAGGAAATCAATTTCCAGAATGACGACCTTGGTAGATATCAAAATAGCTAGAGAGCACCTCTTACATAAACTATTGGTGAGAGATGAGTGGACTGAACAGGGCCAAAATGTGTGGTTGCAGGCAACCGCGAAACAGGTCACTGTAACGTATCAGATAAATGGAAAGAGCAGGGTCCCTTACATATGGCACTGAGTGAACTATAAATGGCCCCTAAGGCCAAGGATGAGCACAACAAGATTGCCAGGGTAGCGGCATATTTATATTTATATATGGGAGCCATACAGGACAAATGTGCTGAAGGCCAAGATCTGGCAAATAGGCAACAGATGGCATTAGAGAAGGCCCAATCTGACCTGGTCTCTTCCGAGCAGAGGCTGCAGAGGAGCCAGTAGGCAGAAAATGATAGTAGGCAGTATATCATTAAAATAAAAGAGGACATGGATATACTGCAACAGGAAAAGACAGACCAGGATACCAGATTTCTGCTAAGTACAGTGCAATTTAGTGGGGAACCCCAGGAGATTAGGCCCACTAAGGGCATCCTGAAAACCTCTGCCCAGTTAGGTCAGTGGGGGTGTACTCATCAAATCCTGGCAGCAAGGAGGAATCTGAAGACTCCTCTGAGCATCACAGGACACAGGAGACCAGGTCCCCACATTCTGCCAGCCCTTCCCAGGCTCACAGAATCCGGGAAAACCTGGAAGATCAGATGGGAACCTCGGGGAGCAGTGCTTCTGAGTCAGAGGATGAATGGACCAGGGTTACCCGAGCCAAAAAGGCCAATAAGGGAAAAAGGGCCATGCTTAAGAACCCCTTAAAACAAATTAAGGCAATAACGAGTGTCATCACCACTTATCACAAGAACGCCAAGTATTCTGTTTGGGAACACTTGGAGCTTTATGAACAAATGATGGAGACTTTCCATTTGAAAGACAGCAGTAGCTGCATTCAATATGTAAAGTGGACATTCTCCCCAGAATACTCCAGTTTCTTTGCGGGGCTTGAGGACCAAAACCATTCAAGATGGTCCACATATAGGGTGGCCATCTTGAAACATTTTTCTGTTCACAGAAATCCCCAAGAGGCTCGCAAGGCAGCCTAGAATTTGCAATGTGGGGAGGATCAGGCCCCACAAGAATCTGTGCAGGAATTGAAGCGTGCCTTTGTGCAGACTACCAAAAGGGTGTGCACAGATAGCAAAGAATGTGTAAATACATTTTTCCATGCCTTGCCCAAATACATCATGACCCAGCTAGTGAGAGATTTTCATGAGAAAAGGTCACTAGACTGGGTCATTGAACAGGCTACCCGGATCTATGAGGTGCAGAAGCCCATAGAAAATAAAAATAATGCCCAGAAAAGTCCCAAACCAACCAGCATCCCTGCTGCTGCCAAGGTGGCAGAGATAAAGGTTGCCCCCGTTTTAGATTTGGAGATGGGGGGCCTAAAAACCTGCCTGCACCGAATAATTCTCAGCCCAGAAGGCCCTTGGGCCAGTCACAGACAGGGAGTCAAGGAGGTAGTCCCACAAATGGGGTCCCTCGCTCCCCTGACTATGTAAGTCCCCGCTACAAGGGAAACTGACCCATCCTGGGGTATGTGTGGACCCCTCCAGCCCAATTGGGGGGATCCACCGGGCACCCAACCCAGAGAACTTCCCTTCCAACTTCCCACAGGAGGGCAGAAATTCACCAAACCCTGGGCAGAACTTTTTTCCCAGGTATCCACCCAATTTCCAGCACCAAAATCATCCATCCTTCTTTCCCCAAATCCCTGAGCCCAGACCACCTAATCCGGGAGAGGGGAGGTCAAGGGTGGAGGGGTACCCAAATCTTCCCAACACGGGGTACTACCAGAGAAGGGATAGATACCCTTCCCGGGTTCAGCCCAGGGGAGAAAATAGAACCCCATATCATCCTGGGCGGGTTTCCCAGTTAGAGCGCCAGGTCCAAAATATGGCACGGGATCTGGGTCACATGCTGAGGGCTCAACAGAACCCTCAGATGAGCATGCCAGCACAGAATGCCCCAAACTCTGGACCTGGTGCTCCAGAACAATGATGGGGCCAGCACCCCGATAACCCACTGGTTCCCAGGGAGGAGGTACAAGGGGGAGGGGGGTGTAAAGTCTTGGAGGAAGCTTCCTTCCCCACTTGTAAACAGCCCCTGGAAACCCAGGAACCGGAAACAAAATCTCCTACCCCTGAAAGTCTGCCACCCAATGAGCAGAGAGGAGGTAGGAGAAACAAAGGACCCAAACAGACCCTTTTTGTGGAGGAGGTACAGGTCTTCTAATTTGAGGGAGAGGGATCCTCAGAGGATCCTGGGAAAAGGATCTTCTCCTTCAGAGATGGGGGAACTCTTCCCAAGGAAAAATGGGTCCCAAGGGATTCCAATCCAGACTGGGTAGATGTGGGGATTGAGCTGTCGCCACCCATCATTCTACCCAGAACCAACAATACCGAAAACCCCTGGTTCAAACCCGTCCTGGTGACTGCCTCCAAAAAGGGGGGGGGCGGCCCTGAACCGGAACCAGGGGAACCCAAAACCGCATCAATAGACTGGGTAGAGGTGGGGATTGAGCTGTCGCTGCCCATCATTCTATCCCAGAACCAACAATACCGAAAACCCCTGGTTCAAACCCATCCTGGTGACTGCCTCCAAAAAGGGGGTGGCGGCCCAGAACCGGAACCAGGAGAACCCAAAACCGCATCAATATCCAATTGCCAACTTTTTCTTTCAGATTCCCAAAACTCCCTGCCGAACTCTGCCCAAATCTCTTCTCTCTCAATGTCCAAAACCAGAAAATTAGCCCACCAGTTGTCCAAAAATGTGCATTATCTGTGCCCCCTTGAGGAGAAGGAGGGAAGATACTATGCCCCGGTACAAGTACAGGGGCAGGGTACAATTTTGGCACTGGTGGACACTGAATCCCAAGCTACCCTTCTGTCCAAAAGGGCCTTTGATGAACTAAATGCAGGAAGGGGGGAGAATTACCGTATTCCTCTCACCTCTCTTCCTGGATAACTTCAGAACTTTGACGAAAAGGAAATTCCCATTGAGGGGACTGCAGATTTGGACATCAAAATTGGGCGACACAAGGTGAAACACCTAGTGACTCCAGAGGGCACCCCTTGTTTACTATGGAATGACCTCCTGAGAAGGTTGTCACCCCTAATAGATTGAGTAAACAAGGTCCTCTGGACCCAGACTAGCCGACCAATAAAATTAAAACAGAGCGTCAACCATGTTAATTTAAACGGCACATGCCACATGGCTGAACAAAAATCTGACCAAGTAGAATTTCACTTCCAGAATAACCAAATTCCAGACATGAGAGTAATAGCAATAGGACAACAGACTGTTGATGGGGGGTCCTCTCTATTTCTGAAAATCAACCTTCCTTCCAGTTTAAGGTGGTATTCCACACTGGAAGGAAACACTCTGACATTCTTTACTAATCCACAATCAGAAGCTCCCACTCCTATAGTCCAGAAAGATATGAAATCAGCTCAGAGCCTGACTGATGTTCAGCAAATTGGAGAGCAGTTGTTCATCCCTGTTCAGTTAAATGATGGGAAGGACTCTGTTCTCGCCCGAGTGTGTGTGAACAACGGTAAGAGCTTCATCAGCGAAGCCATGTTACGCCAACTCCAAAAAGATCCAGTTGTTCCCACATTCAAACTCATAGACGAAAGGGAAATGGACCTGGAAGCACCCAATTCCAAACATCTCCTGCCAAGCAGGTGTATGCTCAAAATCTCCATTGGCAACAAGAGCATAGTCCATAATTGTTGGGTTGTGCGAGACGTCACTGCTGCCTTTTACTTAGGCAGTGACATTCTCAATCGCTTTGCCATTAGTTTGGACCTAATAAACTTCAAAGTTTGGTCCCGATTAGCGGATAATCCCATGGGCTTTGATTATCCAGAAAAAGCATTTAGGTCAGCTCAATTGCTACCTTATGCAGTTGAAATTCAGATTAAAGAGCAAGTTACCATCCCAGAAAGGACCCGGCAATTCTCCCTGGAAGTGAAAGTTAAAAGAGGACAACAATTGAAAAACCCTGATGCCTATATTCATCTAAATGCCTCTCTCCAACAGCAAGGGTTGGGGGTAAACCCAACACCATTAGTCAACATAGAACATGACACCATTCCAATAGAGGTGGATAACAGCGACTTAAAGAGTATTACTCTAGCCGCAGGCACCATTATTGGAATGGCGGTTGATGACCGGCATTTTTCCATTGATTTAGGAAATGAACTGTTAGGACCAATACCCAAGGACTGTTTTGACAGTGATAGTGATGACAATACAACACCAGACAGGATCTTTACCCGGCATGGGGGGAACTTCCTTGTGTACACTTCCTGCCCTTTTGGTAAGGAAGATGTGACTTGTGACTTTAGAAGGGATGAGGTGATTTTCCAGGTCCATGAGGGCTGCTTTTCCCACCTGAAGCCTCCAGTCCAAATCAACACTCTGACCAGGGACTTCTCCACCCAGCTGGAGGAGGCCGCTGAGATAGCAAAACCAGATGTCTTTCCAGGCTTCAGGCAGATGGTGGAAGAGAGAGTCAACCTGTGAAAAGAGAAAAATAATATGAGGCCGGGAAACCCAAAGGAAACACACCAAACAACGGTTACAAAGGAACATACAAAGTACTTTATTTTAAGGTCAAGCAATGACAAAGTCAATGACAAATCGGATAGCTATCGGCCCTCAGTACAACACAATGAACCTCAACGGGGTTCGATGTATTCAGTGAGAGACTGTACATTGGGACATTCAGGCTTTTATACATTTCTTTAGCCTGTTGTCCAACCCCTTCGCGGGTTAACCATTCCATGAATGTATTACTGGTCTAGGGTCTCTGCCAGGTCAACTTTCATTTATTCATCAGTATGTGCATAGATCAGTTCCGTTGATACAAGTAATACATTTACACACAGGTCAACAGAAGGACAAGGTCTCAGTTCGCAACCCTAACAAGGGGCTTGCAGGCAAGTTATACATTAGGTGTACAGAGGTCAAGACGACCTAGATTCTATTCGGAATGGCATCGTCCACCATTTTGATGTACAGGGTGACTTTTACACAGCAAGAGAACCTAAAATGGCGGTTTGATTCAAGATGGCGGCCTACATCAATTTCTAAGGTCAAGACCTTGCCGTAAAAAGTTATTTGTGTACAGTTTTAAGCAACTTGGCATAGGCCAATATACATATAATCGTTTACAATAGGAGGCATAATTTAATATCCAGTTTGACAAACCCTCCTTTTGGCCTATGCCAAGTGATAAGAATACTTCTGATCTCCTTGCAAGTAACTCCATACGGCATCGTCCATACACCCTGAATCGCTGTCAGAGATATATATGGTCATCAGGTCATTCACTAAAATCTCTTTTAACACATACTCCTTGGAAGTTTTATCCGGGGCATATCCTTTTTGTCCGATCATACCTATCGCCTGAGCACAACATCCTTCTAGCATCGAACATATACTAGGCAGACATTGTATACAACAACAAAGGAATAGCAGAACTCCCAAAATGATCAACAAAACTGAAAGTACCTTCCAACCCCAAGATCGCAAGAAATCCCAAAACCAAGCACTAAGATTCCAGTTCCCCTTGGGAACATGCACTTCTGAGCTAAGGACTTGCAGATTCTGAATTGCTTTGAAAATGGTTGGGGAGGAGTCTGGTACGAAAACACAGCAAGTGGACCCCACTAATTTACATACTCCACCACGTTCAGCCAGAATGACATCAAATGCCATCCGGTTCTGGAGTGCACTAATCTTATTGCTTTCTGCTCTAATGTCATGTTATAGAGTATATCTGTGGTCCGGATGATGGTTCTCTCCAGTACTCTCGTTAGTCTCCTGATGTCTTCGGAATTTGCTATCTGCCCCCAAAATGGCACAACTGATTTTGCTATATCTCCCAGCACTTGTGCGGGGGTATCACCATTCTCGTCCCGCCATGGTCGAGCCTTTGAAACTTCCAAAGTGCTTGCTATGAATACCCCAGGTAACAGGATCCCTAAATAACAGGTTCCCTGCCAATCCCTGGGCAACCATGGAAATGCTACATTACCGCAAACGAAATAGACAGGTTCGCCCACATACAAAGGTCTGTCTTCCCCAGCCAAATTTGCAACGTTGGCACAGCCTTTAAAATCTCCCATTGACCGGGTACCATTCCTCTATATGCAGAAAGAAACTGAATCGGGGCTATGGTTAACAGAGTAAGAAGGAGGCACGGCGTCCTTATTGCCTATGGAAGCCATTTTAAAGGAAACCAAAGATTGGAAGGACGAGATAGTCTATCAGAAGCCCTAATTGAAGCAACGTTGAGTTTGCTCCTATTTGCGAAAAGCGAGTATCCCAGGGGAGTCAGAACACGTTTTTCAAAATTAGTCAAATTAGTTCCATCAAAATTCCCCGAGATGCTATTATTCCATCGGCCAAAGAACAGTGCTCTAAGAGAGGCATAACAAGCAGTCGTCAAAGGTAAGGGATGAATATACCAACCTAGCCCCTTATCCCCATGTTGTGGTAAATGTGTGCAGACCCAACAATTGGTTTTGTTAAAAATGGCATGTGTTGTTTTCATAATCAACATCATAGTATTATTGTGATACTTCTGTCTATGCTGAGAGTCCCTAGGTGACAGAGTATGCAAATGTACAAAAGGAGTAAAAACAGTAGGTACAATTTCAGTTGGCAAAAGAGGCTCTAGAGGATAAATCTCCTCGATGTACCAGAATCCTAAAGCAGTTACTCTAAAAACCCCAATTATTATCATCAAAACACAGCAATACGTTTTCGGGGCCCAGGCACATTGTTCATTGTTCAAGTTGATCACCCCCTTATTTACAAGTCCAATACGGGCAGTAGCGGTGGCAGGCATCGTAGTTTTTGGATGGAAACCCCAATGTTCATTGCTGGCGACCCCCCGGTTGCGCGGCTTCTTAGTCCTTCCCCAACCCTAGCCAACAGAACCCTCTTTCTCAAATTTGGGCAAAAGCAAGCCCTTGATGATCCTTTCCTTCATTTGAATGCACAGTCGAACCGTGCAGTGGGTCTATTTTCTCCGCCGAAGAATATGTCTGGTGGTTCCCGGTACTGTTTGATCCGGAAATAAGGTAATGTCACTCCCTGAGGGAAGCAACATATCAGAGAAAGCAGAAGTTGCAGAATTCGGAGCAATTGTTTCTGGAAATGACTTTTCCAAAGAGTGTGGAGACAAAATGGACAGTTCCCCAAGCCCCACGGGCTCAGAGAGATTCTCCGACTCACTCACAGTGCTATTTGCTGCTTCAGGATCATCGCTTGCAGCGTTAGTGAGGGGTTCTGTTTCTTCTGTAACATGCAGAGTTGGGTGAGGAAGTTTCTTGACATGCGTCACATGTATCCAGTTCTTCTTGCCAGCCACCTGCACTGCCGTTTGGGTAACCAACAAGACCTGGAATGGTCCCTGCCAGCGAGTTGAGAGGCAAGAGGACCGCTCATATGCTCTCAGCAGGACCCAGCTTCCAGGCCGGATGTTGTCACCTGGGCCCTCGTAGCGTACAGGTAAAGCTGATCGTACCTGATGATAAATGAAATACAGAGTTTTAGTCAACTGGTTACAGTCGTCTGAAAGCAATACATTCTCAACATTTCTCAGTGCTTTAGGTTTCGGAAGATCCCAAATATTGGCAGGCCTCCCCATCACCACCTCAAATGGAGAGAGCCCAGTCTTATTTTGAGGGGTAGTGCGCATGGCTAGTAACGCGATCAGTAAGGCGTCCGGCCATTTTAGTTTGGTACCGGCACACGTTTTAGCGAGTTTGTTCTTTGGGATACCGTTATGTCTCTCTACCAACCCGGCACTTTGAGGATGTCTAGCCGAATGAAATCGCTTATCAATATGTAGTGCCGTACATATCTGTAAAATTACAGCAGCAACAAAATGTGGACCATTGTCCGACCAAATGACTCTTGGCAACCCAAACCACGGGAAGTACTCCTTTATCATAATTTTCGCAGTGGTCATGGCTGTAGCATCTTTGACAGGGAAAGCCTCAACCCATTTATAAAGGCACAAATGATCGCAAGGACATATTTTAAGCTATTGCACCGCTCCATCTCAATAATATCAAAATGAATCACTTCAAACGGGACAGAAGGAGGCCCAAAGCTACCCCTTGGAGTTACCGTCCCCTTCCCCACATTGTGCTGTAGGCAAATCTTGCAATTTTGGACATAATGCTGAGCAATTTTCGAAATCTTATTATTTACCCAGACTTTCTCTAATATTTTCGTAATCTGTTGAGCACACACATGTGTGGGACCGTGTGCCATAGTAACCATCAGGACTATGTAGGCATTAGGAAGTAACCATTTCCCTTCAACTGTGTCCACCCAACACCCATCATCATCTAATTTCCCCAAGCCTTCAGCCCATTTCTTAAATTCTTCCATTGTGGCATCAGCCTGGATATCCCGCACAGGCTCAATATCCTCGTCCATTACATAGACATCCATAGTTTCTCTTAGAGCACACATTTCTGTGTGAAGATCTGTGGCAGTTTGTCTGGCTATCTGATCAGCGAAAGCATTCCCTTTTTCTACATCGTCTGTGATCTTGCGATGCGCTGCGCATTTCATGATCGCTAACTGACTAGGGAGCGTGAGCGCCGAGAGCAATTGTGCTATCAGGGGGCCATGCTGAATCTTGGTCCCATGTGAAGTTAGACACCCTCTCTCTGACCAAAGTCTCCCAAAGTTGTGAGCCACCCCAAAAGCATACTGACTATCAGTATATATATTCACCGTTAGCCCTTCGAAAAGCTCACAAGCTCGGGTTAATGCTATAATCTCTGCGGCCTGCACGGAGTTATGTGTAATTCGCTTGGTCTCTACAACCGTGCTTAATGTAGTGACTGCATAAGCAGCTGTGGATGTACCATCGGAAGTTTGAAACAGGAGCCAGCACAAAATAGCTCCCCTTGCGCATTATCCAAAGGAGTGTCCTTAAGATCAATTCTGCCCTTCGTTTCTTGTTCAGTAGTATACAGGCAGTCATGTGACTCATCGTCACCTCAAACAGTATTTTGCGGGAAGGGTAGGAGTTCAGCCGGATTAAGAACACAACACCTCCTAATGTGTATGTGGGGAGCAAACAAAATCAATTCATATCTCGTCAATCGTGCGGAAGTGAGGTGTTGCATTTGAGTTTTGTTCAATACAACATCTGCAGAATGAGGCACCATCAGGGTTAGATCATGGCCTAGGACCATTCCCTCACTCTGTTTTACAGACGCGGCAGCAGCAGCGACAGCTCACAAACATCTTGGCAAAGCGCATTCGACAGGATCAAGGGCGGAAGAGTAGTAACCGCACAGCCTATTCTTCCCTCCATATTCCTGCATTAATACAGCCAAAGCACATCCTTCACATTCATGCACAAACAACACAAAGGTCTTGTTGTAATTTGGTGTACCCAAAACCGGTGCAGAGCATAATACAGTCTTGAGAAGCTCAAATTATTGTTTATGTTCCGATTTCCATGGCAATGGCGAAGAAATGCCCTTTTTTTTTTCAAAGCCAACATCGGTTTTATCACCAGTGAAAGGTTCGGGATCCATAACCAACAGTAAGAAGCCATACCTATTAAGGCTCTGACTTCCTTCTGTGTACTTGGGACAGACATGCCAGAAATGTGTTTTATTCTTTCAGGTGTCAATCTTCTTCCCTCCTTTGACAGGAGGTAGCCTAAATAGGCGACCTCCTGGCAACAATATTGAAACTTATTAAGTGTAGCTTTGTGACCATGCTTAGCTAGATGGATGAGCAACAATACAGTGCCCTCTTTACAAGAGCTCTCAGAATCTGCTGCTAAAAGCAAGTCATCAACGTACTGAAGCAGCGTACAAGTAGGGGGTAATTCAAGAGTATCAAGCTGTTCTTACTATAAATGCTAGGATTCTCGGTGTAACCTTGAGGTGCACCAGTAAATGTGAACAAGTCTCCCCCTAAGGTGAACGCGAACAAATATCTACTGTCCTTGTGTATAGGAATACTGAAGAAAGCATTCTTCAGGTCCACAACACTGAAGTAAGTAGCCGTAGCTGGAATCATAGTTAATATCGTCGTCACATCAGACACAATTGGAAATTGTGGAGCGACAACTCTATTGATGGCACGCAAATCAATTATAAAAGGAAACGTAATAGCATTATCGCCTTTTTTCTACACGGGTAGGATCAGACTATTGCACAAACTTCCTGTAATCTCCTCAATCACCACATGATGCACAAAATCGGAAACAATGCTCTTCAAAGCTCGCTCACCTTCAACCGAGATCTTGTACTGCGGGATACGTGTCAGCTTAATACCATGTTTCAAGACGATTCTAACAGGCTCAATCTGTAGAACACCGACATCATTGTCGTCAGCTGCCCACAAACACTCCGGGACATTACTGAATTCTGGTGGCAAAGGTCTAGTCAAAAATTGTGAAACAGAAAACTGCTGTGGTGAAATCGTCAAACACACTCCATCAGATGAACAATGAATTATCGCAATTAATTCCTTCAACAGATTCAACCCCAACAAATTCTCTCAACAATTCGAAGTCAAAAGAAATGGACAGTGGTCCGTAAAGGGACCCAAAGAAATAGGTACCGGCGAAGAAACCGGACAAATGACTGGTGTGCCAGAAAACCCTACGGAGACATTGGTTTGCCCTGACAGTGGAATGTTTGGAACCCGCAAATGATCAATGGAGCACTTCTGTGCTCCAGTGTCTATCAAGAACTGATGTTTCCTATTTCCCACTACCATTTCAATGTAGGGACCTTTCTGACTAACGGGAATAGGTGTAGGTTCCAAACCCTGCTTTGGGCAATCCTAACGAAACAGAATATCATCAGAAGTAAGCTCCTCAGAGAGGTAAGCAGCAGAAGGGTGATGGAATATGTTTCTAGTATCCACACTCGAAGTCTGATTGTCCTGTGAAAAAGGTTGCTGAGGATCCTGTGAAAACTGACCTCTACCAGGGCCCCCCACCCGGGGGCGACCTCTGGGTCGTCTACCCATACTCCCAAATGTGTTATTCGACCTCTGTCGAAGGACGGGGCATTGTGCACGCCAATGACCCTCCTGGTGACAATAGGCACACTGGTTAATGTTCACAGGACCCAAGGGCACGTTCCCTTGTGGAACATACTGGCCTCTAATCTGCGAACTACCCCTTCTGGGGCTTCTAACAATTTGTTGTAACAATACTTTAGTCTTTAAGTCTCCTTTTCTCTTTTCTACACTATATTTTTCATTATTGATACGGTTCTCGTAGTACTGAGCCATGTGCAGTACTTCTGATTGGGATTTCACCTGCCAAGCGCTCTCGGAAGACATAATCTGTGACTGGATGTCAGGCAGCAATTCACGCACAAATAGGTCTACAAATAACCTTTTCCCAGATTCTGTGCCTAAATCCTGTCCACGGAAGTCCGAGAATACTTGTTCGAACCGAATAAAGAACTCGGTGGCACCCTCAGATTTTCCTTGGACACAGACTGCAAGCTTGTCCCAAATAATTCTTTTTTCGGGAATTATAGTTTTTAATTTCGCAATAATTCTGTCAGGCAAAGTGAGTATCACCTGAGGCGGTCTCTCACCAGCTGGCCTTTCCCCGTCAAGCCTAGTTATATTATCCCACGTATCTCCCAACCCAGGTGCATCATCTATTGTTCTAACCTGCTTCCACAAATCTACGGGCAGGAGTACAGGGAATAACAAGTCAATATCGCCTAGGGTGAACACTGAGGACTGCAAGATGGACCCTATCTCTTTATAGAATCCTGTCAGATTTTTCCTAATGTCGGGAATAGAGTGCCTAATAGTGTTCACTTCCTGTCGTGAAAACGGGAAGTGAACAAACTGTGATACATAATGTGCAGGAATGTCCACAGCAGCTATACCTGCTGCAGCATTAGCGGCAATCTCAACCTTTGGGACAAATGTCAGAGGTACCTCTCTCATAGGCAACTGAGATATAGGCAACTCTGAATGCTTTCTAAGCAACAGAGCTAAGTTGAGCGCTAATGCAGTCGAAGAAGTGTCAAGTGAAAAAGCTCTCTTATAAATACCCAGTAACTCTGTGGGACAGCTAACCTTCTTCCTCACACATTCATCCTGCAGGTACTCTACCATTACCTGAATCACCTTCCTCTGCATTTCTAGCGTATATTGACTGTATGTGTCATATACCTCAACCGGAGTTATCTATGAATCCGAAATCCATCTAATCGCATCTCTTGTACAAGTTTGTGCTTCCTCAGATGCCCATTTACGACACAGAAGAAATCGTTTCTGTACATACATACTCTCTTCTTCGTCATCCTCATTCCGTAACTTCTCCAAATCTCTCCTATACTCAAATAACCTTTCAAAATGCTCATGTACTTTCTCCACAGTATCTCTTGATAGTGCTAAAGTATTCAGATCCCTCAGCCCTTGTGGTAGATCCACATTATTTAATTTACCCCACATTACACATAAATGAATCCCTAAACCTTCAATAAAAACATTTTTCTCAGGAAAAATATCCATATTAGACAGTGTGGCAAAAACAATAGCTTGATCATCTCTCTCCATACAATGCTTAGCCCATGCAAACAAATCCCACTTTTTATCTGTAAGGACAGTATTATGAGTAACAACTTTCGACCCCGCACCCCGATCAACTATAGTCGGTAAAGAACCACTCGGGAGTGGAGGTGCAGGTAGATTCAATGGAGGTGTTCTTACTGGTGCAATGGGAAGAGGTAGTAGAGCATGCAGAGGAACAACAGCCGGAAGAATAGGAACAACAAGTTGAGCAGGGAGAGCAGGAATAACAGCAGGAAGAGGCAAAGCAACAGGAATAGGATCATACGGAGGTGGTGTAGAGGCACGAGGACTTCGCTCGTTTAACAATTTGTCGAGAAACTCGTCAGAAACATGAAGGTCTTTAGAAGGATAGATTTTCTGAATACCGAGTGAGAAAGCCCTATCCATATTCCTAACTGACTCAGACTGTTTGTCCTGATCATATAACAACACCTTTTCAGCGTTCGTTTTATGACGGCGCACATGTTTTTCCCTACTCTTAAGCTGCTGCAACGCTTCTTTTTTCCAATTCTGTAGAACATCAAATGCTGCGGGTCTGGCCTTTTTCTTTAACAAGACCGACTCTAAGTATTCAATACGAGGGATCTCAAAACTACCATTGATTGGCCACTGAAGTTCAGAGGCATGTCTGGTTTGTCTGTGCCAAATATCATTAAATACTGCACTTCCAATGCCATGTTTACAATACATAGTAAACGCCGACGACCCCTCCTGTGGTGCCGGGCGGCTAAATTCCAAATATTGTCGATTGCTGTGGAATAATGCCCTAAAGCAGCTAGACAATTTCCCAGGCATTTCTCAAAAACTTGGTGTTACCTGGTCAATAATTGGTCTGCAGATACAATGCGCCAAATTCAAATTGTCAGGGTTAAATTAAGAGTCGGGTCACGACTCACCTGACCAAACCTAAGGAGGACCGTATGGTTTATCAAAGAACTTACCTAACACATTTTTTGTTTGGTGATTTTGGCAAATCAGCCCGCTTCAAAAGTGGACCCTCGTCAAGATGCCGTGTCGACTGCACGGCTATCATCCAAGGATCGGATCGTGCAGCGCTGTAGAGGTGTTGTGTCTCGTTCAGTCGGGCCCGTAGTATCACACCATCCGATCCCGGTCTGATAGCATGCGTCAACCTTCAATGGTCCGGCATCAATCTTGAGGGTCCCTATTTGGACGCCAACTGTGAAAAGAGAAAAATAATATGAGGCCGGGAAACCCAAAGGAAACACACCAAACACCGGTTACAAAGGAACATACAAAGTACTTTATTTTAAGGTCAAGCAATGACAAAGTCAATGACAAACCGGATAGCTATCGGCCCTCAGTACAACACAATGAACTTCAACGTGGTTCGATGTATTCAGTGAGAGACTGTGCATTGGGACATTCAGGCTTTTATACATTTCTCCAGCCTGTTGTCCAACCCCTTTGCGGGTTAACCATTCCATGAATGTATTACTGGTCTAGGGGATCTGCCAGGTCAACTTTAATTTATTCATCAGTATGTGCATAGATCAGTTCCGTTGATACAGGTAATACATTTACACACAGGTCAACAGAAGGACAAGGTCTCAGTTCGCGACCATAAAAAGTGGCCTGCAGGCAAGTTATACATTAGCTGTACGAGGTCAAGACGACCTAGATTCTATTCGGAATGGCATCGTCCACCATTTTGATGTACAGGTTGACTTTTAAACAGCAAGAGAACCTAAAATGGTGGTTTGATTCAAGATGGCGGCCTACATCAATTTCTAAGGTCAAGGCCTTGCCGTAGTGAGTTATTCGCGTACAGTTTTAAGCAACTTGGTGTAGGCCAATATACATATAATCGTTTACAATAGGAGGCATAATTTAATATCCAGTTTGACAAACCTAGCTGATGCCTGTGTGACTCTGGAACAGAAGCAAAAGTTGAAACAAGTTTTCTTGGATTTCCAAGATCTCTTTGCGGTGGACTCATATGACTGTGGTCGCACCGACATCCACACAACAACAATTCCCATGGACCCTGGCATGACTCCAGTGTTTGTGAAGCAATATCGCTTGCCTCTTGCATCAATGGAGTTCCTTACTGAAATAATTAAGAACCTTGAGTCCCGGGGGATAATCCGTCCAGTTTCCAGCACCTTCTATAATCCGGTGCTGGGAATAGTGAAGGCAAACAGCCAGTGGAGACTCTGCGCCAACCTTAGGGAGCTCAACAAACAGGTCCATACTTCCCGATGGCCTCTTCCCTACATTGACCAAGGGCTGGCCCAGATCCATGGGTCACAAGTATTCACTGCAATAGACCTATCCAATGGATACTGGACTGTGCCTGTCAGTAGGGAGGACCAATACAAGCTGGCTTTTACCTTTGGGGCCCAGCAGTACACATGGACCCGGACTCCCCTCGGATACCTCAACTCCGGCAATGAATTCAACATTTTCTTACATAAGGCCATGCCCGACCTGGGTACGAGGGGTAACCTGGCTTATGTAGATGATGTCCTCATCAAAAGTTCATCTGTGGAGGAACACATAGCGGAGATCCGTTAAGTTCTGACACAGGTGAGGGCCGCCGAAGCAAAACCTTCCTTTCAGAAAGCACAGTGGTGTAGAACCCGTGTTAATTTCTTGGGGCATGAGACTCCTCAGGGTCTCTGTCCCCAGGAAAAGAAAGAGGAAGCACTTCAGAAACTGAAAGACCCCACAACTCTGCCGGACCTAAGGAGCCTCCTTGGACTGACTAATTACAGCAGAGAGTTCATTGAGGGCTACACAGAGATCACCAGACCCCTGATTCATCTCTTGAAGGGGGGGTGTCAAGTGGGAATGGGGTCCAGAACAATCTGAGGCAGTAAGACAGATCAAAAGAAGCCTCTCACAAGCGCCCTGCCTAGCTTACCCTGTCAGAAACAAGGAGTTTTTCTTGGAGACAGGGTTTTCTAATACATGCTTGACTGCAGTATTATATAAAAAGCATGACAAGGTCAATAAAGTAATCTCCTATGCGAGCAAAACTTTATCCTATGTGGAGGAAAAATTCAATGATTGTGAGAAGGCACTCCTGGCAACGGTGTGGGCATTGAAGAATTACCGCCCGTTTATCCAGGGGGAACACATCATAGTGGAGACTCCGCACCAGCCTCTGCAATATCTCCAAAGTGACAGAATCCGGGCCAGATATGTGAGTAATTCCCAAATTACTTCCTGGATTCTGTCAATGTAAGGCTTTCCTGTGGAGGTCAGATATGGCCAAAACAAGAAGAGTCCACTCACGCAAGGTCTGGCTGACTTGCATGATTGTGCCAGAGAAAACTGTCTCGAGGACGAAAGTCTAAAAATCAAGGACAACATGGAGGCATACCTTAATTCCCCACACAAAGTCTTTGAAGAAGACAAGTGTGAGGAAATGCCCTCTGTCTATGTGGACAGATGTTCTTACCATGTTGACAACAACGGGGAAAAATAACTAGTGGCCGGCGTAGGGAATGCATGGGTGAATGAGTCCCCAGAACCATCCGCTGGATACAAGATTGGTCCCCGAAGTAGTCAGGTGGCAGAGTTGATGGCTGTGCATCAAGCCATCCTCACTGCTGTCCAACATCAACTCCACAAACTGGTCATAATCACAGATTTGGATTCTGTACGGAACGGGTTCGTGGAGCACCTGATTAATTGGAAAACCAGAGGCATGTTATGTGCTAATAACAAACCCTTGAAACATGGGAAGTTAATTCAAAACATTGATTATCTGGTCACAGTGAATGGGATGACCATCTACTGGAAAAAGATTGAGGGTCATTCCAAAGTAGAGGGACCAGACAAAACTGGAAATGACTTAGCTGATCAGCTGGCCAAAACCGGGGCCAACCAAGGGAATCTAATAGAGATTGAGTCCCTGTTGGGGGAGATCCAGGTCACTGCTATCACTAGGTCCCAGACAAAGACTCACAATGATCTTTCAACTGCACAATGGAGTAAGGAGACCCCAGATGCTGATTTGATCACGGCTCAGAAGGGGAATCCAATAATTGGTGAGGACCCTGAGAACTTTCCCCTGATGGATACCGATTACATTGGGAAAGAGGACCTTAGAGTGTTGATGAAATGTCCAAAAATGTTCTGAATCCAAGACGGTTTGTTGGTAAGGAAATCCCAAGCTGGCCATGATCAGTGGGTGGTCCCTAGCTCATTCCGAAGCCCGCTGTTAAGTCACGCCCATGATGCGGCCACCGCCGGTCATAGGGGGTTTCATACACCACTTGAGATCTTAAGAGAGGTTGCATACTGGCCACACATGGGGCAGGACCTCGACCAATACTTGAAGGGGTCTGTCTGGTGTGTGCATAATTTCAGCCAACATCCCTCACACACCGTGCGCCTCTCCAAAAGAGGGGGATGACACTGCCATGGTCAGATTTGCAAGTCGACTTCATAGGCCCCATGATTCGCTCCTCTAGGGGAAATAAGTACATGTTGATGGTGACATGCTTATTTACTAAATGGGTGGAATGTCTCCTGGCCCCAAACTGCAAGGCAGAAACATCAGCTGCCCTGATGATCAACCACATCTTTTTGCGTTTTGGTCTACCCCAAAGGATTGAGTCGGACAGAGGTAGCCACTTCACCAGCCAAGTAATGACTAAGATGTGGGAGATACTGGGGGTTAAAAGGAAGCTACATATTGCTTACTGGCCAGCCTCTTCTGGTGCAGTAGAGAGATACAACAGAACCATTGTGAGCATCTTAAAAAAGGTTTGTGGCAGATTCTGGGCTAAGTTGGGATATCCGATTACCTCTGGTCCTAATGGCCATCAGATCGACCCCTTCATCTGCAACTAAAATGTCAGCGTTTGAGCTGATGACTGGACGCAAGATGGTGCTTCCCCAGCATTTGCTCTACAGGACCCAAGAGCAGACATTAATAAATGCCTCCACAACTCACGAATACGTTGAGAATTTAAGGAAACACCTCCAACATGCTTTTGCCTATGCTCAGCGGAATCTAGAAAGATCAGCCGAGAGTATGAAAACTCACTATGACCTGGAGACTACCATGAAAGAATACAATGTTGGAGACCGGGTCTATCAATACAATTTCCAGAGGAACCAGGCCAAACAGCGAAAATGTTTGCCTATATGGAAGGGACCTTTTGAAATTGTAGACAAGATCTCCCCAGTCGCTTACAAGATCTGCATCCCCAAAGGTAGTTCGGCAGAGGGGGAAGATAAGTGGGTCCACATTAATCAGCTAAAGTGTTGCCATCCCAGGCACGTTTTTTAAAATAGGAATGTAAATGTCTCTTTATTTATAAAATGTATATTCCGCCCCACTATATCAATAGTGGGGTAGAAATGTCTATGAATAGGTATTGCCACTTTGCGTTGTCATCCTAGGAGAGATGAAACCATGGAGACTGACCAAGGAGGATGACCCGGGGACGAGAGCAAAGATCTGAGGGGCCTGGGGTACCGCCCAATACTCTCATCAGGACCAGCGATGAAAACTGAAAACTGATCGATCAACCCTGATGAAGGAAAAATGCTGAACTGTGCCATCTGTGGAATCGGAAGAAGATGATGCGGACATACCAGCGCATGGATCAAAACATCCTTTGCACCCGACTCCCCCTCGACTCGAAATCAAAGTGCAGTCGGGCGGGGGGGCGCTTGTTGGGTGTCTTGACCCACGTTCAAGTTATTATGCTGCAACATTTGGTGCTGTGGGCTTAGAAAATCCAAGATGGCTGAAAAGCCCACATTTGCGCCAGAATCCAGGAAAACCGTGCAGTTTTGCGCACACCAAAATGGTCGCCTGACCTGCCACCCACCAGTGCAAAGAAAGATGGTTCTGTTCAAAATCTGTTTTTATTTATGTAAAAAATTGCAAAGATCATGGGCATGAAACCACCAAACAAAAATCCAACTCTGGTTGAGTGTTCTACTTTATTGTACTGCAGATCCACATCGATGCCATGTCAAGCAAGGATCATATACTATCAAGTAAAATCCTTTCTTTTTCAAATGTATTAATTCAAGACAGCTCCCAGAAATAGGTACAGTACCGGCATTGGACACTAACCGGCGCTAGCGATCTAAACTCTGATAGGAGAACTGTATTTCAGGAGTTGCAAAAGGATCCTGAGCTAGCTGGGACTTCAAAGGCTTGCTGATTAATGAGAATTTTCAACCCCTGCTGTTCCCAGGCCCTCACAAAAAGGTAGCCTGATTCAATTAACAGTTCAAGAGGCCTTCTGTTCATGGGAAACATTCACACCTGCCCTGTTGATTGGGAGGGAGGGGACTTCCCAGCAGCCTGCAGGAAACAACACAATAGACTCTTTCAATTGAATAGAATATGCTGATTTGATGTGTATCTGTAAACAGTGCTCTACCTGGAAGGAAGGACATGTGATCTCTGACTCACCAAGTTTCTAGGGGCGGACCCAGACACTTTTGTGAATTGAATTGAAGGCAAATATATGTTTTATAGGAATACTGATAACTAATTGTAACCAGATGACAGAAATGTACAACTTTGAGATTCTTAAAATGACAATTTTACTCACGGTTCAAGACCCAGCTGGTCGCTCTGTGATGTTCTGAGGCAAAACCCCGGGAATTATGAATATTGCAGACACTGTGCTTATGCTAGAGATCTAGTAAATTACTGTAATATGCCCAGACGGTGGGTATACCTCTGTGTAAATCTGGGTAAAAGTCCAATATGGCAAAACCCACTAAAAATTAAAATAAGTTGTCATTTCTGAACCCAAGCTCTTAGGAAGATCAGAGTTGGGCAAGAATGTACCTTAATTCATCTGTGATGTGTACATGTAATTTCAACAACGTGTGTACCTGGGAAGCATGTGTGGTTATGAAAAATCATTTTTCTAAGTAAATGCAAAGGGGAGGGACTTCAGCCAGCCATAAAAATAGCATCACTATGACTCATCCTGACTCAGTACTGAGTTCCCCAGTGAGAGCACAGATAATTCTCTAGCCTATCACGATCATGAGAGGGTGGGGCATAGAAAGTCAGCCTCCCCACCCACTTTCAAAAGACATAAAAAGAGCCACTAAGACCCAGGAAGGGACACTCATTTTCCCACTTCACCTTAATAATTGCGAAGCACTCTGCAGGATCAGACAATATCTAGAAAGACCATCTCCAGAACTTAGACTCCAGATTCCAGAACTTTGTAGCAGAGTGGCCTAACCCAAACAACTGAACTCTTCTCAGCAGGCCTTCCGAACCCAGCAACCTAACCAAACTATTCAACAGCCGGGCAAGCTGTTTGATTCTGGCTAGAAACTTGGGCCAGACCCAGAAAGCAGAGCTGTATCCAGAGCCATATCCAGACCCAGTAAGCAGAGCTGTATCCGGAACCCGAGAGAGACCCAGACCCGAGGCCACGCTGTGAACGGAACCGGTGCCAGAGACTGTCTGGAGAGAGAACCGCAGCCCAATCCTGACCCGATCCGTGACAAAGTCGCATTCCTGTCCAAAATTAGGAGTGAGTATCCAGCCAGAACTGTGCATAGTCATCTCTTAGTGTAAAGTAATCTTATCCCATCCATTCAACTTGTCTAGAACTGCATTTAGAATTTTGTGTCCATCCTGTGACTTCAAATCTGTAAAAATGCCACATGTCATTCTGAAAACTTAACTTATTTCTCCACAAAATCGTCCACATCTTTTGAACCGTATGTGCTAGGAACGAGATTTAACGTACATTTTAAAGCTAAGAATCTGAGCCTAAAACCAACTTTCTAATCCTTATAGTTTTTCCGTAATCGCGCTCGAAGCATACGGAAAAAGTGCCGCGAATTGCAACTAGCTCATTTCACCACTTGTAAAAAAAACGCTGTCTTTTGCATTGCATTGCTGAAATCAGTTTTCAACTTGATAATCCCTCATGAATCACTGATAGGGTTGACCTGAACCAATCTTAAGTAGCTATCACCTACCCTGAATCTCCTATCGGGAATTAAAATAATTTTTGCATATTTTTCCATTCTTTGCAAATCACATTTAAAGTATTTTTGCCTGTGTTTTAAAATCATCCCTGTGCTCTAAGCTTGCTGGGGGGAATTGAACATTGAATTGCATTTTCATTGTATTCCTGAAAACTAGGTGCTCTTCTTCCATTTCCTTATATTGCATATGGGGGGAGTGAATTGTCAAAAGAAAAAGTGATCATATTATCTCTTGTTGAAACCATCTCAGTTATTTCTGTGCTGCATTCTTTTCCACCATTGCATTTCCTTGAATCCATAAAAGCATTCTCAGCTACCTTATCCTCTCTATACCAACTCCTAAGTAATTAAATAAGCGTACAATTGTAATATTATCCATTGTTGATCACTGTCATATTCTTAAGTGTGATATCAAATATTAATTTATTATAAAAGTGTGATACATATATCTTGTTTAATTTTTCAATAAATCTATTATTTTGCAAAACAAACCTACTTCTTGGCTCACTGAGGTCAGGGGGATTCATAGAGAGGAGCATTATATAAGGGTTTATCATCCAGATTATAACTTGTAATATAAATTTATAAATATGGGCTTCCCATGCGCATCCCAGACCAGGCATTGACCTAGTTGGAGTGCTTGATTGAAGTCATTAACACATGGTACAGGCTCCTATTCCCAGGCACTGACTTTCACAGGCCAAGTGTTTTTTGTCTTCTGCCCAGGTGCAGCATGATCTGCTCTTTGAGTCCCTCTTTCCTAAAGCTGTGACTTAATATTAGGGGGTGCGTGCATTTAAGGTTTCTCCACTGATGATGGTGCCATGAATTCGACATATGTAAAATATCTACCTTACTGAACATAATACAGCGTTATATATAGCCATGCATGACTGAGGACTATTACTTCTAAACAATGTTAAAATATGTGACTAGTGCCCAATATGAAGATTCTCAATATATCCACCCTGGAGGGAAAGGGCTGGGAATCCATCCTGTGCATTCAGATTACGCATATCTATCTGAAGCAAGCATATGACTCACATAACTATCTCACCTGGATGTTTTATCCTGAGCTGTTACTCAAAGCAGTGTTTTTACTGCAAGGTCGCTTCGTTATTTAGGTGTAAGACTGTCCAATATTGTAAATATTATTCAGTAGCAATCAATGCTGTTAATCCCAGGATGTCCCAGGTCAGGGTCGGATATTGTATGTAGTCACTGATTCTTTTTTTTTAATGTTTGCATTCTATAATCTGTTGTTTTGTTTTGAAACATTTCAAGTGCACAACCACACATGAAAGAAGGCACACAATCACATACATACAAGGTAGTGTCATAAACAGGAGACATGCCTTCTAGATCAATGGTGAGTTCATTACAAAAACAGTGTGTTAGCACCCTGAAGAGCACCCAGGGGTGCTACTGTATGATGCTTATAGAACCGACTGATGAGCACAGACAAGAAGATATAACTTTCAGTTATTATTCATCAGTAGACTGCAAAATTAAGGGGAGGTCATTCAGAGTTGAGCGTTTAAAAAAAAAATGCTTCCCGAGAAAGCCATCACTTTCACCACTATTACATTTGTTCAATTAAGAGTTTACCACAGGCGGAGGTGGTATTATTGGAATACCTCCAGATATATTTTTAGCAATGGTATAGTGTCAACTATAGAAAACAATCTGTACAGTAATGGCTCATACCAGCACTGTACATTTTGATTGCACAAAAGGGTCCATTCTGACCCATGTGTGCATTGAATGGCCGTGGTGGTGAGGGGGAAATGAAGATGCTCACCTTTTCTCCCCCTTACCATTGCTCTTTTTTCAATGGATTCGAGGGGAGCACCTGCACCTACACCACTTCTGTACAGTGTGAAAACGAAAGTTGACAGAAAATTGGGACCAATTTTACAGTTCAATTTCACCACTTAGGTGGAGGTAGAAATGGGCAGATTTCAGGCATAAAGGCCCCCAAAAATACTGCTTCTGGTATTCCCACTGGTATTCCCAAAGAATACTGCTGGTGCTATTTTCTCAAACACTGCATCGGGTGGACAGTAAAATCAGCGTTATTTGCAAAATAGCACTGACTTTACCATTACCATCCAACTCTGAATGTCTTGCTATGTTTTTCGTTATTTTATATTGTCCAGAATACTCTTATCTGACCAACAAAAGACACACATACATATCAACAACATATTTACTTATATGGATACACCCCCTAACACACACACATACACACACACACCACTGTCCTTGAAATATGCAGCTGACCTTCCAGGAAAGTGCACCTTGGGAGCACGATAAAAGTCAAACTTCAACTCTGCATCTTCTGCTCTGCAATATCCAAATGCTACCCCAGTAGCCACATTTACCACCAGGCCCCTGATAACAGCTTCGTGTTGTGTCTGGCAGAGGTTGACTAGCAAATCAAGGTTGCCTACCGTCTACATGTGAAAACAAAGAGGTGATGGCTGGAAGGTTTAGAATTAATCTTAACCACTGGCAATGCTCTGGGCAACCCTCCAGACCACCGTTCTTCGCCTGCCAAGCCATTACAGAAGGGAAAGACCATATGCAAATCAGGCTTGGCCCCACCCCAAAAGGGGCGGTCCAGCCCGAACTGCTAGGCCACATCCCTTCTGCACGAGACCACAAGCATCCCCAAACATGTTTCGCCCTTGTTGGGGCTCATCAGTGAGGAGTAGCTTGGGTCTCTAGGCCCAGCAGGCACGGGACCCACGTCTGGGCATACCCGTCCCACTCGGGGTGACATAGCAAAAACAAAGAGGTGATGGCTGGAAGGTTTAGAATTAATCTTAACCACTGGCAATGCTCTGGGCAACCCTCCAGACCACCGTTCTTCGCCTGCCAAGCCATTACAGAAGGGAAAGACCATATGCAAATCAGGCTTGGCCCCACCCCAAAAGGGGCGGTCCAGCCCGAACTGCTAGGCCACATCCCTTCTGCACGAGACCACAAGCATCCCCAAACATGTTTCGCCCTTGTTGGGGCTCATCAGTGAGGAGTAGCTTGGGTCTCTAGGCCCAGCAGGCACGGGACCCACGTCTGGGCATACCCGTCCCACTCGGGGTGACATAGCAAAAACAAAGAGGTGATGGCTGGAAGGTTTAGAATTAATCGTCTACATGTGAGCCAGGGCCATGGGAGGGTGCGGGTCACGAGGAATTGGTGAATGAGCAATGTGGGTAAGGGAAGGGGATGGCAGGTTATTGAGCCAAGGAATGGCTCAAAAGAGAAACAGAAGCCTGAAAGTTAATTATAAGGAAGGGACAGGATGGGCATTGGGGATGCGGTGCAAGGGAAGCACACCGGAGGGTGAGGAAAATAGGTTAAAAGAGAGAGAGATTGAATCCTGGAAGGGGAAGTCAGTGGACCGAGTGCCCAATGCTGAGATCTGTCAATAACCTGCATGGCACTGTATGCAATAGTGGGACTGGCTGAACCGTTTTCTTTGGATTAAGTTATTTATATCTGCTTCAAAAGAATTTTACAACTAAGACTTCCCTTATATTGCTTTGACACATTGCTTTTATCACTTGGTGCTTTGAAAGCCAGATTTATTGAACAGTGTACTAGTTTTGCCCTTGAACAACAACTTTGCAGAAAGCATTCTGTTGGTTTTAATATTGAAGATGAGTAGGTGACCAAGTCTCCTCAGGTTTCTAAATTTGAAACTGTGGAAACAGGAAACTACGGCGGAAATCCCCACCTTCCATAACTGACATATTATGTGATCCTGAGCAAATCATGTTTCCTACTTGGCTTGTTTTCCTTAACTGTCAATAGGAAAAATCACTACCGTATAGGTTTATAATATATAGTATTACTCCATACATAATATTGTATTACATTATATGTTCTGGTGGGGTAAAGTGAGGGTTTACATTGTGGAGGCGTGGGTAGACAGGGCGCCAGGTGCAGCTTTTGTATTGTGCCGTGGGAAGGCAGGAGACCAGGTATGGGTCTTTCGCCATGTCAGTGCGTGTTTGCCTCTTTCGAGTGAGGCCAGACCCCCTGACTCGGCTCTACCTATATAACTCTCTGGTGTATCCCCCGATTTACATTGCTCTCACACTAGCTATGGGATGGGATGGAATGAGATAGGCAGCAATGTAGCCTGTTGTCAAATTACAAACTGGTACACAAGGAAACCTTCGCTTAATTCGAGGCTTTCCCAATTCACCAAATCATCTCTTAGTGAAATCCTTTTACTACATTTGGTATATGTGGGAGGTTCCCTGCGACCCGCGTCTTGAAGAAACCACAAACATACGTGAAAGCTATGCTGTTTAAAAGGATAGTAATGTAAATAATGTGTACGTTATACACGTGGAATGTGCAGGTGGAGGAGAGGTTGGTATTGAGTTGAGTTCAGAAAATTCGAGGGCCACTGCACCACGAGTCAGAAAATAGCGCATGACCCCAGGCCAAATGTTGCTGGTCCTCTCCTCCTTCTCCCGCTCTACTCCAACATTCTGGAACGCCATCCCAGCCCATATCCTCCATGCACCACTTCTGCTGCACTGACCGAAAGAACTGAAGGCCACACTCTTTTGGGGATTCTTCTAATAACCTAGGTGCACCATGCTTCACCAGTCAGGCTGCGCTACACACATGGCAACCAACCCCTCCGTGATCACACGGGTGTAATTTAACCATTTTAGAGTGCTCTGTTTTTTCCTAGCTAAATTTGAATTATGCAAATATATTAAAGTAACCTATACATTCTTTTCTATGCATTGTTATTTATAAAGTGCACTGTAACAAATAGGACACCAGACATTGTAAACAAGCCATGTTTTAATATTCCTGCCTCATTAAAAGACTGGAAATGTTGCAAGTCCTTAGTAGCAAAATGCCCATAGATTACCAGGTCTGCACCAAGAAAGAAGATCCTGCCAGAGTGGACCATTTGAACCGAGGCATCCCTAACACCAGGCAAAGGGAACTATATGAGAGCTGAGTACATTTGTTTATTGTAAAAGCTTGGTGTTGTGTATAGATAATCTTGTGTACCATATCTGGGTCTGTGGCTCAGTGGACTAATACATCAAGCACAGGCACTTGTGTTTGACCTCATGATCACAGGTTCGAATCCCTGTAGGTCCACTCAGCCCTTCATCCTTACGAGGTTGATACAATGAATACCTTTAAGTTGGGTAACAATAAACATCTGTTATAAGGGCCAAAATGCCTTTGGTGTGAACGTGTGCTTTACAAATAGGTCTGTTATGCTGTGTTAGCATACACAAACCCTTATCGTTTATATGCTCCTGATTTCCTGCACCAATGTGTGATTGGGTGCTTTGATTAAAAAAAAGGGAAACAGAAATAACAAGGTGCAAGAAAAATACCCCCTGCCCCTCCAACTGGTCCACACCTTCATGCATGAGGCAGCATCCTGGCCAACCTTTACTCCAACAACCCCATCCATAAGTGCACGTTCTGCCCCTCTCGTACCCCAACAATCCTGCATTCTCAGCCGGGAGGGGACACTCCTTCCTCCCACTATGTCTTACTATGAAATTCCAAGCCAGACAGCATTGCCATTCCCAGAGGCACCAATGTGCCTTACATGCCGAAATAGGCTGTAATTATTATTGTAATTATGCATTATACGGGTATAATGGTGCCCAACAGAGGGGCTCCACACCCAGAAGATGAAGGGATGGAGCTCAGGTGTGTTTGGGATATACTTCCCTTTTATCTTTAGAACGAGGCCATCTGTGTGATCTGGCACTCTTCTGCTTCAATATCTGGGCTAGGTTTTGACCCGTATGACTTGGTGGTGATTTGATGCAGCAAGCGAGGGGCTGATTTTCTGGATAGAGCTCAGCAGGGGGTCCATTGACTTCCTGATGACTATAGTTTGTACACACTCATGCTCATTCCTTTCATAGCGATCCACAGTCATTGTCATTCCCTGAGTAACCGATATGCCCTGTGTGCAGGTATAGGGAGTCCATCCACACTAGTAGACTAGTGCCGAATTCTGAGGCTCGGCACCTGGAGGGATAAGGGATGGAGGGCAGCTGTGTAGTGTATATGCGACCCTTCTATCTTCTGAGCAAGACCATCTGTGTGATCTGGCACTCTTCTGCTTCAATAGCTGGGCTAGGTTTTGACCCGTATGACTTGGTGGTGATTTGATGCAGCGAGTGAGGGGCTGATGGCCTGGTTAGAGCTGGGCTGGTGGTCAATTGCCTTCTTGATGGCTCTAGTTTGGACACACCCATGGTCATTCCTTTCACAGAGGTCCACAGTCATCTCCTTAATGCCTATCACAACATCGGATGTCGCCTGCACATCACCCCGGTTAGGTCACCTATGGCCGCCTGACTATTTTCGATAGCATTCAGACTGACAACCACATAGGGATTTGTTGAAGCACTGGTCAGTGGTCAGCTGTTGGAGGGTCCTCTTGACTCATACCCATCCTCAATTCCTCAATGTCAGCCCTACACTACTCTAGTGGTAGAGGGTAGTAATGGCTTCTTATTGGTCCTCTGTCAGGGTCTTGGTTTGCCGGTGTTTCTTCATGACAGCATGGAATCGCTGTCAGATAATGGTGCTGGCAATGCCAGTCAGTGCTGGCAAGGTCTGGCAGCAGGCTGCTGATATCTAACACATAGACAATCCTAAAAGGATGCGAAGAAAGGTGCATGGTGGTTGCCATTGGGAGACTAGCTCAAGTGAATTATATTTGATGTGGTGGAGTGTGGGCTAGGGGCGGGCCCTTGGTACTTTTACAGATGTCCATGTATATAGATACTTTACCCCATCATACGTGCACTTGACAATTCCATTAGAAATGCTGCACTATTTAATTGTGATTGAAGCACAGCCCTTGGTCATTTGTGTGCACTGAAGCCAGTAGGTGTTTTGCAGGTAGGTGCACTTTGTAAAATGAAATTTTGGCATCTACGCATGTGATGGGATGTGGGATTCAACAAATTACATAAGGACATTGTTTCCGCCTGTCGCTCCCTCACAAGCTTGACCAGTTAGTATTGACCTGAAGCAGGGCAGTAGGCACGCCTGAGGCATTTATCCATACCTTCAGTGCACGCAGTCGTGGAACCAACATTGCTGTAGGTTTAGTCCTCCAATCCATGCATATGCACCATAGCAAGTGCATACTCCTCCCAGGGGTGCATGGGGTGCATGCCATGATTGGGTGCTGTTCCTCCGCATTTAGAGGGCATCCTTGAGAAATAAGGTCCCCCACCCGCATCTTAAGTTCAAATGTTTCTGCACATAACCAGTGACTGAGGCCAATAGTAGTGTTCCTTGGTGTTGTGGGTGGCCGGGTCGATGAGGCATGGTCGGAAGGTGGCCGCACAGCAGATCCTCCTCCTCGACCTTGAGAACATCTCCAAGAAGGACCTGGAGAACCTCTTGGGCGCTGTCCTGGGGGGACATGATAAGGGTCGATAGTTCTTGATCCCTTTGGATCCAGCACGGAAGTTGTACTCATGTGAGTAAACCTTCTCCACATGCGGATAATACGTTTCAAGTATTACCCACATTTCGCGTCATGGGCAGTCTAGATTGTTTTCCTGAGTATTTGCAGGGTACAGTGTTCAAACTTTCAGCATTTGGACAACAGGGGCCTAATTGCAAAATAAATAATTTTGAGAAAATCTAATAGGAAACCGTCAATTGCACTAGTGTTAGTCCCAATTTATCGACCCAGCCCTTTAAATACACGTTTCAATGGTGCAAGTGCACATTTGCATGGTATAACTAATGGTGCAATCATAGCCTTAGTGCACACATGCATTATTCAAATGATTTTTTAGCACTAGGATCAACTTTGCCCTATACTCTTGCATGTGAACACTATGGCACACATTGATCAACCTCAAAAGTACATTGAAAGAATCTTTATTTTTCACTTGATCAATATTTTCTCTACTGCCAATACCGTAAACTGTTTCTGTTAGATGGTCCCTGGAATACAATTACCTTACAGAATGTACTGGCCCCAATCTACGCCTTTCACATTCTCATAAGTGCCTAATAATAATAATAATAATAATAATAATAATAATAATAATAATAATAACCATCTATACCCGGAAAACACCTTATGCCCATCTAGTGCTGTTCTCTTTCTCTGTTTCTCTCGCTCTCTCACACACACACTGTGCTCTTTTTCTCACCCTGTCTCGCTCTCACTTTATGTCCCTGCCTCTCTATACCTCTTTCTCTGACAAAACGTGTTATTATTATTATTTTATTTTTAATTTGTATTATGAATGTTTATTAAATCAGTGGCCCACAAGCACACCTAATTATTGCCTTGACACTCACAGAATGAACAAATCATCGGTTTCCATCTGAGTGTGACTCTTTTCAAGAAGGCAGGACATTGTGAGAGGGAGACTACTGTGTATTCTCTGCAAAAGAAGCTGTGAAAACTATGATTAGCTCTCACATTGAACACATGCTCCTTTTAAAATGTAACAATTTTCATTTCAAATAATAATTTCCTTCACATATTGAAGTCGTAATTAAAATGTTACACTTGTCATATTGGACAAAGCAAATAATCACAATCTAGAATAACCATATACATTGTTTTCTATAGAAGTGTATCGTTCAAAGATGGAAAGTCGGGTACACTCCGATTGTAATCTTTTGAAATACCAATTTTGAGAAATGAGAAGGGCTACAAATAGCACCAACAACGTTTCTTGCCTGCTTTGCATCAAAATCAAAGATCAATTCGTGAACATAAAATGACTTTGGTCTTTACATTTCACAAATATGTGTATGACAAAATGTGTGTTTGCTTGAATCAGTACACAGTGCACAAGTGGCGTATTGCCCATTTCATTCTTCACAACACTCAC